>NC_086048.1:8073339-8679756 GCF_947568885.1 Cydia strobilella
ATGAAATATTTATATCATAACACACAGCTTTGTTTGTTACCAAGAAATAAGGATGTGTTCCGATATATTTTGTCCAATTTGGCGGTCACAATCCACCAGCCAGCAGTCGAGTTTGGCAGTCGTTGGTGTGGTGATGATGACTGTACCTTACCTATATACCTAGTCGTTTATGCTTTTACATAATGTCCTTTCCGTGTAACATTAGAGTTCCGAGCAGAACGGCTGCACGAGTGGGTCGGAGAGCGAGGGCCGCCTGCGGACCAGCCACAGCGCCCCAGCCACCGGCCTCAACTCCTTGGGGAACTCCTCTAGCCGTCTTCCTCGTGCGCAGAACCCAACCGTCACTCTTCTGCAGAAAGCTAGAGGTAAGAAAAACTTACTCTAGTTGTAGCCGAATAATTTTCATCCTAAGAGATCCAGTTTAACTGCATCAGTGCTGCTACTCAGGATAGCCACAGCACGCCGGCTACCGGCCTGAACCGCTTGGGAAACTCTTCTAGCCGTCTCGTGAGCAAAACCCCACCGTCACTCGTCACTGCAGAAAGCTATAGGTAAGAATAACTTGCTTGTAGTTATAGCCCTATCTGGTTCCATGCCAAATAGCCTGCGGGCGGAAAGGTGGCAAATCCCTGTTAACTCCCTCTATGGCAAGAGTTCATAAGTGGGAGCAAAGGGCCTTGTCGATCTATAAAGGGTCATAAATAATTGCACCGAAAATAGGCCAAGCATTTATGCCAAGTCTGCGCATCCTAAAAAATAAATTTGGTATCTAAACAAAGGGAAAATTTTGAAATTACTCAGCTTAATCATAATCATAATCATTTATTTGCACATAAAAAGGGTTTTACATAGATAAGCGCATTCATCACCTAATCTATCTTAATCTTACGACAAACAACCCTTAGGCGTTTGTCAAGCAGTTGTTAGTATTCATAACATAACAGTCTAAATGTTATCTAAATTGGTCGGAGGTGTAGAGCCACCGGCATTCTGACTTCGCGGATGTACATTTCCATCGCTGCTCAATCTTGTAAACCAGCATAAGTGTGATCTCCAATTACACATAGGTGTTTCGAATTTCGAGGTCCCTTAAAAACTGGTAATCCTGCATACACTAAGTAAGCGTTACGAATCAGCTCATGTCTCCCCCATGTCATTAGGATGATGTTCGCTGCCGTATAAAACCAATTTGATACACTACTTACCTACAGATTTTACTAAATGCAAAAGTAACCGTAGTTCGTCGCGGATAGAGTTGAAATTTTCGTGTTATGCAAAGAGATATGAATTTGTTTTAAGATGCAGTTAAAACCTACGCGGGCTCAGATTCAAGATTATTTGGTAAAGTGATACGGATTCCTCTTGCACTTTTACCCTTGTCTTGTCTATTAAATAGATAGGACGAATACTTTACCCTAGACTTTTTAGTCAGCAGTCAGCCAGTCGCGACCTGGGGCATTATGTATGTATGTATGTATGTATAAACTCTTTATTGTACAAAACACAGAACACAAATATGGCACAGAAATAGGCAGTACAAAGGCGAACTTATCCCTTTAAGGAATTTCTTCCAGTTAACCTTTGAGTAGATGAGAATTGATAAGGAACGGTAGACAAATATAGCACTGCGTACAATAGACTAGAGGAAAGTCAATAAATTTATAAAAGAGGGCGAAAATAAATAAAATAAGATAAAAATTAGAAGTAACAGTATAACAAATATATATATATAGTACCTGGGTTACCTACCTCAATACTCTACTCAATACTCTATAGGTTACTCTGTAGGGTACCTAGGTTATATTATTCCTCTCGATTTCCGTTCATTAATACCGATCACGAAGAAAAATAGAAAAATGTAACAAGTTCGTCACTGGAACGCGTCTAAGCTGTGCACCGCGACTTGACAGCGAAAAAAAATGGCAACACCACTTGTAAACGTCATAGGTATTTTGATAGGAAGTGTTTAATTTTGGCGTTTCCGTGGCGTTTCCACAGTCTATTTATTTATTTAAATTATTTACACGGCATCACAGCATAGGCCAATACACCGAATAATTAAACTAGTTACAGGTATACAAATTACAAATACAAAATATATATAAAGTAAAATACAGATAGTCATATTAAGTCAAATGCAAGTGCTGGAAAGCCTATCATCCTTCATCTCACAAAACCTCAGACACTCCTGGCACACATTCGCCCATCTCCACGCAAACAAGTCGCACTCTGGTGCTGATGACATGAGTGCATTGAGCAGCGATAACGCGCGGAGGAGTGGCGAGTTTCTGTGCGATACTGTGCGCGCTGCCGGCACAGCCAATAGTGGACGCGTTCGCGGCCTCAAGCAGACTCGAGGAATATCCGGGACGTACAACCTCAAGACTCCAGCTACCAGTTCCGGTTATTTATCGCTTGCCTAAGTGTAGAGTTAGCTTACACGGACTCTATTAGTAGATATTTTACAAAACGTCTAGCCCTCGCCTTAGCTTTGAATATACACAGTCTGGATTGGAAATTTGGAACATCGTAATTTATTCACGGGGCAGAGCGCTGGAATGACGACTAATTGCCTCCAAACTTGGAGTAATTGACTTACGCACTGATGAGCACCCCCTAATTAGAGATTACCAAAAACCCGATAATTCAGTGCATTATCTTTAACGGCAATATAAAATCGATAGGATTAGGCCTACATGTGACTTGTATCATGTATGTCAATTAAATTTTAAGTAGGCTCTTAACCTAAGAACAAACATTACTTGGCTTGCTAAAATTTTAATGCAGCATTTAGCATGCACTTTTTTTTTAATTGTACATTAGTAGGTACTAAAGCGATACTAACTGAGGTATTTACATCTACCTATGTGGTACTTGATATTGGTAGTCGAGCGACCAATTTAATCAAAAGTATTAAATCTGACTGTGATTAGGCCGATTTCCTCACAGCTTTTCACATCACGGCTTAGCACGGTAGCATTTTTATCGTCTGTCACCATGCCTGTCACGTTCTAACAAGTATGTAAGTGCGAAAGTGACAGGCATAGTGACAGGTGATAAAAATACAGCCATGCAAACACCGGATAAAGAACACATGTAGATATATTCCATTGATATCCCTATTATATTCCATCCATACTTAACTGATTAGGTAAGTCCCAAGAATCGAATACACGGCATTTAAGGGCGTAAATGCCAATAAGTACCGATGAAGCAAGGAAAACATCTTCAAAATAATTCATTTTTTCGGCAACGTAAAAATAAAGGTATTAAAATACGCGTGTGGGCTAAATGCCTAATAATAGTAATAATGTACAACTACATACACTGCTTTGTATTATATTACTAGCTTCTGGAGGCAACAGACAGACACACTTTCGCATTTATAATATATCTTAGTCTTACACTAGTACTAGCACCCAAAAGAAAAGGATGAGTATAGTTTTTTTTTCTTATTGACTGACAATTTGGTTTGACCAACTATATATAATAAATTTGTTGTAATTTTTATGCTGGCCGTAATTTGCGGTTTTTTACCGCATCATAGAGGGTTTACAAAATGTGTGTAGATAAAGGTTTTTAAGTTTACGTATTTCATATACAGTAATTACTGTGATACTGTATACTGTATGAAATACATTGACCAGTAATATATGATTATTGTCAAGAGGGCGCTGTTATTTTCATGTATAGGGTGACAGTTCAGTATACTTACCTACTTACTTACTTCGCTGGCTCAGCGACCCGAAGTGGATCTTGGCCTCCGATACTAGGTTTCGCCACAGTTCAGTATAGTATGAAAAAATTAGTTCCAGTAAAATTCCGCAACATGGTGCGTGATCATATATTCCTGGTCAGGCTTTACCTATTTTGTTAAAAACTTTCCGCATTATATGTCGATGAACCCCTTTTACAGACATATGTCACCCGATATTCGACTTAACTGTGACCCACGTTCGAAAACTTATACAGCTATGTCCCCTGTACTCAACTAACATAAAGGCGGAGAAATATGTGAAAGTTATTATAGAGCGACAAGGGTCAGATAGCATTTACTTGATGATATGACAGTTGTCGGGTACGTTGCGATATGGGGAGTTGTTGCCTACCCTAATTGTGTTTTTACTGTAAGTACATAAGGATGTTATTTAAAAAAATACAAGTAACATAGCCGTTATGGGCGTGTGAAGCAATAATAGGAAAAAATAGCATTAAGAGAGTATTAGTAATCTGTAGAAGAGTGTTAAATATGGATGTATAATAGTAATAAAAATGTGTAAGGGGAATTCCACGGGCTGTCCCGTACAAACGCATTTTATTTTGTGTATTAGAACTTGTTTTTCGGCGTTTTAAGCTGATGGTTAATTTTCTGGACCAATTTTTGCCCATTTATCACAGAAAAAGAAACTCCTAGACCTGCAAATCTTCAGACGTAAGCGCATCACATCCAATACCTACTGGTATTAATGCGTAGAATTAAATTCGATTTTATGTATTTTTCAGAGGGGCAGTTACCGCGAGGTTCCAGCTACCTGCAACAGGAAAGAGATAGCGCGCGTTTGCCGCGTGACAGAGTTTCTCCACCGAAAGGCGACCCTAGTATGTATTTTGACATCAAAGTTCATTCTTACAAATAAACTTATCTACGTCTATATAGTGATTATAAGGTCCTACATGTTAGACTAACCTTTCCAAATCCAGCTAAGTCTTTATGAGACAGCTATTGGTTCAGTGGATTGAGATGGAAAAATTGTTTTTCTTCTAAACTTTTGGCGCTTCAGGCGCTTGTTTTATGTTAGGGTTGAATGTGCTACAAACTAGTACTGTAAACGTCAAATTCACAGAAATATAAATACCGTTGTCAAATTCCTATGAAAAAAGAACGTTTAGGCCTCCACAAGCGCTTTTTCAACGCGCGTTAAAAAAGCGTTTGAATAACACAAATGGAAACATGAAACATTCACACGATGGCGGTAGCGCTTTTTATCAAGCGTTGTTGGATTTTCAACTTTAAGGCCCCATTCGCACGAGAACTTAAAAAGCGTTGCGTGGGACGCACCCATAAGTAAGAGCGAGAAAGCGATATCTCTTTGTCGTTCTTACTTATGGGTGCATCACACACGGAACGCTTTTTAAGCTCTCGTGCGAATGGGGCCTAAGCCTTGGTATTTAAATCGAATTTAGCATGCGGGCAGATTAAAGCGCTTTTTTAACGCGCGTTGAAAAAGCGCTCGTGTTTAGGGTCACTAAGGCCTCATTCGCACGAGCGCTTTTTCGACGCGCCTTAAAAAAGCGTTTGAATTACACAATAGGATATATGTGTATTTATTCACACGATGGCGGTGGCGCTTTTTATTTATCAAGCTTTGTTAGATTTTCGAATTTAGCGTACGGGCGGATTCAAGCGCTTTTTTAACGCGCGTTGAAAAAGCGCTGTGCTCTAATGAATGTTTAGCGAAAAGTAGGTCTGTCTATGGTTAACAAATTTTATTTCAATTTCAGTTCACGCACTACGCAGAGAGTACGCAAGTGAGGGAGAGGCGGACAGGAGCGACTACGAACGCGGAGGGCCACGTAAAATGGCACATGCTCATGAAAAAGTTGAAGGAATCGGACCCACAACCAAAGACGGCATGCCAGTAGCTCTGAGATCTGTAAGTACACAAAACAATAGATTGTTAACCAAAGGTGGAAAGTGAACCATATCACCCGATGTTTTTTTTGGCATAAGTATAGCGTAGGGGGTTTAATTATTTCTATTTATTAGTTATAGTTGGTCAAGCAAATCTTGTCAGTAGAAAATGGCGCGATATTTTCTATGGGACGATATCTCTTCGCGCCTACATTTTTTTAAATTTGCCGCCTTTTTCTCTGTTCACTTGATTAAAGGGCTTATTACACTTTGCTAAATTTAGTGACTAACAAGAGGGCCGCCGCTATACGTGAGACGCGATAAGAGATACATCCTATCGTTTCTCACGTATAGCGGCGTCCCTCTTGTTAGTCACTAAATTAGGATAGTGTAATAAGCTCTTTAGTCAGTGTCGGAGAGAAAACTTTTTCTGTTATAGCGCAGGATAAGATTTAAAAAAAACAACAAGATATTTTTACGTCTCAGTAAAGTCTAAGCACATGGTTAATTTTCTTAATTTCACCTTTAAACAAGTTTTCATATTTTTTTGAGTATGTATAAATGGAAGTTTTAACTTTATTTATTTTTAAAAATAAATGCTAGGTTCTTTTAACTCATTAATGACACAATTTCAATTTATTAATGCTGTAAATAATTGATTCGTTTCGTTGCCTACGTGTATTGAGACTTTATATTTGCGTTCCGTTTTACAATAATATTTTAGTACCTATTACCGTGGAGTTAAAAAGTTTACTAAACGGATTTTAACTGTCATCTACAATCGTAGAAAGAGCACAAAAAGTGGCAAAATCGTTTCGTTTCTTGGCAAAATAAAAATAATTTAATATAAAAGTACAGCAATAAATCATTTTTCAAGTAAATCGAGGTATAATGGGTACTTTTAAAATTGCAGGAAGTGAAAGACCAGTCAAAATGGTACAAGAAAATGTACGACACCATACACAAAAACAAATACGACGGTAAGTTTTATTTATATTTTGGCATTGAGCGGAAAATATTTTATAATGGAAATCTTTTCAGGTCTTGTACTATTTTACAGATCCTATTTTTTTGCTTTTTTATTAGTTTTCTTTTATTTAAAACCCGTTACTTATTTTACCTGTAATTTTACTATTTCTCAGTCGAAGGTGTTGTATGTCGGACGCTGTCCCTATTTTATACATTTTCTTTTTCAGACGATTTTGTGACTATTCGGTACAAAAGCCGCCGAGGTGATTATTTCACACTTTTTCCAAATTTTCACACATCGGTGGCTGTATAACTCCACAAAGAAGTGCATTACATTAATTTAATTGCTTTGTTTAACTTTTCTACATCTAGTGCTTTCATACACAATTTTAGTTAAGTAACAATAAATATAAATTAAATAGCAAAATAATTAATACAGTTAAGTTAAGATGCATATTGCAATAGAACTTTAGTTAATCATGGCCGTGTTGCATAATAAACTACCACTAATATTACAAGGAACTCCTTTTCTAATAAGTGGAATTAGAAAAGGAGTCCCGTTTGTATCCGTGTGTTGTTTGTGTTTGCATATCTTATGAAACAAAAGGCTAAAGGTTGTTCTCACTTATACAAATATGCTTTTTAAATTTAAGGCAGTGAGAGATGTGTGACAAGTCTGGTTAGTCAACCATATCAGTAGAAAAATAGTTGTTAACATATGACATAGTCAGAAAGGAAATCGAAGCCATATTTTCTAGTGGCATGGTTGTTCAGCCAAACAATACTATCACTGCTATGTTAACATTATGCTTAAACAAATATTTTAATTCAGGTCAACAACCACAGAGGGTGACAACCAACAAGTCCCAGTATGCATACTTCGATCCCCGCTCTGGCTACCTGAGCGAGCCAGAAGGGGGCCTGAGCCGACTGGGCTCTAGCACGTGGAGTGATGCATATGACAGTGATGTCACTAACAGCCCTCGGAGAAGGACCACCTCTGTTCAGGAAGAGAGACGCCATGAAGAAATTACTTCGCCATATCTACCTAGTAATAAGTAAGTATATTTTTATTTCTAAATGATTCAAAAAGCACACAAAATAGTTTTATACTAACTTAACAAACTTATCAAACATTCAAAATTTTGCTCTGCAAGTAGGCCTCAAGGGCTCTTTCACAAGTCAATACAACATTTTACAGTGACATCATTATAGTAAAAAAAAAAAAACAGCAACATTTATAAATATAACAACCAATACCATTACTTTGATCGAAATAAATATAATAATCTAATAATTTTGAAATAAAAAACTACTACAATATATCAACTTAATAACAAATAAAAATCTACCAAGACAATTGTACCTAGTTTTAACTGTCTGAAAAAATATTCAAATTACAAAGGAATGGAAGGCCTTTTCCAGGGTTCTGGGAGGCTAGAGGTTATGTTAACTTGCATTGGATTTAAAAATATTTCAAACTATTCCCTGATTTGTGTAGAAAAAGTGGTACTTAATGAGAAGACTCACTAAAAACATTGTCATATTAGCATAAGGTTATTGTTGTTGTGTTATGGCACCCCAGAGGTGCAAAGGGCCTTCACAAGCTCGCGCCACGCCTTCCTATCTTCAGCGACCCTTCTGGCCTCGCTCCAGCTCAACCCGACCGCTCGTAGCTCACTCATGACGGACCGTTGCCAAGAGTGTACAGGGCGCCCGGAGCCACGGCTTCCATCTAGCGGTTTCCAACCGATACCGAACCGGTTGCGTTATTCGTTTCTCCTCTTCGAATAGTATGTCCTATCCATCTTCATTTCCATTTGTGCAAAAAGTGGTACTTAATGAGAAGACTGACACTAAAACATTGTCTTATGCTAAAGGTGCATTGGGACAACTTTGAAAGCGGGGTAAATTAGAAAATGACAAATAATACAAATATCTATAAAACTAGAAGCACTTCATACTTTAGCAACACTTACGCTAATGCAACGCTAACCAATGCACCTTGCTTACTATTGCTACTGTAGAAAGTGTGTCTAGTTAAGTTATCCCCTCTCTCTTTCTCTCTCTCTCTCTCTCTCTCTCTCTCTCTTTTTCTCTCTCTCTTTAGCCCTTTTCTACACTATGGGTGTAGGCATCCTTCATTTTACTGGAGCAACTTCTTCCCTGCAGGCCTTTTGATGTCGTCGTCCCAACGCATTGAGGTGCGTTTGGAAGTTACCCCAAAGCACCTAATTACATTTTTTTTGACCAGTCGATGTATCTCCCTTAAAAACTATTTTTCAATTCCAGGTATAGTACCTTAGCATCAGCAAGAGCTAGTCAAGAAGTGTACAAAAATCAGCCCGGTAAAATAGAGAACTATGTCCCCGGCAGATCTTCAGTTGTTGACAAAGAAGCTAAACAGGTATAATTGAATCCCTCTAAAAATTGTTACCCAATGGTCATCCATGGTGTTCATTTATGGCAATAACCTCATTCATCCCTTGCACTAGTATGGGTAAATAGACGAATGGCGACGCAAATACAATTGAGAAAATAAATGAATGCTATCATTTACGTCATGAACAAATAAAACTAGGAAGATGTGGTGTCGAATACAAAGTCGTGTTCCTAAACTATTTAGCGCCATCTATTGAACGGAGAGGTGAGTTATTTTGACCAGGTCTAAGCGCCGACAAAATAGATGGAACTGAGACCTGCCGCGTTAGTGATGTCATATGGCAATAGTCTTAATTTATTGGAGATAGGAGAAACGATTATTAGCGATACACGTTGTTGATTTTCTTGTTTTATTTGTGCATTCTGCAATGCAGTTTTTACATGCAGTTTTAGTACCAACTTTCCTTTTACTCTTTCAATTCATTTGTGTAAGCATTCGTCAAGTCTTAATTTTAATAAGATTCCTGAACCCCGTTGTATGCAGTTCGTATAGAAAAATGGTAGATTGAATAATATCATATCTCATTATATTACACCCACGAAGAACACTATCAAAGAAAAACAATATATTTCTCTTTTCTAGTGGTGGGACGAGGTCATGGACATTTTTGATGGGGTACGAAATCTTTTTATTATCTATGTGTTTGTGATAACCCTATTGTACTTTCACCCATTTAACACTGTGTATTTCGTATGCTAAGATGTGGGTTTCCAAAATGTCTGACTTTAATTAATAGCTAAATAACCCTGTATATTTATTGCTAAAATAAATTAGGTACAAAAGTAATCTTATAATATAATGTTAGTTTAAATGGAGAAAGCCAGATGCCAGTTAACTTTAAACAATTTGGGCGTGGCAATTAAATTTGCTCGAAGGTGACAACCATCTAAAAAAATTGATAAAGTAAGGACGCTGAATTTCGTACGTGGATCCGCCTGTTCATCTCTATCGCACTCACATATAATATTGCTCGACCGCCGGCATATTGGGCGGAACAGCAATATAATTACGTGCGTGCGATAGAGCAATGCTATCTATGGAATGATAATATCGCTCTTTTTCGAACGCCGTCGTCGGCAATAAATAATTTTTCTTTAAATTTGAATGTTACTTAAGAAGAATTTTTTTTTGTCCATTCTTTTGATTGGCATCATAAAAATATGGGTTTTTTTTTACGTTTACGGTTCGATTCCCAGACGAAGCCAGTATTTTTTAGAAAATCTTTGAATGCAATACTTACTTTTAAAAATAACATAAAGTCTTCTTTAGTACTTTCCCTTCATGTCGCATAGTCTTGAGACGCCCTGTACCTACTTATAGCTCCAGTTTATAAAATAAACCAAATGGAGCAAAAACTTAAATTCGCTGTATTTTTTAACTATGATATCTGAAGCTACATAAACTAATTACAGACATAGATATACCTTATCCTATTGTAAGTACAAAGTTTTAGAGCATATTAGCTACTTACTCGTTTTAAAATGAGAGCGTAACAACGTTTGTATGGGGAACCGAGCTTGCAGATGCAGAAAGTTTATACGAGAAGTTTTTCTAAGAAGAAAGGCACCAAACATAGGCTCTATAAATTGAAACCAAAGCTCCAGCAACAACGAGTCCAAATTGTCTATAATCAGCTATTTAATGTTCGATAGTACTTACCTAATAATAGATTAGGAACTAATGCCTGACCAGCAGTGCCGGCCCGCGTCCTTGATCAGGTAGAGCGAAATGGGGTTTTGGCGCCCTTTGTTAAAGCTTTTTACCCTTTTTTTTTCTTATTTGCCATTTTGGCGCCCCCCTTGCTATCCGGCGCCTAGAGCGGCCGCTCCACTCGCTCTACTCTAGATCCGGCCCTGCTGACCAGGAATATATGATCACGCACCATGTTGCGGAAGTTCACTGGAACTAATTTTTTCATACTACTTATACTGAATTGTCACCCTATACATGAAAATAACAGCGTCCTCTTGACAATGATCATATATTACTGGTCAGGCTTTAGATAGCATTTTGATTTCATGTTTTATTACCTACTATAAAACTAGTCTCCTTATTACAAACAATCTGCCCCCCCTTATTACAGACAGTTTTACTAATACGAGATGCTTCTGGGGGTTTAAATGCAAAGATGGATTTCACATCTAATACTAATACGCTTACAATTTTTAGAATATAGGTAGGTATAATATATATTTCAAAATATTTATCAGTACGGTTTTTACTCACTATTATTTTTAGTCGCTTTTGGCGACGTGTTTCGGATTCTTTGGGAATCCATCCTCAGACACGAGTGTCCGCGGCGGTTGTACGTCGTGCACTCAGACTGTGCAAACTCCACTGTGAAATATGTCTCACGATAGTTTAAGTGCGATAATATATATTTGTTTGTAAAAACTAAAGTCCATCAACAGCAATCATAGGCGTCGTCGCCTGTCATGCTATACTTAAACGTAACTGCTTTAACAAACCATTTTTTTTTGCTTAATGAAATGGGTACCTATCACACAAGCAATAAAAAAATGGGCATAGACTAATTCAATTTGAAGAGTAGAATCGATCAACTAAAAATAACTAACGTATAAAGTTGAAAAAAATATATGGACACGACCGGTTTGAAGACTGAAAGGACCGTGTGCCTACTATAGTTTTTTTTATCTGCTTGCATTTAAGGGTTCATAGACTTCCAGGGCCCCTAACACATCATGTACTTTTGAGGTTATAAAATTTCTATCTAAAAAAATACGGGGTATAATTATTAGTAAAAATAGTCCGAGAAATAAAATGGTCTAAAACTGGCTTAGGGTTAGTAAAGCTGTCTATGCCCCAATATGCACTAACCTGTTTCCCATCTCTCGGTCACTAATCGGTGGCGGCACTAACAGTGGCTAGACGACAACTCACCCCTGCCCCCTTACACCACATTGCTCGCTCGCGCGATTCAGAAGAGCGTAAGGACCTTAACATGTCTGCCTGTATGCATTTGGTGTCTTGTCTGTGATAAAAAAGTGAAGATAATGTCTTATACGCTCATGAGTGAACCGCCGAAATTGAGTGAGCCCATTCAGGTATTCCACTTAGGCTGAGTGTGACATATCTTCACTTTTAAATTTAATATAGCCGCCTGGGGCCTATTTCTCGAACGGTATTAGACTAATAATAATTACTAGTCCACGAACTGTCAAGTCGTATGGGTTACCATGGCAACACACTAATAATTAGACTAATACCGTTCTAGAAATCGGCCCCAGTAAGTGCATAGCATGACGAGTTTTGTAGAAACGTGTTTATTAAAAAAGTACTGTTTCTTAGACGAAGTTCGTTAGATCAAAACTACATCAATGTCAGTGAGCAGTGAACTATGAAATGTCCCATACCTATAACTGCGACGTTTTGACAGATGGCTTGGCACAGCCGACCCTTATTTATGGTTTTACTTTGACTTATTGCACGGCGTTAAGGTGCGTCGGTATCTATCAAATATGCCGCAAATACGCCGTGCGGGCAACGCACGCGAGCCGCTTGGTAGCATATTCGCTAGATCTGGACGCACCTCTGAGAAAAAAGTACTTGAATCGATATACAGGGTGGCCAAAAAATATGTGCAATTCCCATTGCCAGGGAGGTTTTGGTACTATACTGAGCAACTTTTACTATGGGACCAACCACGAAATAGCTATTTATGCAACAAGTGCGGAAATCATTTTTACGCACGTGTATCATACAATGTTTTACTATGCATTGTGCGAGTAAATAAAAAAACATATCACGGCAAATAAGTTTAATTATTAAAAGGAGTGTTTTAAACCCTGCTCTTATGAACAACATGATGTAAATTAAAATTGTACTTAAAGGAAATAAATAAATTGAAATTGACACGAGTTGCAAATTACCTATTTGCACGTGTATCGTACAACGTTTTACAGTACATATGGCCCTTTAAACTTTCGACATATGCACGAAAAGTGCTCTTTTCCGCACAAGTGCGAAAAAGTAGCACCATATGTACTGTAAAAAAAAATTGAAAACAAAAATTACTAGTGCGGAAAAGTAGTACTTTCCGCATGATATGGCTCCGTAGGAAACGCACTTTTCGAGCACATGCATTGTAAAAAAAAATTACCCTCCCATAGAAAATGGACCAGCCAAAATGTATGAAACAGTCAAATATTTTTTCGCGATTTCAGGGTTGGTCCCTTATTAAAAGTTGCTCAGTATAATCCCAAAATCTCCCTGGCAACGGGAATGCACATATTTTTTGGCCATCCTGTATTTCTCCTAGAAAAAATACTTTAACTTGCTATCAGTATAAAATATAATTTATTTAACAAGCTCATAATATATCTTGGTATATGCTCATAAATTCCAAGCCGCAAACGTCAATTTACCCCATTTAATTCCAAAGAGCACTTTATTTGCTCTGAAAAAAAACCGATCTTGTTTGCGTCTCGCATGATGTATTAATTGGCTGTCTTAATTATTATTGTCTAACATTCCGTTTTGTTATTATTTCTACAGTGTTTTTGTTATTGCTAGCATGTTCGTTGACTAATTGTTTTTTTTTATCTGTTGCGTCTTGCGTCTTATTTACTTGATATTTATGTAAATATTTCTAAAACCAATGTACAGTCGCCATCAGATATATCGAAGCGCCCGAGGTGCTCACAAATATCTGAACACGCCTCTATTGTCAAGGCGTTAGAGTGCGTGTTCAGATATTTTGAGCACCTCGGGCGCTCTGATATATCTGATGGCGACTGTACAAGTTGCGTTGACTGTGATAATGGCTACACTATTTCCATGATAGCATGAAAGCACGATACTTTCGTGATGTGAATCCATACTATTTTATTATTTTATATGCATACTTTCATTTTATTACTACAGTGAAACCTGGGAGAATAAATTCCCAATGTTCAATTATCTTCAATATATTTTAACCATTCAAGTCATATTTTTATGATTGATACCAGCGTAGGCATCTCAATTTCAGAGATCCTAGGGAAAGCTTTCTTGCAATAAAAGTGAATATGATTATCATTTATTTTGGACTATTATGAATGAGAGTTAAAAAATAAAGAGGTCTTTATCCTCCGGTAGGACTCGAACCTGCAACCATTGGAACACCGGTCCAATCGCTTCTGCCAAATGAGCCACGGAGGCCTACCAGTGCGAATTATTCCATCCCTTCCTTCCACGCCTTAAGGGTGGCGTATACCAACAGCTACCTCTAAGAATGGATCTTTAACAGGCACCGTGCCTCAGTTGGCAGAAGCGATTGGACCGGTGGTCCAATGGTCGCAGGATCGAGTCCTGCCGGAGGTGTAAATTTTTCCATTTTTCATTGAATTTTAAAATTTGGAGTATTTTAAAAATACTTATTTAATTACCCTTTGAACGTCGCGGCTATGGTTCGCGGCGCGTCATCGTGAACCTTGTCGGGATGCACGAAGGTATATATTGAGCTGTAGCCGAGCGCATAAGTTGAATAATTGACGTCTTTGGCGGTAAGTGTTAATAAAGTATTTGGTTCCAGTCATACAGGGCTTTATTATATTAATGTCCCATTTGTCCAGGTTTCACTGTATCTCAATTAACATTAAATGTACACTAAATTATGAATAAAACTTGATTACTGTTTGCAGCAAATATCAGCACAGAGCACGACGTCACTCCCACAAGCATCGCCGAAAGAGAAGAAAGATATTACGTCAGCTATTTTATCCAAATCTAATATGGCGCGGTGAGTTTCTTTGCCTTGTGTTATACAAGAATAATTAAAACTGAAGAATTGATTTGTGGGAGTAAGTAAGTGTAAAACTTGACTTACGTTTACTTATTAACCCTTGAACTCCCAGCGGTCTAAATTGACAGGCCAATTTATTTGATACTTGCCAATCTTTTCCGGTGAAGGAAATTGTCGTTAATAAACCGGACTACATACATTCAAACACAAACTATTCATGTATTCATTCAAATACATTTATTCATTCTACATTTCAAAAAGGCCCAGTTTCTCCTCTCCATTAGGCTGTCGACCGGACTCCTTGCTCCCCAGGCATAATGAGCCGAAGACGGCGACCAGCAATTTTCTCTGTCTTGCATTTACATTTATTTATTTATTGCCATCAAATGTACGAACTATTTACACGTCATTACCCCCTGTTTTTTTACACTATTAACAGAGCCCTAAAAGAGTCAGGCTACGAGTCCGACTCAACTCTAGTGTTCCGCCGGCGCGACGACACGGAAGGCCCGCTGTCCCCCGCGGAGCGGCGCGCGGCCTACAGAGACCTGCAGGCCGGCGGCGAGCCCCCGCTTAGAGGGTTCCGGTCGCCCGCGCCTCCTAGAACAGGTAACTAATCATAAGGATATATCAAATTACAGTCGTTACCTGTAAGTTGTAAAAATATGTGGTGTTTTCAAGCATAAGATACTTAAAGGCTGCTTTAAGGATATAATTAGAAATTGCCATTGTTACCATTACCATTTCCCGAAAACGTCACATTTATATATAAATGTATAAACTAATTCCAAATCCACCTGTTTGGGCAAACATGGTATATGTAGGAGAATGACTGAAAGTTTTTAGTAATGCCGAGCATAAGAAAATCGTCTTATTTAATGTTATTGTTTTGGTTCTGACGTGTCGAGGTAATAAATTTGCATAAAGATATTCTTAGACTCAGGATATTCTTGAAACCAGTCATTTACGTGCATTTATCATCAATAGATAAATACAACACACCTGTTCCTTTATTTTAAGTAAGTTAAATACCTATGGTATATATTTAAGTAATAATATAAATCATAATATGGAATGATAGCTTTTAGCAATAAGTTAGTTCAATTTTGCAGAAATAATCCAAAAATATGACACATAAACTGCATGTCAGATTTAAAATAGACTAATTGGTGACGGTGGTGGTTTATAACTATATTTGCGGCAATTTTTTATTATGTTTTGTATAGTTGGTACCCTAACATAACTATACACTTTCCTATACAACTAGTATAGCGATGTGGGTACTTAATTTGGAGCACTTACTGTACATATTGTATTTTAAAAAACATAGAGACCAAAAATAAAGGCTATTGTCGTTATTTTACTACTATTTTCAATAAATGCATCGGTTTATTAGTTATAAAATCCCCTACAACTCAGTTAAGGTCGGCGCATCTGTATGACGCACCCATGGTCTAGTCCACATGTCCACTATTGTTAGTTTTGCTCGCTCAAGGTCATTCGTAATCACTACGATTCTGTCCGCGTACCATATTAGTTCGATACCAAACTCATATGAGGTAAGTCCATATTTCTATTTTAATTCCGCATGCCTAATTTCTATTAAAACAAGGTGCTGGGTCTTCGGCTGAGTACGTTAACAGGTAATGCATGAATTAAACTTGCAAACTCCAAAATTAAAGAATCACTCAAATTAAGTACACGTATTTTGATTCACGAGTTTTGTAGTATCACAATTATTAGTCGCAAGAAATGCTTTACAGACACGTAAATCCGAAAGCACATCCACGGTTTACCCACTTCTAACGAGTACAAATTACATGAAGAATGTGCTATTGAACGGTGGTTAAAATTCCACAGACGAATCGGAAATCGAATACATTCCGATTTCTCCCACACTGACGAAGATAAGAGTCCACAAGAAGTCGCCTCAGTTACAAGAAGTTAATTGCTATCCGGTTACCGGCATTGAGCGAGAGACTAAATTCAAGAAGAAAGGACCTTCGTTCATTAGTGTTGATGTGCCAACTAGGATCGCAAATTATCCTCCCGCGCCTCCTCGAAGGATATCTTCCAAAAACAGTCGAACGTTAAGACTTGTCACATCTACAACACCTGCGACATCATCAGCACCAACGACAGTGCATTCCAAATCTAATGTTGACTTTCTTAAAAACAAAATTAGTCACAAATTAACCAGACAAAATACGCAAATACTTAGTAAAAGAGAACCAGACAATAAAACTCTCACCGATAAAACCACACGGAGTCGAATTATGTCCATGTCTGCACCTCCAGCTGTCAATAGAAAAAACACTGTTTTAGTGACAAGGAGTCTACCTAAAAAATTAGCAAATGAAATTAGAGCTACTGGAACAAGCAGCTTTGGTTCACCAAGAAATACTTTGTTGCCCACAGAATATGCCAAACCGTTACACAGCAGATATGACGACTCCCAAGCATCTGTTGTTATCGAAGGTGGTGCTGGCAGAAGAACCCCTATTTCAAATATTTTAGACAAAGTAACCCCAATAGACAAGTTATGGAGTGCTGAAAAACGTAATGAACGAATTGAAATATCTAAAATAAGACCAAAACCCATAACTAAATCCAGTGTTAGTTCGTCTAGATTTAGCCCTTTAAAAGCTACATCAAGTGTATCCAATTTGAAGTCTAATGCAAATTTGTCTTCGCCACACAGAAGTCGTGACATGATGCGGACTGCTGAAAAAGTGCAAAAATATAAGTTGTCGAATCAAGCTAAATCAAGCCCATGTTTAACCACAAAACCTGACGTTTACAGACCTTCGAAACCGCTTCAAGTGTCTACTGTTTCCAAAGCTTCTGGGGGCACGAAAAATCAAAACCAAATTAAAACCGCGACAGTGACTAATTTGAGAAAGAAGAAATCGCTTGACAGCGGAATTTTAAGACCTCGTAGTGTCCCGTGTCATGAGTCATGTAGTAAAAGGTCAAAAGAAATGAATAAGCCAGTGAAGAAACCTTCCAAAATTAAAGTTTCGAGACTAAAAAGTACTACCAAGTCATCGGACGATTGTGATTCTGTTAGTCAATTTGGAGATACATCTAACGATGTGTCCAATTTCGGATCCTTTGAAGACTTAAGAAATTATAAAATAAGTGCCAAGGACATTAAACAAACTCGTGATGCTGTTGTGTCGGATTCGTTCTTTCAACATCTTTTCTTAGGGGGTACTCATGTACCGTCAATATCACAGCTGTCTCCGGAAGAGAAGACGTCCGTCCTACAAAAAGCAAAAATGTTCCAATCTTTCCCCCAGGACCATTACTCCACGAAGTCATTAAACACATATTTGATACATAGGAAACCCGTATCCTTATCTCGTTTTAAAATGTGGGATAGATATCCTAGTCCTGTAAAAGTTCAAGCCCCGCGCTCTATATCTTGGCCTGGGAGGATGTACAAGGAAATACGCAAGTTCGATAGCTTGTCAAAATGTGAAGAGTTTGGTTCAAATTCTTCCCTTGCCACGGTCAGAAGTAGAAGCGAACCTCCAACAAACAAGTTATATTTCTCACAAACATCTCGGCCTAAATCTCCAATTGTCATATTCCATAAACATGAAAGGCCAAACAAGTCAGACAAGCCTAGTTCTAATAGGGATTCCTTGTCGCCTTCAAAATTAATTTTTTCTCAAACATCGCGGCCAGTTTCTCCTAAAGTTACTCGTAAACAAACACAGATTCAAAATGACCAAGGTTCTAATGTCAAAAGGCAATCATTGTCACCAACAAAAATAATATTCACCGAAACTTCGCGTCCAGTATCGCCGATTATAACACATAGGAAACCCAAACTAGAACGAGAAGAAATGCATTTTGAAGAGAAACTGCAACCATCGACTATTTTCTTTTCTCAGACTTCTCGACCTGTATCACCTAAAGTTCAGAAAAAGAATACTTTAGGACCGTCAAGTAGAAGCCAATCGACGTCACCAGTTTCTTTTAGATCCCCGTCGTATCGAAGAATACATAATGCACGTATACAAAGTGGGAAGCTAAATGAGGAAGTGGAGCCTAAAAAAATGATACGTACGAGAAGCGCAGATGATGCCAAGAAAAGACAGCCTGTAACTATTAAAATCACAAAAACTAAAAGCAATCCAAATATTCCTTCGGAGGATCCAGATTATGACGAATATATTCGTGACATGGAAAATTCTAAATCTAGATCTGAGAGATTTCGAGAACTTAACAGATATTATTCATATTTAGAAAGAGTTGGCGAGTTGGAAAGGGCTACATCAACAGCTGATTTACGCCATAGAAAAAAAGATGAAGAAATCATCGATTTTGATCGTTGGAAAAAAATTAGGGCTATAGAAAGGGCTGAGGAGGAATTAAACAACCTTTATCATAAGCTAAGAGTTGCACAAACAGAAAAGGACGTTTTATTTTATCCCAGGGATGTAAAGGATTTTAGGTGGAACTATGACAGTGATCGAGGACTGAGAATTAAGGAAAAATCTGTAGAAGATCTCAAAGAACAATTTCAACAAGGGAATGAATTTGATTCCTTGGAATTAGAACAGTCGAAAGATACATACAAACCTCTTTGGAGAGGCACTAGTGTTGCAGAAACTGCTTTTAATATTAACAGAAAGGATGAAAATAAAACAAATCGGGACTCTATGGTGTACGTAAAACCTACAGTAATGTTGCAAGATGTTTCAATTACAGAACTTCGGAAAAGAATTGGTCTTGGTAACCGTTTATGGAGCAGTTTATCGATGGAACAAGTAAATGCTTTAAAAAACCAATTGAATGCCATATACAGCAAAGAGCTGGAATCTAAGTCGGCGAAATATAATGATAAATATTATGTAGAAGTAAAGGACACCAAAGATGTAAAAACTTCCACGTTACACGTAAGAAGTAATTCTCTTAACTCTACTTGCTCATCTCCTGTCAAAGAAAACGAATTGATCAAATCAGACTCAATTGCTGCTATAGCATGTTCAGTGCCATCAGTTAAAGATCTCAAAAATAATGTAAATAAAATACAGATGAGTCTTAGTGAAAATGAAAAAAGAAAAATATCCCAAACATTGAGTAAAGAAATCATGACCAGAATAAACAAACTAGATGGATCATTGTCAGAAGATAGCCCAAAAACAACGCCCCAGCCCTTACCTGTTGCACAAGAACAAGTGGTCCTTTCAAACGGTTCATCAACTGTGGGTGTTATGGATGAAAATCAAGAAAATGAAACTATTGAGAGTAAGCAAGCCGCCCTTCAGGCCGAACACATTGAAACAACACACCCGTCATCTGCAAGCGAAACTGAAACGGGTAGTTCGGATGTTTCTAGTAAGACTGTCATTTACAGGGGACCCAGCAAGGATGTTAAGAAAAAAGTCGAATATTTTGAATCGGTGCAAAACACTGTCGATCAGGCCAAAATAATTTACCACGCAAGAGACAGTTCAGACGATAAAGAAACTCCGAATAAATGTAAAGACAACATTGTGGAAGATCAAAAAGACGAACCTCAAAAACCGCAAATATTTCAATCGCAATCGTGCACAAATTTTAAAGAATTATTCGGCGAAAGTGAAAAAAGCAAATTTATGTCGCTTCCGCCGAAGCCCGGAATATTATCGAGGTCGCCTTCACCCTATTCGGAAGTGTACGTGACAGAACGGCGTACACCAGACACGCTACCGTGCTCGAGCGATGAGACGATCTGGCGCAGTCGGAGCCCGTCGCCCGACCCGGAGCGGTATTGGCGCGCGTACCTCAACCTGGCTCGGGCGGGTGAGGTGCGCCGCCTGGCGCGGCGCTTCGACTCGCCCACCGCGGTCGGCGCGGTGCTGCGGCGACATCGCAGCGACCCTGAAATATCACGAAATGTCCAAAACTACGATAGCTCCCGACGGTACAAGCAAAAAACGGTTCTACCAGTAGCGCGAGTCCCTCTTCGACCGACTAATCGTTACATGCCTCATATCGATATCATATCAAAATTAGCGGCTCTTCGAAGACGTGCCACACCACGCTCTAGATCAGCCGAAGAAGCGTTAGAATGCCGCCCCGGAGAAGTGAATCGTATTCGACGCCGGTTCGAAACTATGTCACTGTTAGGACAAATATACGCTTCCGCTCCTGACATGAGCGAGCTGCGAGACATCGCACCATATCTAGCCGGTCCGTGGATAGCGCATCGTTACCCTAAACGTAGCGATAATAATAGGTCCGTTAAAAATACTTCTAGTTTGGTTAGCGGGAGGAAATCGCCAATAAAAAAAGTGATTAAGCCACATGCCACAGATCCGGTTAAATTGAGTTCTATATTAAAAAGCGATGTTTTCGCAAAACAAGAATTTAATGCATCGGCACATAGACCGGCAAGTCGCTACGAGCCTCCGCGGGCGCCGCCGAGACCGCCGCCTGCCTCGTGGCCGTACCGCCTAGCGCCCTTCGTCACGCCTTCACGTCACACGGTCACATTTCAAGGTTAAATCTCATTTTACTTTATCATTTACTTATTGTTTTGTTTAATTTTGGAGCTGCCTTTTGTTAATATAATTTCCGGGTTAAAGAATTTATTGATTGTCACATCATACTTAAAGGATGATATTTACGAAACCTTTTTCATTTACGAGAAAGAAAATGTGATATCAGTAAATTCTTTTAGCTAAAGACTCATTTGTTTATTTCTGCTATCATTGCATTTTTTTTTTTGTTTTCCCATCATCGTGTTTTACTCTGGTAGAAACCGACTTCGCCCCGGAACCACCGCGGCGTGCACCAAACGGAACCCACTCCGATACCGGTAAGTTAAAGATAATAAGTGTCGTTCTGTATAAAAACTATGACAGAGTCCCCAGCAAGCTCGGCCGAATTTCACCTTCCCTTACATCGTTATCATTTTAAAACTACGTGTTGGATTGTAATGAAACTTTGCACATACAGTGACATGAGGTATATCTAGTCCTGTAATTAGTTTATATAGCTCCAGTTTATAAAACCAACGAAATAGAGCAAAAACAAGTTTTGTATGAAAAACTTAAATTCGCTGTATTTTTTTAACTATGGTATCTGATATCTGAAGCGACATAAACTAATTACAGGACTAGGTATACCTTATCCTATTGTAAGTACAAAGTTTCAAATCAATCTAGCTAGTCGTTTTAAAATGAGAACGAATTACGTTTGTATGGAGAACCGCGCTTGCTTGCTGGTTGGGCTTACGCCATTACGAGCGAAACTGGTGCCGATGACAGACGTATGAGTCGCATATAGGATGTTTTTTTTAAACAACATTGTAACACCTCAATGATTCTTAATAATGATTATATATATAATATAATTGTTTATTTATGAAAATGCTTGGTAATTTACACAAAAAATAAGTAAACAGGAAATGGTTGTCATTTCCAACAACAACAAAGACAGTTAGTTTTGTTTTTGTACGTGGCCAGTACGTATAAATACTCTCAACTCAAGTTTCAATATCAGTAAACTAAAGAGGCTAAGGTTGTTATTTGATTAAGTATCTATAATCTAGAGAACAACACTCTGTATTTAGCTTGACGTCATACGTCTGTCATCGGCACCAAAGTTTCGCTCTCTGGGCCCATTACTTTAGATGTTCTAACACAAATACTAAGGTTGGCTGTTGGTGCCGAGCGCCCAAAAGTATTTTTTATACAAACGAACGACACATGTTTCATATGAGTAACAGAGTTTAAATGTTGATTTTGCCATGACTTCATTAGCTGTATCTAAACCCAGATAACCTACATTAGATAATCTCAGTAACCGTACTTTCATTCCGGAAAATTTTTAGCGAGCGTGATTTGTACTTCATATTTAACTGTGCGAATAAAAAACAATAGCCTTTGTTCAAAACAATCGAGCTCTCAAGTTATGTCTGACCGCCGGCGTTAACATACGTCTCGACTCGCGATTAAGACCTCTTATTATAAAATCAAGTAAGCAAATGACATTCACTGTTATCAATAAACTCGTATCATCATTTCAATTATATACATTCCTAAGATCAAAGTAAGACGCCGTGTTACACGGTCGTATTTTTGACCCTGACGCGCAAAAAACTTGTTGGTTCGGTTTTCCGATTGTAAACAGTGTGTGCGGCCTCCGCTCAATTTAATAGTGATCGTCAGACAAGCCGGTGTTACATATCTTAATAATGAGGTGCTGTGTATTTGTTATAACATATCGACAAGTATTATCTCCAGTTCTTCGCTGATAAAATATCCATATCACTATTATCTTGGCTTTAGTTTGGCGCGGACAACCATTGTGTTAAGCTTGTATAGTGTGGTGCAAAAATGGATACAAATAACTATGGTAATTCGCCTCCGGACGGATACATACGGAAAAATGAAACAATGTGCGAAGACGACGGGTTTTTTAGTGACGTACCGGCTTCAGGATCCTTATCTAAATCGATTATCGCCATGAACAAGTATGTGAAAACCAATCTGCTTTATGACGAGAGTGAAACTGACGTAGATGATGGTGCTTACTTTTCCAAGGAAGGCAGTCCTAAAGAAATAGCCAAATATGACACTGACAGCAATAGGAGTAATGAATCAAGTGCAAAAGGTAGTCTTAGTCCACCGCCTGTGCCTACAATCATCAAAACCGTATCAAGTACTGGGAATGACGTCATCAATGCCGATAAGCTTACTGATGATTATAAATCGATGCAATTAGAAAAAAATAAATCGACCTCAAGTTCTAACGCACCTGTTGAGACTATTTATAAAGACGATCAGTTCCAATTAAGAAAACTCTCAACATCCATACATAATGTATCAAGCGAACACGAAATCGAAAGAGAAAATCATCAGGAAAAACCAGTAGCACTCAGAGGGAAAACTGTTGATGCTAATAACACGCAAAACAGGCATACAGTGCATGAATCCAGCGATTGGGTGAACAGGACTAATATATATCCGGATGTCTACGCTCCGCTGCCGTACAGTGAGTACTTGCTCGTTAATGTGCACAGTTGCACTTTTTTGTTGAATAGTTTTCAATAGCCGGAGTCGAAATTATCGACGATTGTTCGCGTATCGTGATTATTTTTTGTTGGCATTCCGTATTGTGATTGTGTACAACCTTTGTGTGACCGGCGGTCATTCATGAATAAAAGTAGAATGAAATGTAAAATTTGACATACTTTAATCATTTGCATAACTATTCTAGCCTAGCACAGCAAACGAAAACCAAAAATTGCCAATCGGGGGAAATAATTCGTGTATAAGTGTATTTTGGCATAGTTGTACGGAATGGTGTATTAAACATACTAAAAGTACCGGAGGGTGGGGGAGGTCCCTTTTTAAACGATAGCCCATAGCAAAAAATAGTCTTTTACGTAAATAATTTGTATAAAATTTCCTACAAAATAGATATACATGTGTCCCAAAAATATCACGTCATCACTTTGACGTTGGAGGTAGGACATTGTATTTTTTAAGTTAATACTCTTAAATCATTTTGTCTATTTATGATACCGTGAATCAAGTTTGAAAAGAAATGTCGAATGACTAATAATGTCATTGTTGGTCACATATTGGTCCTAACAATTGATCATCAAGTTATGCATTGGTCAAGTAGAATTAATTAACATTTCATATGCCAGAACGCGGATCCACGTTAGTAGATATTGAACTCTAATTTAATTACATTACATTAGAAAAATAAACTATTATAAAAGCCGACTTCCAGAGGTTCAATCTAGGCCAACTTTTAAAAAGACACCTCTAAAACTATTTAATACATAACATATTTTTTTTTGAAATCTTATTTCTATTATCTGGATATCGCGTAACATAAACTAAAACAAAATGTGAATGCCTTAACACTATCAATGGCTAACTGACCACGCCGTGGATGTATAGTGACCACTACGGTTTCGGCGGGAGACTGGCCGGCGCTATGGACGTGGAAGTATCAAGAAAGCAAAGCATCTGATCTATCGTACCCGTCAGACGGCAGTCGCGGCGTTGACAGACGGACAACTAGACAAGACGGATTGTGCGTGTTTGTTGTGGAGTGAAGTGCCGTGATGGGTATTTTGAAGCAAATTAAGAAGATGACGGCTCACGGTGTGTCATTTGTTTATTCTGATTTGGTGATGTAATGTGATTAGTAATTTTTTTCGTATGTGAAATTGTTTGATTAATCAAGTGAAATAGTGAAATAAAAGAGTATATTTACTATTTCATATCGATTTTAGTAACCTAGGGTTTATGGGCTTTTATAGTCAAAATTGCAAAATAGGACCAATGTCAACACGTGACATGCCCTTGACGTGTAGGTCTTCAGACAGGTCTTAAAAATTATATAACGGTATACAGTTAAATAAAATTTGTTTTTTGATAACGCAGGTAAATAGTTTTGAAAAACGACGCTCCTAACATGTTAAATAATTCTAACTTTAATACCGTGGACCAAAAACATAAGGACCTATTAGAAAGCAGTACTATACTTATAATTAAGATGTTTTGAACGAGAATATTAATCTTTTAAGATCCCTCTTTTTACCTTTAAGTATTAGTAGTTTTGTTAATGAACTATTAATTACACAAAGTGAAATTAATACTACTTACGTACTTAAGTTTTATTTATTTGTAAAAAATCGTGCTTGAGATTTTTATGGTTGATTTGTCTCGTTATGCTTTAGTGGCAGATTACGAAAAGCAACGTAGGTCGTGCTGCTGCGTACTTGACTAAATGATTTCGTCAAATTAATTTTGCGATGAAAAACGCGCTATCGAAATATTGCAAACGACTTAAAAATTATATTCGTTTAAAGTTTTAACAGTCGTATTGATATTGATGTTATTAAGTTTTAATTAACGTTAAGATATCTGGAATACTTTATATTAATTACTATAGATATCTCTTCTGGCCGTACCGACCTGCGTTATCAATTCTGACTCAACGATCAATAGACGGGTTTATCTTTTCATATTCTTAACATTCCTGTAAATAGCTCAGAGTACAGTCATGTCACATAATATTCTGCATATCTTAGCGCTTAATAACGTGGATATGTTTTATGGCTTATTACCTATATGTCATTTGCCTATAGCTCTATAGAAATAAGATGGTGTTGAGTCATTTTGCGTTTTTCGATGTGGAAGATGTTATTGCAGATGATTGTACAAATACCTATATATAATTTAATCTCAACGGTTATGTCCTTCACCGTGCAGATGATTGACCAAATACAATCAAAATTTAATTCAATTATACCCGTTAAAGTTCGTGCTAATGCATTTTAATACCTAGCAATTACTGTCAAGTCTTTATGAGATACAATTATATCAATACCGAGACTAACTGGACTAACATTAAAAAGTCATTGACGTCATTGTAAAGTCAATTGATTTCTTTGGTATGGTTAACCATAAAAAGTACGCGTTTAATTTTATCTTATCTACTCTCGCTAGTACAGTCCGCGACCCGCGACAGTTCATTTTTTTACTTACTCTTTTCCGCAATTACGTGACGAAAGTAGTAGAAAGTACGTTTCATAAGTTTACCCCATAAATACTAATATCTAATAATTTAGTATCTAATTTGATATGATTATATCCAATGATCAAATTGCAAAGTTTTAGAAACTAGGTACTCGTAGATGTAGACAGATCATATTATGTCAGTTATGAAATGATTATTAATCAATCGGGTTATTATCTGGAGCTGATGCATTACGAATATAATGAATATAGCGTTTTCCCGGTTGCATCCGAATAAAGCCATCCGGTTGTAGGTATGGTCCATTAAAAAAACATAATATTGTTAGTAATATTGTCTTCGGTTACCGCGATAGTTACTCATGAATTAAAACTATTAAAACGGATTCAATATACGCGATATAATCCGTTTTTATAGTTTTAATTCATAATATTGTTAGATTGTTTTAAGTACCTAAATTTACCTTATTTACCACCTTAATTCTGTGGACTTATTAGTGGAAACTGTTATTACACGCAACAAAATTGTAGCTAGTTCCCAGTACCCTACTTGGCGCTATCAAACATTCCTTCATGTAGTTCGTGTAAAGACAATAGTAAGATGACAGCAAAATAGGTTTCACCGTGGCATAAGGCTCAATCTTCCATTCGAGTTATGCCTTATCTTTTCGTGTGGAAATGTCCGTATGTGACGCAAGCACGTGCTTGGACTGACAAGATCGTGAAAGTTGTCTTACGTATTCCGAAGGGCCACCCGTATGCTTACAATGTTGACTTAAAACTTACAATCTACTACTGCTTAAATTAATTGTAAGTATGTAACTTACGCGTAGGGTACTTGAAATGAACATCAAAAACACATTTCCAGAAACAATTAAGCGTTATTATTTTTGCCGTGCTATAGTTTTAAAAAGTTGATGCCTCAATATTGTACCTACATGTATTTATTTTATTTTTGTATCCATTGTCGCGTTTTTCCAACCTTATCTAGAGATAAAGCAAAATTGTGTGCATATTATTGTGCTTGTCCAGTCTTTTTGTATTGAAGGGAAAGCGTTAGGTTAGGTTTTATCTTTAGATAAGCTACGTAAAAAACATATATATATATATATATATATCAATACATCAGTGTAACAATGTATGTGCCTACAATTGGTGCGATTTCATGTCGAGCTCATTGCTATTGAACAATTATAACACAGCTGTTACTTAACAAGGTGAGTAGCCACCACATTTTTAATATAATTGAATTAAGCAGTCTTTTCAAGATACGAGTATCTACAGAAAAAATTGGTCAAAGATTGAAATTTTCGTAACGCCAAAGTGATGTAATTTCTACACCACCTAAACATTCCTTTCGATTTTAATTACTTCCGCTTATCTATCAATACATCTTACGCTATTATAAGCTGTAACGTCTTGCATCAGTGGTTATATTCGAACATGGCATTTAGTGTTGTAGATCAAACCATCGTTGTCGTAGTAAACTACCCATTTGTAAACCTTATAGCAACGAGATAAGATCGTCCAGCGCTCAGTAGAAAATGTTGCAGTTGTTACTGCATTATTTTAAAGCCGGTAGTAAAACCAGTTCCGCTGCGTGTAAAGTTACGTCTCATCACATAATCGGCACAAATCATCAATAGCCAAGCACAAATCATCAATAGCATAAGTTGATCGAGACGCCATAACATTACCTACATCCGAAACTTTCACTTTTTTAAATTACCGCTTATATGTTTTACCCGAAGTAACTTAATTGTGAAATAAAATTCTCGTGAAAGTTGAATAATGTATACTCACTGGTGTTTACGTTTTCGTGTCAAAACACAATAATATTTAACAAGGAAATTGTGTTTTTCGATGGCGTTTAATTTCATATAGTAAGTACAAGAGAAAGAGTATAAGTATAACCAGACTCCAAATAACATTTAAAAAAGTTGGTTTTATTATTTTGGTGATTGAGGATTTAAATTAAACAGCGTGTATATAAATTAGGTTTCAATAAGTTCCTACCAAAATTATTACTTCATACTTCATCTGGCTATCATAGAAGGTTATGCCTGGTATTCACTAAGAGACAAATGTGTCATTAGTCTGTTAGGTGAACCTTAAAACAAACCTTGCGCGTAGCTGTTAAATCATAAAATATTTTAGTAGGTCAATAGAGTTAGGTCAATTCATAAGAGGCTGTCACCATCTCGCACCTTCACCGCCTACAAACTGTTTCACACACCGCCAACAAACTGTTTCACAGTTTGGCGAACATTAGATTAAGGTACTTATAATGTTATAATTTTTGTTAAATTTTCAATTAAAAAAAAAACTAAGTATGCGAATACAGTCAGATTAAAACTCACCAATAATAAACGAGATATCAACTCCTAAGTTGTGAACTTAAATCGTTTAAAATAATATTCTGCACTCCGGCCGGAAAGCGTCTACTTTCGGCCCACTGCGCTAAACAAAGTTGCCGCTTTCCGGCTCCGTCGAGCAGAAAAATAGTATACACGCCTTAGCCACTAAATAAGATAGGCTCAAATCACATGTTTCCGCGCCTCGCCTTCGCCTCTACCGACAATTACATGTGATCTGAGACATTTCTTACTTTATATGTAATGTACCTACTATGTATTTAATTACTGTCCTCCCTACAGAGACCCCGCGGCGCTACGTAGAGAGCGACGTCAACATCCACTACAGATGTCCCGTACGGCACGATCCGCTGCCGCTGGTGCCCGAGCGGGAGCTCGCGCGCCAGCAGGCCGAACACATGAAGCGGCTGTACAGGGAGCAGAGGCGGCACAAGTACCTGCAGGTAAGGGGACTGTTACGTAGAGAACGACGTGAACATCCACTACAGATGTCCTGTACGATACGACCCGCTGCCGCTGGTGCCCGGAGCTCGGCCACCAGGCCAGCACAAGAAGCGGCTGTACAGGGAGCAGAGGCGGCTCAAGTACGTATGCAGGTAAGAAATGTAATGCACTAAATCACTGGTTTTTAACCAGTGGTCCAAGGCATTCGGAAGATCACGGGACACTTTATGAATGAGACTAGCCCAAGGCAGGGATAAGTGGCATACATAAGTGAAGGCCTATATTCAGCAGTGGGCGACAAGAGGCTAAAATAATAATAAATGATGGTCCCTTAAACATTTGAATTAAATAAACCAATTTACTTCGTAATCTCTCATTATCAATAAATAAATAAAAAATCTCGCACATTTTAAGAAAAACCATGATAGTATCAACAGTTATTATACTTAAATTTTTTATTTAAATTAATTTCTAGTTCAAATATATGTTAATTATCAACAATGCAGTGACAACAACCTTCTTAAAGATTTTAGGTCATATGTCAAATGCTAAGAAAAGCTGTTATATTTGTTTCCATTATTTGCCATTTCTACTGAACTCCACTTTAAAAGCTTCAACAGAGTTCGCACGCTGTGTGGAGAGCGGAGGTAATTAATCAAACACTACAGTTAAATGCTGTATTAGGCACGCGCCTCGTCCTACAAGGATTAGGTATATGAAATGACTTTAGCTTACATTAATAACTTATCATATCATGCACTGAGTTAAAGTTCAAGTTCCGTCTAAAGATAATCTAGCATACTTATTTTGCTGTCCTCCTTAACTGGACGTTTCTGTCACTGTTGCTCAGTTTGCTCTTGGTCTTATTATATACACATGACAATACAATATATTGTCGATTTAAAAAATTTGCATGTTTTCCACAAAATAACCATATATTTTTTCCAAACAAGCAAATCGGAGCGTTAGAGCCCAACTAACAGCTTTAACTTTAACTTAATGTATCATGCTCATACCAGTATAGCGTGTGTCGGGTTAGAAGGTTGGACCGTTTTGGTAAAGATAATAATTAAGTACGGTGAATGATTCGCACCAGTCACGCGATTTCACTGTATCGAACTACGCCAAACCTCAGGATTGGTTATTACCATGGTTGGGAATATCGGTCGTGATTTACATTTACGAGTTACGCTATGCTACGCGATTACGAATGCTACTTTTATAAGAATTGCTGCTAGCAAAGTCAAGTTTTCGTGTTTTTCAACTTCTAATATTCCCTTTTTCCCTTAATTTTCATCTTCTTATTGATTGCTATTATATTGCACACAGCTGTATAACGTTATTTTTTATTATAAAACTAGTATATGTTTATGTACTAGTTTTATCTTGTAACAAGTTTCCTTTTCAAGAAAGCTGTTTAATTGGAACCTTAATAATCACGATACGAGCGCTATTTAAAATCTGTTACGTTTTTATATTGATATAATACGACCTGAACTGCGATGCGAAATGTACTGCAAGTCATGTCGTTAAGCAATTCGCAAGTACTAATAAGTCTGAGCGAGATGTACTGCAAGGCGTAAGTCGTATCACAACATGCACAATAACAAATTGTAAAATTTGAATACCTCTCTAACAACCGCGGTTTCAGAATGCCATTAGCGCGTCAGTCTACGTTCGCGCGGCGGCGATATGTTTAATCTCGTTAAGCCCGCACGCCATTGCAGTTTGATCGATAGCCCCGATCGTCTAATATTAAAGGATTTCATGGTGTCAGGTAATATTGTCAAACGTGTCAACGGCTGGAAATATTGTTTTATATAAAAAAAAGTGTTTTGTCTTAAACTACCTATATAAAATGTGAGACAAGGCAAAGTACCTGTGGAAGTAAATGTTTCAATAGAAAATTAAGTCATACTTGTTTTAAGATTTCTTTACTAAATTAAAGAAAAAGAACAAATGTACGTATGTAACGTATGTAATAACGCTTATGCATAGGTATCTTGAATTCGTTATGCTGGAATTCTTTTTAAAATTCCAGCATACCGAATACCAGCACGTTATTATTTTCTTATTTGTATTAAATAATGAACCAAATTCGTGCCAACTGCTGTTAGAAAATACGACTAATGAAGCGAAATAACAACACCTTCTAATAACAATTCGATTTTCTAAATAACTTTATATTTATAATGATGTAACTTAGTGGATTCCGTTGTTTCGCTCTAGAGAGTCTAGAGCCCGCTAAATATCACAAAACAATCGCCATTCGAAATAATGTATATGTAGATTAAGTTAGTTTTCTGCGCATGCACGACAAGAAACATTATCTCGTTGCGGTTTCTCTCGTGTCTACTCCATTCGAGTTTCCACCGCAAACATGTCGTGGAAACGACATTCATATTATCGAACTAAAACTTGTTCACGGCGTTTCGTTCGAAACGTGGAAACGTGCTCATAGTATTGAGTGTTTACATACGAACGTGAGACGAGGCTTTTTTATTTGCTACCGATGCGTGCGTTCGAATCACGTTATCCCTGGTTGTATCGTTGAGATGACAGCTGGCCAGTAGTAAATTTTAATGCAACGAAATAAGATCTATCAGTGTTTAGTTAAGTGTTTTACTGTTAGTGACTACGAGAGTAGAGCTATTTTCATTTTGCTGCGGATGCTTTCGAAATCAGTGAATTAAAAAGCGTTTGTTTGTGTTAAGTGTGTCTGACTAGAATACAAATTAGAGGGAAGTTTTATAAGAAACAGCATGTATTTTACGATATCATTTACGAACGGGCTATCGAATCAACGTGATTAAGTATATGTATTTTTTTTATGTATTTACGTATTAATTTTATATCCATTCTTTAGTAAATATCTTCCAACTGCGTAAACTGCAACTCATAACAACCTATAACCCTTTTATTCGTAAAACTAAGCAACCTCTTACAAACCTCTGTTAAATGTTAAATTGTGTCCCTTTCTAACAAACATCACAGGCATTATCCCTTAATAAGGCAAATTACGCAAAATTTAACTCCACCTTTTATATAATAATACTAATTTAAATCATGCTGGTGAATATTTGCCCTTTGCCCTATTAAGTGTTATATTTAGTTTAGAAAAACATTTTCTACAGACAACTTCAACACCATGCCATAAACAGTTTATTAAACACGTATTCAATTATTGTCCATTACTAGTAAACATACCTGTCATCTACTCTTGTTTTCCCTCGTTACCAGCGGATGTGGCGCCGGATGTTGCATAGTACTGCAGATAAGTTTTCACCGAGTTTCACTGCGATTATTGCCAGTGGAGAAATTATATGCCAATTGATTGCGGTCGGAGCTGCATTGAGAAATTGGAAATCGTATTTTATAAAATTTTATAAGTAGGTTCATAATTCGTATTTGTTCATTCGTCTTACTCGTAACTAATATAAACAATAACTGATTTTAGTTTTTAGTGGTCACTCACGCGTTACTATTTACGTCAGTGTCTTTGACACTCTAAGAGCCTGATGAGTGCTTACCGCGAAAAACGAAAATCTACCTCCGTCCCTATCGCTCTTGCGTAGTAGAATAGAGAGGCAAATAAAGGAATGTCAGTTTTCGAATTTCTCGGAAGGGCCTCTGGGCTATATTCGCGACATCGTCGATCGTTCTTTCGTCTATTGGCCTCTATCGGATGTGCAAGAGCATATTGTAGGCCTGAAAAGCTATACTCACGTAGCAGTTCAGCCCTGAAAGCCTTAAAGGATTTTAAGTATGAGATGTTAGGATTCGACTCCTTAATAACAGTTAGTTATGTCATTTTTTATTCATAATTATTAATTAGACATCTAACACATTTTTTTTTTCAAAACGCTATTTGCTTATGTGACTACCAAAAACACGGCCAAACTTTAGGGTTCCGTAGCCAAAATGGCAATAATCCGTTATTGCTCTGCCAGCAGTCCAGCTGCGTCTTATAGCTTTATTACCATATCTGAATGCAATCTAAAACAGATTCAAACTTCTACATTTCTACGTTACGCGTATCAATCTTATGTTAACGTAGATTTATATAATATTAACTACGTTTGCTTTTGTTTAAATATAATTAGGGGTGGAGAGCGTGACGCCGAGAAAGCCATGAAGATTTGTGAATAGAGATGTAATTCCATTCCCGTAGTTATGCGTACCGTAACAGTGTTGGTCGTTATATGCACTCTTCCGTCTCTTTTGCACTTGGCTTATTAAAAAGAGGCGGAGGAGTTTTAATCGCGCTTAATTAATTTGTAGACAAACTAAAACCATGAAATGAAAGCGAAACTGGTAAAAATGTCTTTATATTCAGATTCCAAAATGTTGTCAAATAATTCTTTATAATTTTTATACCCATTTTTATTTCTTCCTGTGCTAAAGTTACTTCGCATGTGAAAATATTCATTTATAATTTTGGACAAAACAAATAAAGTGTCCTTACGTAACACGAATACGAATACATTACAACTGAGATGCCGCAAATCCGGTATTGTTGCGACCTTGAGTAACAAAAATCCGTTGACCAACATGACCGTACAATATTCCAAAGCCGCTGTTTTTGCGCGAGCCATTGGAATTTCGCTCCTAGCCTTTAAAATATAGAGGTCAATAGTTACAGTTATAGTAAAGTCCAGTGAGAGCTAAATAAAACGAGAAGTTTCCCCGTCAGTGTACACGCAGCGTGCGACAGAAACGATCATTGCGTGCGCCGGTTTTTGTACCAGTTACGTGTAAACAATGTGATGTGAATAACTCCGAGTGCAACTCAGTGCGTGATATCGCTTTGTTGATATAATTACCTATATATTATTATCATGTAAATTAAGCTGCAATTTTACGCTACTGATTATGGTTAGTATACGGATTGTTGTGTAGTCTCCCTTCTTATTTGTACATGTATGTTGATTACAGGAGAATGATATACAACCCCAAGACATTGAAATGTTTGATGGCGCCATAAAGGTGACGTTTGAGAGATGTGTGGCCGATGAATTATATTAACTATATAAAAACAAACAAACATCGTGCTCTTTAACAGATCGCCATTTTCATCGATACTATAATATTCATCATTAATACAAAAACGCTTTTAAAATGTATTTTCACAATTTTCTTTTCGCGTGTCATGTTTTGTAAATTGATTTCTCGTATTATAAAATCGGTTTTCGCTTCGCATGGTGTTATGGCAAATTAAAACAGCTGCTATTCGTATTTTACTTTTTCGTATTTACTTTTAACTTACTGATTTCATAAACCGTGTGAAGCGATTTTTAACTTGTGTACTAATGAAATAAAACTATGAAAACGGATTATATCGCGTATATTGAATTTATAATACATCCCGACGTTTCGAACTCTTTACAGCGTTCGTGGTCAACGGGTGAGTTTTATTTCATGAGTAACTATCGCGGTAACCGAAGACAATATTGTGTACTAATATTAATTTTTAGGGTTCCGTACCCAAAGGGTAAAAACGGGACCCTATTACTAAGACTTCGCTGTCCGTCTGTCACCAGGCTGTATCTCGTGATCTGTGATAGCTAGACAGCTGAAATTTTCACAGATGATGTATATCGGTTGCCGCTATAACAACAAATAAAATAGAGATTTAAGTGGGGCTCCCATACAACAAACGTGATTTTTGACCGAAGTTAAGCAACGTCGGGCGGGGTCAGTACTTGGATGGGTGACCGTTTTTATAGATAATGGTACGGAACCCTTCGTGTGCGAGTCCGACTCGCACTTGGCCGGTTTTTTTTATTGTGTACGTGACGCTCTAGTGCTCTTGATAACGCCCCTTTTCGGACTACGGTCACGATACTCATCGCTGTGTACATCCAAATATGTTTGCATTAAATTAAAACGGGCATCGACCTTTGCTGATGTATCTAAATCAGCCTTAAGCTCGTAAAAAATCGATTGCCAAAATACTTATTTATATAAATAAATACTATGGGGCCGTAATGAAAGTTTTATAATTTAATAAGCCTGTAAGCCTGCCGAAACTAGACACTGGCTTGAAATAATCAGAATTTATTTAGTATAATACAAATACATATATTTATCAAGTTTTGCCAGGTTTCTGTTTCTCGCCTTTATTGGTATAATTTTTTCTCTCACAGCCAAAAAATAATCACCACCAACTTCTACTTTACAGGAACTGCAAGACATGCAAAACAGGCGTCATCAAGACAACTTCACACCATCACAAAAATCCGTTGTCCAACTCAACCGGTACGATGAAGCGGAGAGAGTCGCCGCTCGCGCTGTCTACGCCTTCAACGGGCAGACGCAGAGGGAGTTGAGCTTTAGGAAAGGGGACCTCATACATGTGAGGAGGCAGATAGATGCTAATTGGTATGAGGGCGAGCTGCACGGGAGGATAGGACTGTTTCCCTTTAATTATGTTGAGGTGAGTGTTACGCGTGTGCTTATTAATTAAAGAGATGGTGGTTTATAGTAATCATTAGATTTTTTTTACATTTATCTTAATTAAACGAAACAACGCAGTGAGGACTAAATAAATGAAAATATCTCTTTATGGGAGCCTTCTGGTGTAAATGCAATAAGGCCTAGTTTTTTCTAGGGTGTATGATAACTATTTCTAATAAGACATTTTATTAGGCCATACATACTTCTTAACAATTAATATTTAATAGTTTAGACAAAATTTGACAAGCAAAGGCGTGATTATCTGAAATTATCAAAATTGACATACTTTTGGCTACTTTAAGCCGATAAAATTAATAATATCGCAATTTCCAGTAGTTATTTTTTTTTTTAATTAAATATTCTCAGATACTAAAAGGCGACGTGGCACAATCACCAAAGAAGCCCGTCCCCCAAGAGGGCAAAGCTCGTGCGAAGTTTGACTTCACCGCCCAGACCAACCTCGAATTGCCCCTTAAGAAGGGCGAAGTGGTCGTGCTGACGCGACGCATCGACCACAACTGGTGGGAGGGCCGCAACGGCAACAAGACCGGCATCTTCCCTGATAGCTACGTGACCATACTGCAGGAGCCTAGTCAAAATAAACCTGGTGAGTTTCTAGACCTGACGCTATCCTAATGCTACCATCATGTAACATCAACGGTGAAGAATGGAGTAGAGTTGTTGAGAAGGCGTGTCGGTCATCTTGATAGCTATGGAAATATGTCGCAGAAACCAAGTAAACGGCCTGCTCATACTCTACTTAGGCTTAGAACGCACTGCGGTTTAGTTCAAAAGCAGTTCCGCAACCGCAAAAAATGTAACGTACGGCATGCTTTATAACCGCACGCACTTAAAAGACTGAAACCGCAAGAAAAAAACCGCAGTGCGTTCTAAGCCTTAGCTCGGATTTTTGCTCTAGTAGCCGAGGCGAAATGTGCAATGAGAACAAAGTGGGCATATTTTATAATAGCTGCAGCCTAATTAAAGTAGCGGCTCAGCCCGAGCCCTCGGTCACAAACCAGAGAGCACCCAGTTATTTATTTACCCGATTATTTCTCTTTAACGTGATTTTGATCTAAAATCAATCTATTATTTCAGAAATCCAATCATACGCGCCGTCGGATAAGCCCGTAGCGTCTCCCGCGGCGCACGGCCTCCTCAACGGCTCGGCCAAGCGCAGCATGGGCGCGCACAGCTACATGCCCACTCCCAACAACCCCGACCTCGCCAACGCACCGCCTTCCACGCAACCGCTGCCAGGTGCGATTCACTATTATAACTCTCAAAGAAGCTTTATTTTTCCTCAATGCCAACATTTAGACAGGGACAGAGAGCCCTCCCTCCCTCGTGCCCCTCTCGCCACGTTTTCCTTCTCCTTACAAAGCGAAAAACTTTAACCTGTTTTACTTATTGACTTTTTTGATAGTACCTGTTCCCCTTGTATAACAATTCTTTTAGGGTAATGCAATTAAAATATGATTTTCAAGGCCACGGTACTCAAAAAATATCTGAACTCTTTTCAATTTACGTAGCTAGATTTACGTGCTTAGGCGTTAGAATACGTGTTTAGATATTTTGTGCCGCTGTGACATACTAACGGCGACTATACTATCTGTATATATACCTCTTACGTTGAGTTACATTATCTATATTTCAGGGTACACGACAAAAACAGCGCAAGCAGCCATGACCCCATCGGAACGCGGGTACGGGCCTCCCACTGGTGCTGGAGTGGACCTCAACAACACCGAACCGCTTTACGTTGATACCAATGCTGAAGCTGTGCCGTTAGTACACGTTTTTTTTTCTTCAAACCAATCAACAGTAAAGAAAATTAAACCGATTAAACTGACAAAGGGAACCTGATTACAAATATCCCGCCATAGGTTGTTCAATATCGTTTTTAAAGGTGTCATAATTATATACAAAGTTCAATATCATATTCATCTCTGCCGTATTTACGTTGAAAATTGGTTCGAATAATACAAGATGAAAACTAATATACATGCGTTATTTTCAGGTACCGAGCGATGTACAAATATCGCCCCCAAAACCCCGACGAGCTGGAACTAAACGAGGGCGACACTGTATACGTGTTGGAGAAATGCGACGACGGCTGGTACGTCGGCTCCTCGCAGCGGACCGGCCGCTTCGGTACCTTCCCAGGTATGTGTGGTGTCTGCTGTGTGCCCTGTGAGGGGTGCCACTACTGTCGATGTACAAATATCGCCCCCAAAACCCCGACGAGCTGGAGCTAAACGAGGGCGACACTGTATACGTGTTGGAGAAGTGCGACGACGGCTGGTACGTCGGCTCCTCGCAGCGGACCGGCCGCTTCGGTACCTTCCCAGGTATGCCACTAATTTCTATGTGCAACGTCCTAAGAGTAGAGTAAATTATATATTCGTCAATAAGTACATCATCATCATCACGATACCAACGATCGATTGTGTCAAATTTTTACTCTCACAACTCCAATTTTACCTAGATTTCTTTTGTTATAATAAATGAATAAGCTGTTTTTAGGGTTCCGTACCCAAAGGGTAAAAACGGGACCCTATTACTAAGACTCCGCTGTCCGTCTGTCTGTCTGTATCTGTATCTCATGAACCGTGATAGCTAGACAGTTGAAATTTTCACAGATGATGTATATCTGTCGCCGCTATAACAACAAATACTAAAAAGTACGGAACCCTCGGTGCGCGAGTCCGACTCGCACTTGGCCAGTTTTTTTTAACGGCTTACCTTTTAATTCTGGGAGGATAGCCAGGCTCATTATATATCTTTTTACCTTTAGAACTTGAAAATTGTCGTCGTATCTAGAGCGCTAAGAATTACTACGTCTAGGTACCTAACGTATATGGTGGAATTAAATGATTGTTATTTTTCAGAGTAATTTTAACACCGATTGCTACTTATGAATGTCTGTTTCATAAGGATTAGAGTCTTACCCCCTTACTCATAAAACTTTACGGGCCTGATTTAGTTAAATTATGTTTTATCCCTTTCTTGCAAATACATAATTCAAAATGACAGGTAAAGACAAACGATTCATAGCAGGCCAGTAACTCGTTTATGAATAACGCCATTAGACTCTCTTAATTAGATGTTTTAACACTATCTTAACTCGCAGGTAACTACGTGGAGCGCATCTGATAGCGGCCGACGCTGCTGCGGCGCCTGCGCAGCGCCACGCTGTGCGCGCGCCGCCCGCGCGTCCGCCACCACCGCTGACCGCTGACCGCTGACCGCTGACCGCTGACCGCTGACCGCTGACCGCTGACCGCTGACCGCTGACTGCTGACTGCTGACTGCTGACCGCTGGCCGCTGACCGCTGGCGCACGCGTACGCGCACTACTACCATTATAACTTACATCATGTGCACCCCGCACTAGCCTCTCCCGAGCGTCGGCGTCTAGTCAACTCTACGGCTGCTGCTCTACGCAACGTTGGCGCACCTGCGCAGCGACGCCATTTTCCTCGGCGCTGACTAGAGTTTTGACAGCGGTCTGCAGAGATTTTGACAGCACACGCAGTGCCAGGTGTCAGTGTTATTTATACGTCATAATTTCATAGAACTTTGATGTTTAAAATAACACCTGCACTGCGTGTGCTGTCAAAATCTCTGCAGGGTTTTCTTGGTTCGACTCTAGACGCCGACGCTCGAAAGACGCTTGTGTGGAGTGGCCCTAACCCCGAGTCTCACGGACGCAATATCGTCCCCCGTTGACGATTGATAAAATTCGAAATTTAAAACTTCAAAGTCGTGTTATGGCTGTCAAATTTCGATCCCTGGGACTGGAGAGGTCTGAAGTCCCGTTTTCATGGAATTTCCGAAGGAAATAAAAATCTTTGTAAGCTATAAAAGTGGTAAGGATGTCTTACTTTGAAAGCGAAAGACGAATTGTGAATATTATAAACAGCCTTTTTCTTTTGAAGGACTTGGAATATGAATGAAACGAGTGAAACACTGAGTATGACAATAAAGTGACTTCCCCCTTAGGATTGTACATTTTATAGGGTTCCGCACTCGTTCGTACTTTTAATGCCTGTCGAGCGTGTCGGCGACAAATCGGAGAGGGTGGGCCGGACGCGATATAATATAAACATAGGGTATACCAAAGCTGTATAGAAAAAGATATCTGTATCTGCCCTTAAATGATAGCTATATAAGGTCGAAAAGGCGAGCTATTCGATTGTTGAGCCAACACTTGTCAAAATGTCAACTCTATTAGCGAGACAAAGCGATAGGTCTTGTTAAATGCTTTAACACAAAGAAGCCTTGTCGAATGAGATTCGACCGCCAACTGGCCCCACAAACAATTGCAGCTTGATTATAAAACAATGTAACCTGTATTACAGACGTGACATATCTTATAGTGTAAAGAAACCAAACTACCATGACTTTTTATAACATTTTTGTATATTTATCTATACTGCCTCAATCCGTAGTCTCCAATAATCTTGTATGGTAATATTGTATCACATTCATGTTTAACTTGGCTGTTGGTATATACGGTGATGTTCGACGGGTTTCGTTGAGTAGTTTAGAATCTCAGTTCTAACCGTAAAGTTTGCTAACTCCGTGGCTTCTGTCGTCATTGTCTATTTAATTGACTAAATCGTAATCTAACAGCCCTCAGCTAATGTAAGCTATCCTAAGTTGTGCGTCCCAAAGAGTATGTTAAATGAAAACGACGTTGTATAATTGTGTAAAGAAATTAATAAAAATACTTATATACTTGTATAATTATTTAGCATAGTTATTTATTTACGTGTAGGAGTGAATTGAGCTTGTCTTTTAAAAGTGACATTTTAAAAGAACGAAGCCGGGCATTCGGTACTAATACTTATCAATAACAAATTTTGTACGTACACATATCCACAAAAGTTAAACTTTGAAATGACGGTAACATGCTAACAGTATCAAAGTTTAGACGTTTTGTGATCATTGGCCACTGTTAAAGCGACAAAGATTATGTAATGAAATGAAGTGTAACGTTTTACCAAAAAATAGTTACCTCATAAAACTTCACTAATAACTCGTAATACTCAAATAAACACCCAGTAATGTATATAGGGCGAGGTATATTCGGAAACGGTTGACAATACAATATTTATATGCTTAATTTTTAATTAGGACTGTAAAAGAATTAAATGTGGTCTGTGGTCGGATGTAAAATGACCCGCGCTGCAGGGCTATCGTTTTCCTTATAGTTATGTGTCTATTAAGTCTAGTCATGAATCAAATTTTGTAAGTATATTTTTACATTGTGGCCTAGTTCAGCTTCCTTTGTGACTTGTGTAATATGATATTACTTGTGGTACATGTCTAGCTAACAACGCATACTATATCTGTATTAAGTTATAAGTATGAATATATATTTTGTAATCTTTACTCGTAAAGTTACTAGTAAAGCTCCAAAGTGAAGCCCTCTCCCCTATGTCATGCTTGTTTTATGTAGTACATACCAAATGCTTTCATTTATTTTTAACCTATTTGTTGTATTTACTCTTGTTAATTTATTTTTAAAAGCACAAATGGTTTATTTTGTTGTTGACACCACGACATAATGGTAACAGTAATTGATTGTTCAAAATCATCACTTTAATAAAATAATCCTTCTATTTAATTGTTGCTTTTATTTTGATCGACATTCCTAGCAGGATACCTATCTCTCTTAAAATAAAGACCTATGTAATCTATTATTCTTCATAAAACACATTTATTCGAGAATGGTTGTTTGCATGTTTGCTTACTATCCTGGCAGGGTCGCCATATAAGGGTGGCGCCCGGCGGATAGTAAGCAAACAACTATTCTCGAATAAATGTGTTTTATTCCTGAAGAATAATAGGTTACATAGGTCTTTATTTGGTGCCGATGACAGACGTATGACGTCAAGCTAAATACAGTGTGTTGTTATCTAGATACTTAATCAAATAACAACTTATTACTTAGCCTCTTTAGTTTACTGATATTGAACCTTGAGTTGAGAGTTTTTATACGTACTGGCCACGTATAACTGTCTTTGTCATGTTAAAAACAAGATTGTTGGAAAAGACAAGCAATTTCTGTTTACTTATTTTTGTGTAAATTACCAATCATTTTTATAAATAAACATCCTATATGCGACTTAACGTCATACGTCTGTCATCGGCACCAAAGTTTCACTCTCTGTATATTAAGCAAGTACACTTACACGATACACACTACACTATATCTTAATTATTGCAAAGTAGGTACTACTTGAATAGGTACTACTTGACCCACAAGTGTGAGCTGTGTGGGTACTAAAACCGTGAGTTCATACCTCGGTCGTTCGAGCAAAAAAATGCAAGGTGACTGAAAAATGCTAAAATTATTCAGATGAAAGGTTAATTTCGCAATATATCTACAGCGTGATGCTGATGATGTATCCTATCGGCGAGTTCTACTCGCTCGCTATCTAGTCTAGGAATAGATTTACAAAAAAAAAACTCGAAAAATATCGAGCTGAAGCCATGTTTATAACAATTATTTAATATTATAAGTAATTATAACAATTTGTTAATTTCTCATTAACAACACAAGGGCGGCAAAATAATATAAAAGTCACAACAACGCGCTTCCATATCGGCGGCGATTCGTTGTTTCATTCTAACTATCGCTCCTTCTCGTTCTGTTGTGACGATATATCGCATACGTTTAGAGCTCAGGTTTGGAGAGGCCGTTTAGGAATATGTTGCCTTAGAGCAAGGTTGCTTAGCAACGGCGCGAACTTCAAAACATTACGCTGCGTCACGCTTGAGTTGTTGTCTCTTGTACTGCAACAATAAACTGTTATTAAATTAAATTTTATAGATATTCCCAAATGAATTAAACTTTCAAAATGGTAGAGACGGACTGGAGAGAACTACTAAGTTTCTCTCAAAGGGAACTCAAAGAAGCTGACAAAGAGAAGCTTTGCGAGTCTTTATCATGGATGGAAGCTGACGATATTGAACTCAATTTTACGGACTTGAAAACGTTATTTCGCCTCGCACAGGATATTCTGAAGTTTAAAAATGAGCAGGTATAATATCAAACTATAGTTTATCAAAGGACTGTCTCATTTCAAACATTGACAAAGAGAATCATACTAAGTATCTTTTCACCTCAGCAGCTCGGGTCCAGTCCGGTCCGGTCCGGTATCGTATCGTACATATTATAATACTTTTTTTTCTGTTTAGTCTGTGTAATTCGAAATACATTTTAACCTTTAATATGTTCTCACTACTGAGGAGAAAAATTATGTGTGCAACACGAGAGAAAAGTTATTTTACATCTCGTGTTTTTGAACACTCGCAAGAAAAACCAACTTTCCTCTCTTGTTGCACAAATAACTATTGTCCTACACTAGTAGTAGCACCCAAAAGAAAAGGATGAGTATAGTTTTTTTTGTTCTTATTTACTGATAATTTGGTTTGACCAACGATATTTACTTGACTGACCCTTGATTATATCTTTAGTCAATAACTAACCCAGACAAAAGAAATCTTGCTACTTTACTATATTGAATTTGCTAACAGAAAGTTGTTTGATTAGGTAAACAATTTGCTGGGCCAGTTAGAAACTCAAAGAAAAGGCAGCAAAGGGAAAGTGAAAGGGCAATATGTGGGTGAGTCAACGTTTTATACTTTAGTACCTACATAATGGTCGGCTAGCTAACAGGATGGTGCAGGCCATTTTTAGGGTTCCATAATAAGCAGTGTCCGTAAGTTTCGTGGCACTTTGAACTGTCATACCTAGTAAGTTATTTCTTATCAACTTCCAATATGTAGGTATGTATCGATGTGTCTTCAGAATCTTCAGTTTTTTAGAGCCAACCTCATGATTTGAATATGTATTTGGAAATTAGAAGAAAAAAATAATGGGCTCTTGAGGGAAAGTACCTCAAAACCTTATTAAGTTAGCTCATTTTACTTAAAGGTGACATTCTTTTATTTTTAATAAGAAACAACTGCATTCAGTTTTTTTTAATTCGCTTCCCTCGTCCGAGAAATCGAACCCAATAAAAATTTAAGAAATACTTTACGAAGAATTTTTTACATTAACATGAACTGTATCAACTAGTGAAATAAAACAGCAAAAGTTTTTATTTTTAGTCTGTTCGATTCCCAGGCGATACAAGTGAATAAAAAAAACTGTGAATGCAGTTTTGTTTATTTAAAAAAATAAAATAATGTTTCCTTAAAGTAAAATGAGCTAACTTAAGGTTTTAAGGCACTTTCCCTCCAGGGACCATTAATTATTTCCACACTGTAGGTAGTGAAGATCGAAGATCGTTATTACAAATATCTTCCGTGTCCCGTATCTCCGCCAAATGTTTAGTGATTCCGAAAATTGCCTGTAACATGATGGAAATATAAGTGATGTTCGAAATTATTCGACATTAAAAAGTGATAAGTAGTGCCTATTTGGTTTTCTGCACGTAGCGTTAATGGCATCTTTGTAGTTACAGCTATAATATGGAATCCTACACTGTAGGCCTCACAGGAGTCGCGCGACAGTATCTCGCCCGTGAGATAGACTACCCGCCTTTTTGTAACTGTATTAATGAAAGAGGGACGGGTAGTCTACCTCGCGGGCGAGATACTGCCGCGTCACTCCTGTGCTAGCCAGGCTGAGTATGGCCTCTACGGGCTTGGCCACGACATGCACTTGCCTATCATGCTAAAGTATAAAATTGTTATGGTATTAGAGGAATAAAATGAATAGGTAACGGTTTGCGTCTTCATCTTCCTATGCCTCCATTTATAGCGTCACCAACAAGAAGCAACGACAGTGTGTTAGACACCATCGCCGACCAAGAAGAAGTCATTAAGGCAAACAAAGAAATACTCGAGCAGCTCTACGCCGACATAGCGGAGTTGGAAGGAAAAAAATCCAAGCTGGAAGAAAGGAAAAACGATGATGATACGGAGTCCAGTAGAGACGCGTTGTCTGAAATGAATGCTGTGGCCCAACTCGAGAACGAGATTACACTGAAGAATAGACATATCAGAAAACTACTCTGTGATGTCAAGGTAAAATTTTAAGATGAATATGATTATATAGGATGGGTTTTTTTGTTGCGTCTATCTCAATCGGAGTAGGACAGTATTATGTAGTGTTATTAAATACGACATCATATAGTATAACATGTTTTTTTAAATATTTCAAAACAGTTATAGGGGTGTCGCTAATGATTGTGCAAAATGTGTACCCCTATTATTTTAAAACAAATTAATGTGTTTTCAGAGCCACATATGATTATTGTAGTTTTTACACGATTGGAAGAATGTCTTGTATTAGGTTGTCTTTCTTTGTTTTTAGGTCTTAGAGGATGACAATAATAAATTAAAAGAGAAGCTTTCAGTACTAAAAGATAAACTTACAGAAGCTACAGCAGTTATAGAAAATCTAACCGATCAAGTCTACGCTATGAACGCAGAAAGCACCAAGTTAAAAGGTAGGTCAATTCAGTAACAAATTTTCAAGGGGTTTGCCGTACGACTTAAACCATCACGACCAATACTCCAGTACAATTATTAAACCAATCAATTTTCGTACTAAAATATTGAACCCTACACAAACACAAAAACCCTTCATTTCTCAAAGTTTTTTAGTTTAGCATTGACAGAAAGTATGATCGAAAAACAGTGGCTAATTAATTACATTGCCTTGGTCATTCATTTATTCACAGAAAACTTAGGGTACACTAAACAATCAAAAACACAGCTCTCGGTTGAGATAGAGACTCTGAAAAAAGAACTACAAGAAAGTGAAACGAAGAAAGAAAGCTTTTTGGCAGACATCAAAGCTAAGGCTCAACATTGGAAGGTAATTAACTTAAATGAGATACGATTCAAAAGTTATCGTTAGGGAAAACTTACTTTTGGTCCCTACTATGCCTACAATTAATATAACCTTTTTCAACTTCGTTTTTAGGACGTAGCACGTGCAAAACGAACTGAAATAGAGGCATTGGAAAACGAAAATACAAAATTGAAGGAGGAATTAATTCAAACTCCTAAAATGGTATCTCCTAAAGTAAGCAAATACCTAATAAATAAAAATTACTACATATGAATTAATATTCATATGTAGAAAACAATAATAACTAACAATATCACTTTTTTAGCGCAAATCATATGAAGAAGAATACAAACTAAAAGAGTTACAAGAAAAATTATCAGAGGCTTCACATAAGTTACTGCAATGTGCAAAATTAATAGAACGTTTAAAATCGGAAAATGAGCATCTAAAATCAACTCTAGATGATACAGCGGAGTGCTCTAACATTGAAGTCAAAAACGAAAGTGATGAAGGAAAAGAAATTATTATCATTAGCAAACTCAAGAAAAGAGTAAAGTCACTGACTACTGCATTATCGGAATCTGATGGCTTAATAGCTTCTAGGGAAAAAGAGGTACAAGAGCAACAATTCTTTTGTTTTTAATATATCACTACATAGTATAAAACAAAGTCGCTTTCTGCTGTCTGTCCGTCCGTCTGTCCCTATGTATGCTTCGATCTTTAAAACTACGCAACGTATTTTGATGCTGTTTTTTTAAGTTATCTACTAAGTGATTCAAGAGGAAGGTTTACATGTATAATTTGTAAAGGTTTTGTGAAAATTAGTTGAACTACCCGTGCGAAGCCGGGGCGGGTCGCTAGTTGTTTATAAAACTACCTTACTTATTATTTTCAGTTAGCTGAAATTACAGCACAATTACAACTGGTTGAAAGGGACGAAGGTGTTAAGGCCTTAGTTGATAGTTTGAAACAAAAGAAACAACAGTTAAAAAATAAGAATGAAGAACTTAAAAAAATAGTTAAGGAATTCAATTCCTTAAATGAAACCGTGGACCACTTACAACTTGAAAATGAGACTATGAGGTAAGTTCAAAATAGTCTCTGATTTATGATTATTGTAACTTTCGGATTTAGTGAATCTAAAGTTATCGTGTGCTATCGAATCCCCGTTACCAAGTATTTATTTTTTTATGAACAGACAACAACTAAATATTCCTCCTGGGGAAGCAATTGATTCCAAGGACATCGTAAGTAAATATCAGGCTATTGAAAGCAAAAACATGATACTATCGAAAGAATTAAGAGCAATTGAAAATAAACTCGTTTCTGTGGAGCTTGATAATCGTAGTTTGATAAAAAAACTAAATAAATTGAAAAAGTTTATCGTCGACTCTGGGTATGGAGAAGAACAAATTGAAGAATTATGCGATGATGAAATGCCTATGGATGGTGGAGGAGAATCGTCTCGGTAGGTTTCTCTATTTTATACGCGAGTAGGTTACCTTTTATACTTATTAAATTCCATACCAATTTATATAATTTTAATTTTATATAACCGATATTGTCAATGGCTCACCGTCAATTTATTATTGAACGTGATTTATGATTATGATCAAATTGTAATCGTTAATAAATTATCACAGCCATTTAGCTACACTCGCTCGGATAAGTGCAAATGAAATTATGAAACGGAATGAAGATAGAGACGCCGAAATACAAGCTATAACGGAGGAAAATGAGGGTCTCCGTAAAGGCCTACAAGACATACTGAACTTCTTAAAGGATAATAGTGAGTAAAGAACGTTAATCCTCTTAAGTTTACATTATACTTTTACAGCGCAAATAATTCAATTTACGCCACACATTACATACGATGACCAAGGGTTGCTGTTTTTGATTTCTTCGTATTTCAGGTAAAACAACGTCTGGAGTATTAGAATTGCAATGTCCAAGTTTGGAAGCGGTCTTGAACTCCATGGAAGCTCGGCACTCAGCCGGTTGGTTCGCGCCGCACATGGCAGCCGTTATGGAGCTGAAAGCAGCTCTGGGTGGTAGAGACGCTCTACTTACCGCATTGCATGAAGCAAGGTAAGTACAACTTCGGTGTGTGAGGTTCATATCGTGTGTATTTATTAGCTGAATTTAAAACCGACACAACATTAATTGATATGTTTATTTCTTAAAAATGCATTAATTATATTTTTCTAGGAAAGAGACATTTGATGTGATGGATAAACTTTCAAAGGAATCTATGAAAGCTACTAAGCTAGAGGAAAAAATATCCCAAATGGAATCTACGCCAAAATCAGATGCGAAAGATAATATAAATGTAACTTCTGATGCAGATGTAAACATTGGCGAATTTGGATCTTGGATAGCTGAAGAACACGATCCTATAGATTTAAATGATAAGAACGAAATTATAAATTATGTTGCTAAACGAGACTCTGTGTACGAGGATCAATTGAAATCTGGATTAGCATATTTTTATAAAAAATTAAACGCATTATACAGCAAAATGACAGCACTAGCGGTTCAGGCCGCTGATGATCGAAACAATTGGAGAATAAAAGAAGAACAGTACAAGGCTCAAATAGAGAACTTGAAGTCTCAAATAGTAGGAAACATGGACGATAGTATTAGTGAAAATTCTCCAGGATTGATCAACATCCCTGATGCTGCCGTTTTGGAACGTAGATGCTCCTACTTGGAAGAAAATTACAGGCATATTAGAACCTTGAATGAAAATATAAGGAACGAACTTTTGGATTGTCAAAGAGATGCCATGCTAGCAGCGTCACAATACGAAACTCAAACCAACAGATTTATTTTCACTGTAGCAGATCTTACAGACAAGTTGAGAAAATCCATATCGATTGATTTATTTTGGAAACAAAATAATACGTTATCAGATGTCATTACGAAATATAGAAAATCATTAAATGATAACGTAAACGCTCAAGATGAACCGTTTAAATTAATAAAGCGATTAGAAAACGACAAGATTGAAGTATTAAATTCAATAAGAGAATATATCAAGGGTAAGTATGCAAATGGCAGATATTAATAGGTATAGGTAGGTACTTAAACTATCTACTTAGTCACTTTTTCTTTTTAGATTATTCCAGTGATAAAGTTGCAGCAAAAGATATAACTTCTACACAGTCAGATCTATTTCAAAAACAGATACAAGAGTTGTGTAATGAATTAAATGAAAAAGATAAAGAGATAAAATATCTGCAAGAGAAGAATATTGAATTTCAAACTTCACAATCCAAACTAATGTGAGTACAACCTAAAAGTATGAATAGTATTGTCAATATTAAGGAGCACAATAATATATCGTGTAACATGTTGCAGAGATGATAATTTGGTTACTCTTCCAAATAAAGATAAGGATGATTTAAAAAACCAATTACATGAAATCATGGAAGAAAACAAGTCTCTCAAGGAACAAAACCAACATACCACGAGTCAGTTAAACATTGCATTATTGCAAGTAAGTCTTTTATTTATTTTATTTGTAATAACAGTACATTTATCATGACAGTTAATTGGTACCTGTCGGTTTACTAAAATAATTTGGGTAGAGTTAAACAGGGATAACGTCGAGTGCAAGCCTTAAATAGTGTTTTTATTTTTAGTTGCAGGATATTCAACATAAGAAATTTGATAATGACGTCGAAATCAATTTGTTAAGACATCAAATATTAGATTTACAATCTACTGGAGACAATAGAGCTATTGTGGCCAGGTAATATCAGAGTATCGGACGGAATTATCATTATTATAATTTGTTTTGTTCCATACTTATATCTAAATTGTTATAAGTATCATAATGACTTACAGGCTCAGTGGTGAAATTTTGATTGGGCATTTGCAAGCCTCAGAATTTCAAAAGAAAATTGACAAATTGAACTTAACATTGACCAATGAAAGGCGAATGCGGGTTGAAGCTGAAGAAATGTTCAAAGCGCGGCAAAATGTTTTTAATTTATACGCACAGAGATATGAAACTAGATTTAGGTTAGTAAAATTTACTTTAAACATTGGTTTCTAAATGTACTCGAAACACGAATCCGTTTATTATTCAAACAACTTTCAGATATATGTACGAAGTGCTGCAAGTTCTGCGTCAGCAGTATCAGGGATGCATACCTTTGACCTCTTTAGAGAATTATCAAAACAACTTGGAAGAATTATCCAGGAAAACATACTCGGTAAATGCTAAATTGAATGAAATAGAAGACTTACAAGCTAACCTTATCATAAAACATAGCGTATACGAACAAATTTTGGATATATCTAAGAACAAATGTTTGGAAGAAGATGATGCGTGCCAACATAAATTACAACTACTTGTGACGGTTTGTATTTTTTGATATGTTATAGGTACCTTAGGTCTAGGACTAACGATAAAAGTCATTTGAATCACAACCCATCCATGGGGACTCCCAAATGCCTCACAGAGGGACTTTGACCTTAAAAATATATAAAAGAGGGTTGGAATGTGGTTGGAATGTAAGTTGTTAATTGCTCCGGCTTTACTCGTGCGATTAAAATATTATTTATACCATTGTGAGGGATATTTCAATGCTAATTTTGGCCATGAAATAATATTTAAATAGTCATTATATGAACATTTATGGGTAGAAGAATCCATAAAAATGGATACATTAATTTTGACTTTTAAAAGTGATATACATTTTTAGCAAAGCAAGTATTCCCGAGAAACGGATTATTTGAACAAGAAAATTCATACACTCGAGCAATCCATCGGCGAAATTACCAAGCATTGTAATTATCTAGAAAAAACATTACTGCTAATAAGTCATGGCGTAGCGAAATCGTCCAGTAATGGTATTATCAGTACAAAACATTCGAATGGAAACGTCAACGCGCCAAACATGGAAGTTGAAGATCTTATATCAGACGATGACTCCGCTTCTCGAAGTAAGCATAAAACCTATTTTTAATACATTCTTGTAATATAAACATTCAAATAATTGTTAAACATCTATCTATCTCTTTCAGGAAGCCTAACGATAACTTTACCAAAGCCAAAAGTTTTAAAACCGTCAGTCGTAATTTCTAATAAAATAAACACTAATTATGAAAACTATGCAGACGTATTGCCTGGCTCTCCAGTTAAAATACTCGATACAAAAGAAACGGTAAATGTTCTCGTTCAAACCAATTTAGAGGAAAAGAGACGAATCAATAAACTCGCACAAACAGATGAAGATCTTCAAATGTCACATTTGAATAAAATTATAAATGACCTAAAATCAGAAAACGAGAAAAAGAGAAAAGAAATTTTCGATGGTATTACATTAGCGAAGCGACAAACTATAGGTATTTTAAATTTGAATACTGAAAAAGTAAATTTAGAAACAAAAATCAAAGATTTACAAAAAGAAAACGATCTAAAAGACACATTGATTAGAACTTTGAACGCATCTGCAGATGATTTGAGAAGGCAACTTGATAGTAAAGAAATTAAAATATCACAGTCAAATGAAATGGGAGATTCTGTTCAACAAGAAAATAAAGCACTTTTGATTTCGCTTAAGCAAATAGAAAAGGATAAAAACACAATTGTAGAAGATTGCCAAAAGTTGATGAAAGCTGAAAGAGAGGAATATGCTAAATCTACAAAAGATCTACAAACTAAGATTTTTGAATTACAAACTCAGCTAGAAAGGTATAATAATTATATTTTATAATATTATTTTAAATGCCACGCCTTCGCGTTAAGATAATTACGTCATATTAGCTACGTCTTTAAAAAGTTTGCTGAAATCGATCAACCCAACAAGATAAGGGTAATCTTTTGTAAACATTCTCATTTATCTATCTCATCACAACTCCTTAATTACAGAAGACGCGGTGAATCAGATGCCTCTTACTCTGAAAAATTGCAAGAAGTAGTTGCAAAATATTCACACAAGATTTTAGAACTTGAAGATGAGTGTTTTAATTTAAGAAACAAGTTGGATGGAAGTAAGACTGACCTGTAAGTACTTATCTTATTTTTTATTTGGCTTTGCATATAGATAAGTAATTAAAGTTTGTTTTTACAGAGTTTCTTACCAAAATGAAGTAGACCGATGGAAAAATTTGGCATCAGAAAGACTGACTAAAATGGAACAATTAAGTTCTCAATTAGAAGAACGTCATTTTCATGAAGTGAGTTTAATTTCGATTACTTTGCAACATGGAAACATCGATACATATTTCAATTTGTTTTTTATTTCATTTTTTACTGCGTATTAGGTGGAGTCATACAAAGCCGAGAATCAGCACTGGCTGGCACAATTAAGCGAGTCTCAGCGCGAGCACCTGGGATTACGGGCCAAACTGTCCGAGCAAAAAGCCGTGCATATCAAACAATTAGCTGATAAGGACGTGCAGATTGAGCAACAACGATCTGCCATTCATACTCTGAAGGTTGGCCTGGCCTATTGAGTTAATAAAATTTATTGGAATATTAATTTATTTTAACTTTGGATATCTGTTTTTTTATCATTTTAATATTTTTAGTACTAACAGACCAAAGAAGACCTAAAGTAACCTATTAAGGTTATCTCACGTAATCAGTAATTGTGACGTTTTCAATTAAAAGGTTTCAAATTACATTGTCGGTTGTCGATAAGGTTGATTTCTAATTGAAGCTATATGGAAATAGCGCCTTACTGACAAGCGACAATAAGTACCCTTTTGGTTGAAAATGGCACATTTCGTTCCACTGATTCTGCGACTAGTGTATTGTACCTATACAAACACGAAATTTATTATAGCGGGCCACAACAAACGGAAAATTTGTTCAAGCATGGATGATTTGGTTAAAACATGGATAGGGGTCCGACATATAAGTGTTTTTCTATCTATTTTCTATCAACGGAAAACATGTAGTCACATCTAATACGTTTTAATTAATATTCCAGAGCCAAATAATGAACATGCAAACGATAATGGCAGTGAACGACCCGAGTTTCGATTTGTCTGCCATAGTGGAAGTAGAAGAAGTAAGCGACGGGGTGTCCCAGCAAGGATCAGAGCGTTTGGAACTTAAGTTCGATTCTGCACTGGATCTGCAAGATCTGCAAGACGACTCCAGGCTGCCAGCTACTTCGTCAACAATTTGGTATATTTTGTGATATGTTGTGACATATTGTGTTATGTTGTGATACCGAATAAAATGCCATTTTGATTAGATTAACATACCTACATACGTAGAATTTTAGAATTTGTATGGCCACCGAGTAGCCTAAACGGTTAAAAAAATCGTAACGTATGGCGAATCTTATAACTTAGTAGGTGATTTTGTATTATTTCATTATATTTAAGGCATGAGCCGATAATAGAGCGTCTCCGTCGAGAGAAGCAGCTAATCAGTAAGCAGAACGGAATGCTGCGACGGCAGATTAAGGCACTCGCATCCAGGGAAAGGAGAGCACGTCTCGACGCACATAACTTGAAGAATCAAGTGTATCGCATGTAAGTAGAACGTATTGCAGTACGGTTGCATTAGCAACTATAATATACGCTTGGAAAATATTAGTATAATAATATCCATTATGCGTTAGATACTGCTCCGAAATACTTTGTTTTACTATTTGCAGTAGTACATCAGGCAGCAGGGTGGCTACTGCAGAAGCAACAAGCCTCCACAATAAAATTGCATCGCTGACTGCGCAACTCTCTAGTGCTAGACGAGACACCAATTCCAGTGTCGCGCTTTGGGATAAATGGAAGAAGTAAGACCACATAATTTGATTTGTAACAAGTAGGTATAAAGTCTATCTCTGTGATCAGTCCTTTTAGGAAAATCGTGATTTGATTATAGTTACGTTTTTTAGTAGTAATTGGATTGGGATTGATTGGGTTGGTTCCAGGGATCAAGTTGTCTTCGTACTTCTCTAATGTTAGATTACGGAACGGTAACTCTTAATGATAAGGAAATAGTTTCAGAATTAATGAAACATTTTGTTCCATTAATACGAGTATTAATGGCAGCACCATCTCTCTTCGCTAGCCCGAAAATTACCTTAGTTGATTCGGCTAGGAGGTCGAGCCAAACTGTTCTACCTTAGGGATCCCCAGGGGGCGCCACAAGCCCTCAGGAAATTATCATAATATATACTTGGAAATTTCGACCCATGCCACCGTGACCGAGTGGCCGAGTGGTTCAGGCATCTGTCGCGTAAACGGAGGACGCTGGTTTGATTCCAGCCTTGGACACTGGAGGCCTTGCATTTTTTCCTTCGTATATGACATTTATTTCGGTTTGTAATTAAATAGTAGTACTTGAAATTACACAAATTAAAATATTTTCATAGAAAGTAATTTAATTCGCTTTTAGAGCATTTTGTATTAATTTGATATTATTTTAACTGTAGAGCACAGCAATCTTCAGATCGGTGGCAGACAAGATACGAAGATAAATGCCTGGAAGTGAAGAAACTGGAAGCCAGCCTGCACCTCGCAAAATCGACGCTTTCAAGACTAGAGAAAGAAAAACGCGTGTTGTTGTCAAGACTGCATGAAGTAAAACGTAAGAACTTTACTATAACCATTAAATTTAACCATGAATAAAGAATTAACAAACTCACACCAAGAGTGTAGCAATAAGTAATAAAAGCAAAAGGCATCGTTTCTTTTGTGCACCGCGGTGGCTACCTCATTTCACATTAGTGAAAAGGATCACGCCCGTTTCAAATGCAATTTTAGCGTGCTACACATAGGGCTCTTTATGTAACAGCTTTTTGCTATCTCCGAATGTTCTTACCTGTCGTCCTACATTAGTACATTACCCAAACGTGTTAAAAAATCTCCGAATGCTGTTTTCTGAATTTGAACCATAAAAGTAGAACGCTAAAATTACCTTTTAAACGGACGTCATCCTTTTCACTGATGAGAAATGCGCGCGCGCCACCGCGGCGCACAAAATAAACAATGCCTTTTATTTAACAGCTTAGGGTTTGAGCCAAAAAATCACTTGCGACCATGCGTCTTTTATATTTAGCTTTTAGTTTTAAATTTTGTATTAGCATAAGTTTAATTTACAATTATTAATGTAATGTCAGTGTTAAATTTAAAATTGATATAAGAGCTCTTTATGAGAATCTCAAATATATATTTTATTATTAATAGATAATGACTCGCTCAGAATAGCTGTGGCACTCAGATTGGGGGCAAAAGTATGTCAGCCTCACCGCTGTGGCTGCGGGGCCTCATGGCATCATGGCCTGAGTTGTCGGCGATGCGCTGGTCGTTTTCCAAGGCACCACTATCAATGAGGTTGTGCAGCGAGCCATGGTTTCTGCGAACTTGCCGTGTGTGTTGGAGCCGCCGGGTCTCAGCCGCACGGATGGAAAGAGGCCGGACGGCCTAACGTTGGTTCCGTGGCGGAGAGGGCGTTGCCTCTTGTGGGATGCCACTTGCGTGAGCACCTTCGCTGCGTCCCATTTGGGGCAGACCGTGCGTCGTGCTGGTGCAGCGGCAGAGACTGCTGCTAAGCAGAAACACGCGAAATACTCCGCACTGGCATCGGCGTACGACTTTGTGTCGGTGGCTGTGGAGACCGCTGGGCCGTGGGGTGTGGAAGCCCGCCAATTATTTAGGGAATTAGGCCGGCGTTTGCGGGAGAGGGGTGGTGATCCTCGTTCTGGGTCGTACTTGGTCCAACAGGTCTCCATAGCAGTTCAGTGGGGGAATGCTGCAGGCATTATGGGGACCTTTGAGCCAGGTACGATGCAGGGGGGGTTATTTTAGGCTAAGTGTAGAATTAATTTTTATTTAAGGTTTTTTTTTTTGTTAGTTAATTTAAATGTAATGTTTATTAGATTGATCTGTATATTTTTAGATTTTTATCCTATTATTACAATGTTAATTGCAATTTGACGTCTAAGGTGTAACATTTTATCGATAAATAAAGTGATTTACTTTTATTATATACTAGCTTTTGCCTGCGACTTCGTCTGCGTGGACTTAGTAACCGCAGCTAGAGTAAGAATAGCGCCTGGAAAAAATCTCATAGCAATCTAAATTTGAGCATATTATGCACACAAATTAGCAGGCACTTCGTTAATTATCTCAATTCCACCCCGCTTTTTACTTTCTTAAGGGATGATTTTCGGGATAAAAACTATCCTATGTCCTTCTCAGGGACTCAATCTATCTCTATGCCAAATTTCATCTAAATCGGTTCAGCGGTTTAAGCGTGAAGAGGGAACACACAGACAGAAAGACAGACAGACAGACACTTTCGCATTTATAACATTAGTATGGATATTTTAAATAAATATTTTTTGTAACGTCTATTTATTATAATTTCAGAGGAAAGCAAGGTCCTGGTAGAGAAGCAAGAAGGAGAATACTCGGAGAAGTCACTCCGCGAGCCAGAGAGCGATCGGTATGATTCACCGTCACCGCTGCCGGTGTCTTCCCGAGCTCTTCTTGATAGGGTGGAGGCTCAGCAGAGACGGATCGCTGCGCTAGAAGTTGCGGAAAAGGTTAGTGGTCAGCATCTGAAGAGTTATTCTCTTCACGGTCGAGTATCTTTCAGCTTTCTCTCACTTGCGTCAACTTTTTGATACAACGTGACCCCCACTTTTTCTTTCACTTGGTCTATGTAACTGCGTCTGGGTTAATCTCTATTCTCTACCTTTCTTGCGTTCTATCCTCCCTTCCAAATTAGTTTTAACACATTCACTGCCCCTAATGCACATGTGCGGTCACCGTCATACAAGTTTGTTCCTAGGCCACGCCCCCTGGCAGTTAATGCGTTAAAGAATAGTTGTGTCACTTAGTGTCACATGAAGTGCCCAATCATCTTTCCGTTCAATGGACAGTTTAATCGTCACACTTTACAATTTATTCAATACATTTTACAACTCGAAGAATAGATTCCGATACTACTTAAATCGTTTCTTACGTTTCAGGGCAACGAGATCCTAGTCTCAGAATATGAGAAAAGCTTAGCCGAAATCACTGTTCTAAAAGGACAAGTTTTGAAGTTGGAATCATCGCTCTTAGAATCACAGATTCGAACGCCGATGAGGACCATACAGGAAACGCAACCGGAATTAGACTATTGGAAGAGGTAACCTTTTTGTGTACCTTACTCTTTGCATCATCCCGTTTGCATTTTGGCAATGTCACTGTCTATATTTATTCTAAATTCTTATGCCGACTACACATTGGGCCAACGTAGGACAATCTAAGGGACGTAGCTATATGGAGTAATGAGATAGCAGTATCGCATAGCAGACAGGATGATCTAAAGAAAAATTATGAGTGCGATATTAAAAGCGGAGATTAATTAAGCGTTTTTTTTTTCAACACTAACTTGATGATTCTGGCTTTTCAGCTACTGCGAGATGTTGAAGGAAGAAAATATGAACCTGACTATGAGGATCAACAGTATTGAAACAAGTCCGACCAGCTCCCATCCACAGCGGGTTAATGACCTCGAGCAAACAATACTTACGTTACGAGGTACCTACATACATTTAAGCGATTCACATCTATCGATCTGACTTTATGATTTAAGTAAATTAAACGTAAGCTGCGCGCCCCTCCAAAGCAATCACGTTTACATCCATACTATTCCATACTAATATTATAAATGCGAAAGTCTGCCTGTCTGTCTGTCTGTCTGTCTTTCTGTCTGTGTGTTCCCTCTTCACGCTTAAACCGCTGAACCGATTTAGATGAAATTTGGCATTGAGATAGGTTGAGTCCCTGAGAAGGACATAGGATAGTCTTTATCCCGAAAACCATCCCTTAAGAAAGTAAAAAGCGGTGTGGAATTGAGATAATTAACGAAGTGCCTGCTAATTTGTGTGCATAATATGCTCAAATTTAGATTGCTTTGAGAATTTTTCCAGGCGCTATTCTTACTCTAGCTGCGGTTACTAAGTCCACGCAGACGAAGTCGCGGGCAAAAGCTAGTAATTATATAAAACTAGCTTTTGCCCGCGACTTCGTCTGCGTGGAATTAGTAATTTGGGTACCTTAATTCTTATCTGCTTTTTAATCCATCCTTTTTTCACCCCCAAATTGGTCCACACTATACATTTCCACCCCATTTTTTACACCCTTAAGGGATGATTTCGGGGATAAAAGTTATTCTATATCCTTTCCGGGGATACCAAGTTTCATCTAAATCGGTTCAGCGGTTATTGATTCCCCATACAAATTTCCACCCCCCTTTTCACCCCCTTGAGGGGTGAGTTCTGGGATAAAAAGTATCCTATGTCCTTTCCCGGGACTCAAACTATCTGTATACCAAATTTCAACTAAATCGGTTCAGCGGTTTAAGCGTGAAGAGGTAACACACAGACAGACAGACAGACAGACAGACTTTCCCATTTATAATATTAGTATGGATGGATAATGTTATTGACGCACCGTGCACAAACACAAATACGACCAAAGTTTTGCCGTAATGGCCTAATGTCCTCTTAAAAGGACAAGATCAAATCGTATTTTGAACTATAATCGGATAAAAGTAGGTTCCAAATTCAAAACTGCAAAAACAACTATGGGACTTAAGAGGATATAGCGGCGTCAACAAAATAATATTAAATGTGGGCTTAGGTACTCTGGAGAGGAACGCGGAGTTTAAAAATGGTTTACGTTTACTGTTTTTTTTTTTTTTGGTTAGGCTTAGTGAGTAAACTCCAGTCTGAACAGAAGTCTAGCTTGCAAAAGCGGACAGAATCCAGCTCAAGACCCAGCAGCGGGCATATTGGAACAGATAAGGTAGAGCTATTTTCATATTTTACAGTCATGTTGTTATTATTTAGACAGATTGACGGCATACTAATATGACCATGTAAATTTTCATAAATCCAAATAAACAAAGCAAATATCTAAAGGATTTCGTGGCCCATTTGTTCTCGCTGCCCATCTCTATTTCCGTTGCTCTATAGTGGTGACTCATGGTGACCACTCGCAAGGGCACAGATAGCTGTATAGCAGCCGAGTAGTAGTAAGAGATAATCAGTTACCCAGACATTATTCGGCTGCTATACAGCTACTGTGCTACTTGGGCTTCCACAACTACCTCAATGCTTTAGAGGTTTGTGCACGACAGTCAAGTGGCGCCTAGTGGGAAACTGAGTGGATATAATATATGTATATAAACGTCAAATAGTTTAAAAAATATGGGCCCACGATTGCCACAAAACCAAGTACACATTTTTGGTCGTCGCGTGTGATCGATCGTCAATTTTTTTGGTTCCACGCACTTCGCACATCCATCTTATCTAACAATGTACTGTCATTCCAAAGCATGTGAAATGTATTATTTGACATTCAAATATTGTAGACTCGTCAGTTCGAGCCGTACCGCGTCGAAATAGCCAATCTGAAACGGACCATTCAAGACAAAGACCTATTATTGGAGAAGTCTAAAGAAATGCTCAAGATTGCCGCTGAAAGAGAGGAGGATCTGCTGCAGGAGGTATTTCTGAGTGATCAATTTAATAAAATTCTATGAATATTTGTTTATTTTTCTGGTAGTAACAATAATACCGAACCTACATATGTTTGAGATACCATGTTTACATTTATACCTTTTGGCTCTTCGTTGTTGGTTATAGCATTGTAACACTTTTGACAGGAATAGAGTGTAGGAAAAGAAGTTAAATGTTGCGAGAATATTTTTATTGAGATTTTACAATTTTTTTTTAATTATAAACAGCTTTGCTTTTTGGCAGGAATAATATTTTCGGGTGTTCAGCTGGTAGTCACCTAAACAATAATAGTAGTGTTCATTAAAATATACAAGCTAAAGCAGTTTTATTTTTCTTTTGTTTTAGAACACATACTTACGTCGTCGTTTAGAGGAACTCACCAAACGCCCTGAAGGATTTTTATCTGCTTAACTTACTATTTTACTATTGCACGCTGCATTCAAATAAATGTAAGCATAATTAATAATTAAGGTAATATAAAGGCGTTTTTACTATTTTGACTACGTAGTTTTCTTTAATATACGTTTATCTTTACAAAACGTTTTCTGCATGAGTGTCACAAGTTCCAGATATGACCTTGAATATTTGCATCAGATATATGATAATATGGTAAACTATCTATTATTACGCCTTATTAGATAACAATATTAAATGCTTCATCGAAAAATTTGCGTTAGTTCAAGTACAGTCATTAGGTACGACCGTACGAGTATATCAAACCTAGGAACATAATAAAAACAAAGTCGCCTTTCTCCGAGATAAAACTTTATGTGAATAGCGAACCAATGAGATAATTATCGGTAGATATAACAGAACTGTCAGTGTACGTTTCCGTCCGGTCAATAAAACAAATATATTTATAAGTTTTGATTTTACAAAATTGTACCCTATAATATATCTAACTACACTTAGCTTAAACACAGGCACATGAACAAGATGACAGAACGCGCAGTGGTACACTGGCGCAAGCGCACTCGTACTGGCACTGACTAAGCAGTCTCCACTTTACTTTGCCGATGCCGAAGGTAATGTGTCCACCTAAAAAAAAATAGTTTTTAATACATTTAACAAATAATACTCGTTTAACACGGGCAATATGTTAATGTCACACTGGAAATCTGGAGCAATTCTTGGAAGAATCTGGAGCAATTTAATATAATTCGATGCGGCAATTGTTTCGCCAGTATTGCTTTTATGGCTCAAGTTGCTGATATAAATTAATGGTATCAATATCTAAAGTTGAATTTAGTAAGAGTCCGTCTAAGCTAACTTTGCACAGACTTGAACAGAACAAAGGAATTTGACATTAATGATGATCTAGCCACACTATCATTGCAAATGGCACGCAGGTTGTAGAGTCGGAACTCTAGTGATGAATTATTGGAATGGGATCGGTCGGTCTGCACAAGACCTTCGAGAAATTGTAGGCTAGCCTCGCTATCACATCATAATATTTAACCCTTGCGCTGCGCTCAACCTTTCAAGCAGGTAAGCATAAAAATGCACGGAGCTCGTCCTTGGACTGTACGTACATTTTAAAGTACCTAGATACATACAGTTTAAGCTTGACATTCAGAGTAGTTCGTAGTTTTATATTATTCAACAAAACTTACTTGATGTATTTGAATATCTGACTTTTCCGCCTGACTTCGCCGAAGCCTTTTGGCGAGCGGAGGTGTGAAAAGCGCGGGGTCAGGATGGGTGCGCCCAGCACGCTGCCACGGCTGCTGGTGTCTCCACAGCAGGGACACCACAGAACCTACTACCAGCACGCAGACTAAACCGATCTAAAACAGGGAAACATGATTGCTTTACATTTTCATGCTTTGACAGGTAGCAGGTATTACGTGTACCGATCCCGGAAATCGCAAAATGTAGCGAAAAATGCTACGGAAGGTTGCACTAAAACACCGATGACACTGAAATTAACGCAGCGTTATAAAAAAAAAAATTAAAAATTTAAAAATTTTATGCTAGTATGTAGCACTTGCGGTTTCACTAAACAATTGACAAAGGATAAGCCGTAAGGGGACTGTTTGAAATCTAAACACTATACTACATGACGCATTTTAGGTGTTGCAGCTTTGCCTTTATTTTGCCACATAAACTGTTCAAGCCGATAGTACCTACAAGATGTGAATAAAAGAGCAAAACAAGTATTCTACTTGACCTTGAATGAAGCAAGATGATTTTTGTTAGGTTATTATTATAATCTTGACGTAATATATATGACGCGAATCTTATCTAAACGGGTGAAGCGTTACTAAAGACTTTAAATCTAAGAGCAATTAATTATCTTTGTAATTGTCGAGAGGAGTTGATTAGCAACAATTAATTAAAAGTTCAGCATTAACTTAATTATAGAAAGCTGCATGCTCCAAAAGGATAATAAATTGATTTTACAAAAATTAAACACTACACACACTTAGGTATTGTATCTATTATAATATACGTAATAGTTACTTTTGTCACGTATTTACATCTTATTTTCATCTTTACATCTGTCATATGTAGTCACAGTAGGCACATGATTGGCGCGAGATAGACTACCCGTCTTTTACTAACTGTATGAATTAAAGGGGGACGGGTGTCGCGGCGAGATACTCTCGCGCCAATCGTGTGCTAGCCCGGCAGGTATGGGTTTGTGTAATTTTTACGAAAACGACCAAAATATAAACTCACCGGACTAGTCCACAAGTAAGACAGCCTGTAAAGGTAGAAGAAGTCTCCATGATTGACTTCTGGCACCACCGGTAGAGTGATGTTACCGACACATCCCTCCACACTAACAGGTAGCCGAGTAAGGGAAGGCCGAGGTCTTCCAAAATTTATCCACAACGTCAATACCAGTCCGCTGATTAAGCCTGTGCAGACGCCCTGTAAATTATAAAACATGTTTTAAACTATACTTTTATTCCAGTATTTTTTAAGGATATGGTGCGCTAAGAGCACTTATTTTCGGATAAAGTGAAGGAGACTCATTTAAAAATAAGACTCGTGCTAACCGGATTTTGATATTTATTAAGTATGCTTAAAGAGGCTCTCCCTCTTGCTTGAAATGTAAAACCGATAAGTTATAATATCTAATCTGCAGGAGTCAGGGCGTCGCCAGGGGGAGGCCATTAGCTACAAATTTTATTCTCTAGGGGGAGGCAGCTGCATCTAAATATATGCCCCCCTCCCCCTTTGACCATCGGCTATATCAAAGAGGATATAATAGGATAGAGCGGTACTGTCATAGTAAATTTTGTAACCACAGTAAATTCGCTGCCATCTATCGACACACTTTAAAACTGAAAATAAAGATTTAAAAAATACGGTATAATGTATTTAAATATGGATAAATGATTTTGACCCATGTTCTTTCACTGATATGCGTTAAAATTGTGAAATAATAAACGAAACCGTCAACGCCCTCTATACGAGAGTAGGCCAACGGTAGTGGCGCCATCTGATCGAGAATCAAATTTTCGTGATTTTCAAGGCACGTTTTTTCCTTAGACTGTATCCATCTATTACGGAGTTATATCTATCTTTGGCTATATCAATCCCCCCCGCCCCACCCCTAACTCATCGGCCATCTGCCCGCCCCTGGCCTGGCCCATCGGATCAGAGATGAGAGTACTTAATGGAAGACCTCTCATAACCCTTAAAAGACAGAACATCTGATTATGGCTAAAACGTAACCAAAAAAAAACTAAATTATACTAAGAGTAGAGCAATTTATTCATTTAAGAGTTCTTACGGCTTCGTTAGCGAAGGTAGTAAACATGCCAAGCGTAAACACGCCCAGCACCGGACCACCCACGACAGCAAATATCGTCAGCGCCGCCTGCAGCACGCCTCCCAAGTGCTCGGCGATAAATGCCACGCCGAGAAACACGAGGCCGTACACGCAGGCCGTCAGCTTTGTCAGCCAGGGGATATAGGACTTGTGGACGTGGCAACACCCTGGGAAACGATTTAATTGTCAGCTACACTTTTCTCCAATACTACATTACTGATTATCATACATGTGCTAACTCGGGGCACGAACACTAACTTTATGTTTATTATTAAAGTATTGTTATTGTTTATCTATGCATTTTCTTATTTGAAATCCTGTATTAAAGAGGTTCGATATCATGTCTAATATCGAGCCTTTTAAGGAAAAAATCATTAATAATTACCATCACTTTAATGTTCGTACCCCGAGTTAGCAGTGTTAGCACACGTATGCTAATTATGACGATTGTAACGAGCTCAAATGACAAATTGATGGATTTGCGTACTTTTTTATTGTAAATATTTACCGGCTCTATCATCAGATTATCATATAAAAAACCTATTGTAGGTACTTTGAAAAAATGGTAAAATGGGATGCTTTTTCTTGACTGGTTCATTGGTTCGCAAGAGGATTGATCTTATTAACTGGACTGTATGCATGTTAAATGGTGCCTGCGTTGTTTTAGGGTAGCCGTAGAAAGAGTGTTCGAAGCAGTCCGGTCTGATCACGCAGCCAAAATAGTCGCCTGCAGTATTTTGCACCAACCGAATTGTTTCATGAATTGAATACATCTGTCTCAATCAGTCCGTCGATGACGGCAGTAGGTCTTTATACATATGCCTTACTTGCCCATATAATCAGTCAATGTGACAGCAGCCAGGGAGTTGCAGGAAGAAGACACAGTGGATAGAGTGGCGCTGAATATACCGGCCACGAACAGACCTAAGATGCCCGGTATTCTGCGCATAGAGTCCACCACGTAGTATGGCATAAGTTGATCCATCTAGAATGAAAAATGTAAAAGTGACAAAATGTTAAATTATACATGTATGTACACGGCAGTTTTACGCGCTCATAATTCTATGAGTTGAATTCCTGAGATGCTAGTATTTAAAATATTCTTTATGCATTTTTTCTTCATAAATTCATTCTTTATGCATGGGTTGAAAAATATTAGTAGTAGTAAGTAGTAGTAAATCACTTTATTGTACAAAACAAAAATTGATAACATGAAATTCATATAAATTTAGGTACAAAGGCGAGCTTATCCCTATAAGGGATTTCTTCCAGCTAACCTTAGAGTAAATGAGTGGAAAATTCGAATTAGATTGATAGACAAACTTACAGAACGTACAATAATATTTGAAAAGGAAAACTACAATATTAACGTCTACGAATAACTAAAATACATCAATTGCATTATGCAATAAAATAAATATGTACTAGCATACATTAAATATATAGTACTAAATAAATATTAAATAAATATATATACCTAGTCGGCTCATAAGTTCTGTCACTGGCCTTTAAAATTTAAATTTGGAACTCCTAAAACAAAAACCGTTCTGCATTTGAATTTCGAATCTTTATTAAATATTTGAGTAGTATAATTTTGCAATTTTCTGTTTTCTTCAACATGGAGTGGACGCTTAAAGATAGCCGTACCGCAATAATTGCACTATATCGTTGTGGTCACTCGCCGACTAAAATTTTTAAGCTACTTGAAAATTTAAAATTCTCTCTAAGATTTGTGTATCGTACCATAGAAAGATACAGTGAGGTCTCTAGTTTAAATGACAAGAAAAGAAGCGGTCGTCCGCGTACAGCTAGGACTCCAGCGGTTGTACAAGCAATTAGGGCACGCATTGCTAGAAATCCCGCTAGGAAACAAAAAGTTATGGCCCTCCAGATGGGTTTGAGCAAAAACACGGTGAAAAGAGTGCTTAATCAAGACCTGAGACTTCGTGCTTATAAACGAAAAACTGGCCATCTTCTCAATGGTCGGCTTAAAGCTTTAAGGCTTAAAAGATCTAAAGCTTTATTGAAGAAGTACGCTAAAAATAAGCACCGTTGTATACTGTTTTCGGACGAGAAAATTTTTGACATAGAAGAAAACTGTAATAAACAAAATGATAGAGTGTACGCTCGCAATAGTAAAAAAGCGTCTAATAGCATTCCCCGTATTCAAAGAGGTCATCACCCTTCATCTGTGATGGTTTGGCTGGGAGTTTCTTATGCGGGCGTCACTAGTATGCATTTTTGTGAGAAAGGAGTAAAAACTAGTGCCAAAGTGTACCAAGACACGGTGTTGACTAATATTGTGAAACCACTATCCCATACGATGTTTCTAAACCAGCATTGGGTTTTCCAGCAGTACTCTGCTCCAGCCCATAAGGCAAAGTCTACACAAGCCTGGCTCGCCTCCAATAAAATCGACTTTATACGGCATGAAGATTGGCCCTCCTCTAGCCCAGATCTTAATCCTTTAGACTATAAAATATGGCAGTATTTAGAGGAAAAGGTGTGCTCAAAACCTCATGCAAATCTAGACTCGCTGAAAAAATCTCTTGCTACGGCAGTGGCCAATATCGACATGAAAGTGGTGCGTGAATCCATTGACGACTGGCCACGAAGACTTCAAGCCTGTGTAGATAATTATGGCGGTTATTTTGAATAGATGTTATACATTTAGATTCTCTAGTTTATAAGCTTTCAAACGCTGTACAAATTATACGGAATAAACTTAAACTTTTGATTTTATTTGATACTATGTATATGACAGAACTTATGAGCCGACTAGGTATATGTATAATATATAAATAATATATATATATTAGCACTCAACCAAATCACAGATTAGATTAATTAGATTTTGTATAATAACTGTGACCATATTTTTCTAGTTATCCCATCATTCTTCTAGTAGGACAGGAATACCTTTTGTGGCCACTATACCATTTGTGGGCATTTATTGTCATCCCAGTTTCATTTTATATGTCAAATAATTATGTGGAAACTAGTATCAAAACGGCCGTTATCAGCCAGTCACCAATAAACTTAAATTTGTGTTTATAGTTTAAATACAGCGGCAGTAAAGATAAGTAGGTAATTTGGCAGGTATTGTAGATATTATATCATTTATATCTCAGATCCATTCAAGAAATTACTTGGGTTATTTTATTTAAAGTTACAACAAGCCACTTTTTTTATTTGTACCTACCTAATTTCTAATCAGAACAGTTTAAGAATGACGACGATGTTTTAAAATGTCAATTTTACATCGATTATAATACAAGCCTTATCATTACAAGCTTTTACATAGGTAGGTGTTCCTACCTACTATTTATCATTAAATAGTAGATTGTTAACCAAGGGATGAAAGGCACTCATTTCTGCCGAGGTGTCTCTCTGCGTTCGAGCGCCAATAGTCCGAGGCAGAAATGATGCCTTTCACCCGAGTTAAACACTCTACTTTTCATTTCGAATACGAGGAAAGTAAAATGCATGTGTTTTTTCAAAAACATGACGAATAATACATTTTTATAGTATTTATTGAGGGAACTTTCAATTAAAAATTCAGGCAAAAGTATCGTTATTTATGGAATGGAGAGTCAAGTATCACAATGGAAATTGTATAACAAATCCATTTAAACTCGAATTTCAATTGCTTATCGTAAAAAAATTAAAAATATCGTACTTCGAACGTAAAATGCTCTAGTGCAGACACGTATCATTTTCTGCGCACCTTTTAGAACAACAATGACCCTCTTTCAGAGCATGAGAAATGAAAAATAATAATCTGCATTTGTACCTATTTAAATATAAATAAGACTTACAGCAGTGATGCTGCCTGACGTGAGCGGGTCACAGTCCTTGTACACGGCGTACATGGCGATACCAGCGAGACAGCTGCAAAAACTCATGAAGGCGAGCACCGGCCAGCTCCACCACAGGCAAGCTTGCGAGCGCTTCAGCGAGCTCACTGTTAGCAGGCGTTGGACCTGGAATTTACACATATGTGTAACATTTTATGTTAAAGGTACCACTTTTTAAGTTGTTGATAAATTTATTTTCTAGTTGACGCCAAATGACATCAGTGGCTTAGTAAAACTTAAAAATTGCGGATTTGAAACTGGACCAATCACTTATGGAAACTATTGTAGCAATACAGCCGCGAAGTTGTTTATAATATATTCATTAATAATAAAATTTGTGATTCCTTCAAACTTCTAAGATTTATAGCAACGGTCTCTCGCGATGGCAAAGACAAGAAAACGATAAAAGATAGCAAAAATTTACTTTAAACCTGTGTCTGATTGACTGCGTAGAGCGACAAATAGTTGATCAGACCACCGATGTTCAGCGACCACCACGTGTGTCTCTCCGTTGGTCTTATGCTGATACTGAAAATCGAAATGATGACATTAAAGTCCGAGGAAATAATATGCAGTCGTATCAAATTTAACAGGATTGCAGGGCTCTTACTTCGAAAAATCCAGGCGTCCACCTTCTCGAGCGATAATAAAAATCTGTTCAAAGCCTCCAAGCTGTATGGAACAGAATACGGTAACGCTCAAAACTGCTACAATCATGAGCGCAGACTGCAGAACGTCCGTGATCACCACAGCTTTCATACCTCCCAAAGTTGCGTAAAGGGTACAAGATAACCCAACTACTAATATAGATATCAGTCTATCAAGTCCTGTAACTGCTTCTAGAGCAATAGCTGGCGCGTAGAGAACAACGCCATTATACAACACCATTTGCAAGGTGTATGTTAAAGATGTAAGCATTCGTATATAACGTCCAAATCGCAGCTCCAAATACTCGTAAGTACTTGTTTTTTGAAGGCCGAAAAATACTGGTAAGTACAGTTTTGTTACGATTGGTGTGCCGTAGCCGTAGGGAAGGTTTATAAGTATAAACATAATGCCATAAGTGTAGGTTTCTGATGATCCTCCTAGTAAGGAGATGGCTGACATAAAGGAAGCCATCAGAGATACTGCGACTGGCATTATAGACATGTTTCGGTCCGCCAGTAAAAACTCCTGGAAATATATATGACATTTTTAGTCAAAACGAAATTACAAATTACACATTTTGATATTGAGTGTGAAGATACAAAGTCAGCTAATAAGATAATTAAACATTATGATTATCATGTTTAGGTATTATTTACTTTGATAAAAAATTTTACTCGTATTGGTGTGATGTTTAATAACAGATAAATAGGAAGAGGCTTAAGATGAGGAAGGGGAAGACGTAACTCATGACATAAATCAATAAGTATCTTAGTGCTCAATCCATACAAAGATTACAACCCATTTATTATAAATTTAACCGACTTTTAACAAACTTAGTTTTAATCTTATTAATAGTACGTTTTACCGTACGTACCTCAAAAGAAAACTCGTGTATGAAGTGAGCACTCTAAGCTTACTTAATGTATATCTCTATGCTTATGATAATATTGATAATATTCTGTTAACCTCATTCGTTTTTTGTTTCCCTCCACTGAAGCGGTAGTACACTCCTATAGCACTAGAAATTATTAAGGTTGCCGCTATTATGACATAATCCCATGCCCCGAAGATTGAGTGCTCCATTTTTCCTGGAAAATAATGCTAGTCTTTAGGGTTCAGTACCCAAAGGGTAAAAACGGGGCCTTATTACTAAGACTCTGCTGTCCGTCCGTCTGTCACCAGGCTGTATCTCATGAACCGTCATACTTATCGTCATAGCTAGACAGTTGAAATTTTCACAGATGATGTATATGATCGATATTTTTGCCTTCAACTGTACATCGTATTTCCTTGCTAACTAATAATGTATAATTATTTATTCTCTAGCTCTAACTAACTCTGGCAAAGGGCGTAGAGGCTGCTATTTCTCTAATATAGGTAATATCCGATCCTTCGGGTCCAAGCTTATGATTTATCGAGAACATTCTTCAGGCCAAATACAGATCTAGTACGACGCTTGAGTATTCTAGATCAGTTTTTAAAGCCATTAACTATTTTCTCATATTGTTGCTTTATTTATACTACGACGAACACATGATTTTGGAATTCCCACAACTCGCTGACTTGATGTCGCAATATGAATGTTGAAGCACCATGCATAAGAATAGGGAGTAACATTAATATGAGGACTATGCCTACCTACATAGGTATTAGGTTACACACACCACAACACTTTCCTACTCGTATTGCCTCATCAATGTGACACCGGTTGCTAATGAGTTACAATTGGTAAAGCATTACTAAAACTGTAGCCTGACTAAGATTGTCTATATTTGGAACCTCATTTATTCCAGCGAGTTAAAACTTTAGCTTATGTCCAGGGAGGCAATATGTAATTACGAATGAATTGGCACCCAATTCATAAAAAACGACTCAGTAAATAGTTTCGTGTCTAAGGCCAAACACACGTCACAAACATGCCTACATAAATACCTATAAAAAGAGCTAAAATTATAACCACTTAACATTTTATTAGATCAAGAATTGAAGACGTACTTAAATATTAATTAAGGCTTTAGCTGTAGATAGGTTACAATGTGCATTAAAAAGGAACTTGATAACACATTTGACCAAGAGAAGCCACTCAAACCATAATTATGTGTACAAAACAGACATGACGAAACAAACATTTAATGTTAAATAGTATTTAGTAGGAATAATTGGATTCAACAAAGAATTTAATTTCCAACCCATTTCGCCACTTGTCACATTGACAGTATTATGAGGTTTCTAGCGACTTTCATATTGATTGTCACTATGACAAAGTATGAAAGTACGAAATGGGTCGATAATTAAACCAAGGCTACCGAGTCAACTATTCTGGAATTTATATTAAATGGGAATGGGACCAGTGTAGAGCTAGAGCTATTTTTTAGGGACAGGACAATCACCCGCGGGCCGCGTCTTTATAATTCACGTTATAAATACTTCCTATTTTTGTAGTTCATTTGTTGTCGTTAGTTTTTATTTAAGTCAATCTTTGCAATTTCTGTTAATAAGGTGGGGTTACCGGCAATAACAAAAACAAAAAATAACTTTTCCGTACTCGAAACTTTAGGGTACTGGAATTACTGGAACCTAACGTCCCGACGCAGTTTTCCGGTGTATCAAAATTGTATCGCCAAATATTTAAGAAAAAGGAAAAACAAATGAGAGCGGTCAATGTGTGTAATCATGACCAAATACTCGTCGTAGTTAATGAAATATTCCTAGCTTGGTATGTCTTATATTAAATACTTACTATGCTTGTGGCACTGTTCAATATATTAAACAAATTAATGACACACTTTCACCGACTATATATATTTAACCCCTTAACGCATTTTTAATAGCTGACGGAATGAATTTCTCCTGCATTAAAACATTGTAAAGCCGGATTGTATTACGATATAAATCAACGCGATCGTCGCTGTCCAAATGCACACGTACACTGGAGAGCATTCTGCTATCGCTATCTCTTGACGGAGTCAAGTATAGTATAATTGTCAATGATTACAGAATACTGATTGTAATGATTACTAATTACAGAATATCATAGTACTGAAGATGCGCCATTCATAGTTCGGTCTGGCGTCCCGCTTATTTTATATTTAATTAAAGTTAAGCATACTAGGTATGTGGAAATAAAAGCGTTATTTATCGTTATGGATTTGGATCAATATAGTATTTGGCTTGACAGACTATAATCTTGTTATGAAACGGTTATGGATATGATCTGTCAGTGAAGTTCCTTCAACCAGAAATATCATAAGCTGCTCGAATTGCTGCCGCCAAAATGCACTTATCACGTGTAGTGTGCGTATAGTCGATAGTAAAATACGATAACTAACTTGCTACAACTGATAGGTATTCGTCATACTATATTTGGCATACACTAGTCCACCCAAACTTATCGCTAATCTCCGAATAAGATAAGTTAACGACTATAGTTATAGTGATAGGTATAGTTATCTGGGTGAGAAAGGAAAAACCTCCAAGCAACCCCGGGCGATATGTGCGGCTGCAGTTAAGATAGCTATTTTATGACGCAACTGCCTACCCTGCCTGCCTGCCCACTTCGCCGCCCAGTACCTACTGCATCATAATGTACGTAAACAAGATGTTGTGATATTACCAACTACGATCTTGAACGGGTGGGTAGAATTTTTGAATCAATTAAGTAATGTCGATTTTACAAGGTTATGATCTTGGCATAATATGACGAAAATCTTATCTACTTACTTGTAAATGGGTTACGCATGACATAATAACTTGACGTTAAAGATCAATCTTTGTTATCATCGTAATTGTGAAATCAATAACAACAATTGCTGTTTTAATGGTCGAACAGAATCACGCAGTATGAGTTTCAATTCTGTCACTTATTTATCCCAACACTACCTTTGTGCACCCGACCTTGACCAATTTTTTATTTGTATGTATTTTTCTGATAGTATTTTATTTGCAGTTGATAGTAGTTGAAAGGATTTTATTTGTAGTTGCACCAAAAAAAAGTTAAGAAGGTGAGAAAAATCCCAGCAAATTTTGAAATCTTATACTTTTATTGGCTTACGGCTTTTATCCTGGCTAAGTATCGTTTGTAGTTCCTTAATTTCATTTGTAGTAGCAAAATAACTCCATAAAATGTAGTATCTGGCACAATAACCCTGGCGCCTAATATTAGCTTAAAGTTTTTTTTTTATTGTTGGTTTCGAGGCTCTGAACCGGTTTTTTCTTAATACAAAAAAATACCTGTACCTAATTATTAGGTACGTTCTTTTTCGTTCTTTGGTTTACTATTTCATTTTTAATGTGACAATCGAATAATACGAAGTTGTTACCTAAATACATGCCTCAGTCATACATGGTCATACGTAAAGAGCATAAAATTATTAAAAATATTAGGCTATTTCGGGGTTTTTCAAAAAAACCAGTGCCAAGCTGTATAGTAAGCGCTTCTAAAATTTGGAGTGCCGTGTAGTTTTATGTACTTAATTCAACAGCATCTTAGGTATTAGATGTGGGTGAAAAATAAAAGAGAAGAATTTTACTATAACATATTAATGTATAATTATTTATTTTTTCACATTTTATACATTTTCTATGCATAACAGCTCTATAAAAAATTATCCATCTCGTGACCTAAATATACACTTTCATGATAAATTATTAAAAAATTAGTACTTAGACTAGCTCTATATGATCAGAATAAAACTTTAGTCGATTGCTACAATAAATGATTTGAGATTGACCATGTTTAAAACAGAACTTATTTAATATCATTCAAAATAAACCAAAATTAAATCAACATTCCAAATTTCACTATACGTATAATTCATAAAAAATAATAAAATGTTCACCTATCTAAATATATAGCTAAAAATGCAATATTAATCATTCGAGCCTCACTCTTGTAACGTACATATAATACTAATATTTATGGTTAAGTAATATAACAAACATATATAATATATGTTTGTTGTTATATTGATATGAATATATGATATATTACACCTACTACTCAATAAATAATGTTTCTCTTATTAGTAATGGAAGATCGGTTTCTCGTAAAACTATCACAGCGGTGCAGTGCATAATATATTGCCGATATAACTCATAGACTTAACATTTGCTCCAAAATTTGTTACAAAACACGAAATTTAATTATAATTTTAAAATTATTATGTTGTTGTAGATATATGTCGATTTAAAGTAGACCATCACTACTATCATATTGTAATACTTTAGGTACATGGTTGTGATATAGTTTTCATGTATAAAAACTGTTGGAGCTCTTTTACCCAGTGGGAAGCATAGTACGTACGGTACTCTTAAATGGTTATTGTCAAGCACAATTATGATTGACGAAATATAATTTGCACCGATCGCCCGAACAACTTTAATGTGGAATCGGTGATAATTATATTTCGTCAACTATACTACCTTACTACAAAAATACCCTAGAATAGAATATAATTTCATTTAATCAAGTAGGATTTTACGAGCTTTCGAGTAAAATGGTAAATAATAGAGCTTTAAGCTAGTTAGCTGCACTGACTGACAGAAAAAAGCGTAGAAGTGATATTAATATTATAATTAAACGTCACAGGTATCTTCATAGAAATTAACTTGGTCCAACTCTACGTACCTATGAACTAAATCATTTAATTTCTGAATACGATAGAATTGAAATAAAGTATAGGTATTTAAAGATTTTTCCAACTTCACATTTACTACTACTACTTCACATTTAGTACTTAATTATTTTATAGTAACTTATTCTGATCGGTAAATTACTTCTGATTGGTAGTTGACAGATTATTTTTATATATACCTATTTACATTCAAAACTCGCTGCTGATAGTGGTTATATTTATATGTTATCATTAAATGTAGACATTGTGAAAAGGTAAAAACATTAAATATACAAAAGCTACCTGTAAATCACATTGAGGCACAGACAACATGTGCATTGAGGTAACCGAAGTGCGTGTGGCCTTTATGGCTATATTGATACCTAGGAATGTGACTACTTAAGTACCCATTAAGTCATTACACACTGAATAACAAGTATACACCTATTTATACGAGTATATATTATAAGTATTTTCACTAAGATATAGGTGTAACAATCACAACAAAAGCTTCAATTTATTCGAGATTTTCGTGTTTAAACATAGTAATACGGCCAAATATCGATTTTATAATCTAGGTACACATAACAAAAAAAAATGTAGTCTACCTAGCTAAAATTATCACTGGAAAAGGACAAGAAAATCATAAATTTTATAAGTGGAGATCTTTCGATCTTATCGATATCACTTATCGATAGTCAAACTATATTCGTCACTACTATTCGATTACCACTTTGTAGAGCACTAGTATAACACGCCTGTGGTTCATTTCTATTACGTCTGTTACTTAGTTTGATTATTCGAGTCTAAGTGCCAGTTGCACCATTCGCATTTGACAGACTGATCAACGTCACCCGGCGCGACGCGGCGGTTTACTATGAAACTTTCCATACAATAAAGTTTAGCGAACTCTTTAACGATGACAAACAGTTTAGTGCAACCGACCCTAAATCACTATCCTGCAACGGAATAAGTTGTGTTACACCACGCGATTCGCAAAAATGTTATTCGCGGTGATTTTACCGCTGAGTGCTCAATCGCATATCATATTATTACTGGGATAAGATAAGATCTCCTTATAACTACCTAATCAAGTTTTGACAAATGGGAATCTACAAGGTTTTCAGGCATCCATTGACTGCGGTGACAGCTTTCCATCAAACGGCCGTATGTTAGTTATCACCAACGTTGTATAACAAAATCTTAAGCTTTATCCTCATATACTATGCAGATTTAAGTAGGTATAGCGTGAGCGACATTGAGTGATCCAATTATATAGATGCCTCGAATGCATTTTAGGCCTGATGGCGCATACACAAATTGAACCATATGATAATACCATTTACCATTCGCTAGCTAATTATGAAATAAATCTAAATTCAAGATACAAAACATAAATAAATTACGTTACGTAGCATGTTCGGTCACTCACCGCTTCAACAGCTCGCACTGAAAACAAGAAATAAAACATTTTATATAAATATAGTCATTTCTATTTTAGTACTAGCGACCCGCCCCGGGTACACAAAACCTTTACAAATTATACACTAAAACCTTCCCTAAGAATTATCCATTCCAACCGCATCAAAATCCATTGCGTAGTTTTAAAGAATTACCTAAGCATACATAGGGACAGACAGGCAGCGGAAAGCGACTTTCTTTTATACTACCTATGTAGTGATTGTGGGTCTCTATTGTTTGACATAATTATTGAAATCACGGTCTATATCCCGGTCAATATAAGTCTAGTGATAATTATTGAAAGCCAATAATTATGTCAATAATTATTGAAAGTAATGATTGTCATATTATCATTAGTCATAATTTGGTTTTCCTCAGAAACGCGTAACTTTTCAGGATTGCCATAAAACAAACCTAACCTTTTTTTTAACATGAGGAATGCTTTTACGCATGCCGCCGGGCCGGGGAGAACCCGGACGGTTATGTGGGACTCAGGGATGTATAGAGGCTCTATTTTGGTTGCGGAGTTACGGGGAAGCTCGCGCAATGCGTCCGCGACCCCGCAGCGGCTATCCTGACTAGGATCCATACCCTATTGCCTTTTCCCCTGATCTAACTAGTGGAAGCGCTTCCGGGACACTAGGTTGTGCTTACCATCTCGGAAGCCAGCGTCATGGGCGGGGACGCCCCCGTGTCCGCCGCCCGCTGGCTCTCGTTAGGGCGGCAGGTTCCGCTCATGAGCCGCCGCATAGGCCGCAGACGTGCGGCGCATTGGGTCAGCCTCGGCCCGGACTTCCCGTTCGCGTTCGTGGTGTCTCCCATGACGTGCTCGCAGAACGTGAGCACAGTCTCCCACACACTTTTGCTGCCCAGCATGGCCTGAACTACGGCTGGCCGCGAAAGGTCTTGCCCTACCTGGGCGACCAACTCCTCCTGTTCCTCTCCAAAAACTGGGCACTCAGCCAATGTGTGTTGGGCCGAGTCTACGCCGGCTCCGCATTGGTGACACTCCGGTGTTGGTTTCCGCTGGGCAACCTTGTGCAGGTATCTGCCGAAACAGCCATGCCCCGACAGTACAACACCTAAAACAAACCTAACCTAACCTATCTATAGGATAACCCGAGGAAAATCCTGAAAATGTAACGGTTTCAGAATTATGACTAATGATAATATAACAATCATTACATTATGACTTTCAATAATTAAGTCAAACAAAGGGACCCCATATAAAGGTCCTGTAAAATAATAATTTAAAAAAAGGGACCCCAGTGAGGTTATATAAGTTTTGGCAATGACAACTGTCGATTGTCATGTGAATTGTGTGGTCGATTGGTCAAAAGGTCGATTCGTTGTACAACTGTTGACAGATCATGTCATTCATGTCTTATCGACGACCACGACATTGCATCTCATCAATTCGGTCGTCGTAAATTTATAACACCCATACTAGTACATAAATAATATAGTATAGACGATATCAAAAATAATAACATCATTTAATAATGAAACGAGAGTAAATCTATACCAATAATTATACTTAAGCACAATGCAGTTTTATAGAGTAGCTTAATTCAAATTGTAAGCAAGCATAAAGACATGCAGTTAAATGAGCATAAAATTAATAAGCACTAGGTAATTGTATTGTAAGACTTAACAAGCTATGACATACCTCTTATATTCACAAAAACCAGACGCGTAAAGCTGGCTCATAGGTAGGAGGCATCCATCTATAACAGATTACTAAGAAAGCATGCACATGCAAGAAAAAATAACAAACTAAATAATAAAAACTGGAAGCCCACTGCAGCACACGGACACTCCACGCCAGTAAAGTTGTGTTTTTAGGGTTCCGTACCCAAGGGGTAAAAACGGGACCTTATTACTAAGACTCCGCCGTCTGTCTGTCTGTTTGTCCGTCTGTCACCAGGCTGTATCTCATGAACCGTGAAATTTTCAGATGATGTATTTCTGTTGCCTTGCCGCTAAATAACAAATACTAAAAACATAATAAAATAAATATTTGTTGTATAGGAGCCCCCTATACAACAAACGTGATTTTTTGCCGTTTTTTGCGTAATGGTACGGAGCCCTTCGTGCGCGATTTCGACTCGCACTTGGCCGGTTTTTATAATAAAATCCCACAGTGAGCATGGCTGCGTGAACGACTTTCGTGACTCGCGGAGGTAAGTGCCAAGCATGCGCTACAGTGTTGTATGCAAAATATATTATAAATCGGTAAGAAAACCAAAATGCATGTCCAGACTCAGGAGCAACGAAGACTGAAAACAATATACTAATAACCTGTTTCATGCTTTTGAAATTCATATAAATATATTATGCGAAAGATATACCGTAAGGTCGGGTTACATTCATCCAACAGAGAGTGACCCAACCAACTTTGGCCCACATGAATAGCACGTATCTAAATCCGTAGTCCGATCCGTAGGGTCTAATAAAAAATATAAATAGGTACGTGAATGGACAGCTAAAATCAACCACATGATAATAGATATGCTATAAGTTAAATGCAATAATTAAACCTGCACCGAATAAACCCCAATGGCTAAATTCCCAATGTAACCCGACTTTACGTTACATCAATCCATATAATTAGTCAAGTTACGCCACGCCTTAGAATCAAATTCTTAACATTTCATAACAAGATAAGAGGCATGCTGCTTAGAGTGGGTAAGTTGCGTGTGTGTTATGCGCATGCTGAAGTTGAGAAGCAGTTTGTCGTCGCAGTAGAAATACTAAAAATAAGTCAAATACCTATCAACTTTTGTTTAGCGTAGAAGCCATCGCGCATGCTTCACCAGGAGCCCGATGCTGATTTTTAATTTCTTATTCTGAAACTTCTGTGGATGTTTGATCTGTCAGATGTCAACAGTGACATTTCTGGTCCGAAAATATCACCTTGTCAGAATCGGACCCCCGGCTCAATTGGAGGGTTGGCCAGGGGCATGCCTATTGACTTTTTTTGGATACCGATCAATTACGGTTTTTTGGCATGGACCCGTGTTTATAAACATGCATACCTGTACATCCGTTTTCGTCTCCTGCGTGTGTCGCAACCGACGAGCGAGAGGCGGAGTGAAGAGTGCTGGGTCGGGATGCTTGCGACCAGCTCGTTGCCACGGGTGCTGGCGCTTCCACGCTAGCGACACAAGCGAACCTACCACCAGTACCCACAGTAACCCGATCTGAAACGATACCAAGCGTATTTAATTCACCATCACCACCAGGAGAGTCGACCAGACAGGAGGAATACCTGGCCCCGCACCCTGGCACCCGTCATTTCAAAATGGTTCGAATAAAATGTCCGCAGTCTGGGACGCGTCGTCAAAGCGAACGAGTGTCTAACCTCTGTCTGTATTTTATTTGCTTCTTAGGACTTGGTCTCCTACGTGCTACCGTACCTACGCTGCGTACGTCGTCTCATTTTGTACGGCATCAATCGAAGACCAAGGCTTCAGAAAACTCTTCTTTCTTAAACGATTGTTTATGTAAGTAAATATTTTAAATAACTAAAATTCGTTAACTACAAGAAATAATGACGGGAGAAAACAGTTATTTCTACTCACTGGGCTAGTCCACAAGTAAGACACTCTGTACAAGTAGAAGTAGTCACTGGGATCCGTAGTCCGAGTCTCTGGTAGGGTAATGTTAGCAGCACACCCAGCCACGCTAACCGGCAAACTGACAGGCGGCGGCCGGGGGCCTCCGAAACTGATCCACAGTGTTACAGCCATCCCGCTGAGCAGGGCAACGCAAACACCCTGGAATTATAATGAAACGATTTTCGATCACTATCACTGCTGAAGTAAACAAGGTACGTGCGATTTAAATTTTTCCGTTAACTTAATTGGCACAGGACATGAAAAGAACGTGAAATGAAAAGAAGTGTGTATGTGTAATGTGTACCTTCACTGATCTACAAATACATTGCTGTGTGCAATTATTTTCTCGTAAACCATTAATTATTTCAACGAATCCGATCATCTACCTATAGTAATTGATTTTGTGTTCCAGACTGGAACACAAAATCAATTTATGTTGTACCTACTGGAACTTCCAGTAGGTACAACATGAATTACATGCAACGTGGTTCTGAATGCAGCTAATCGTAAGATTACGTATTTATTTACTTTTTTGCTCTGAAGTAGTGACTATACGTAGGTACTGGTATTGTGTAACCACTAGGTATTTACCTACGGCTATTTTACCAACAGCTAAAGTCTTTGGTTCTTAATTTACCGTGAATGATGCTTGTTTTAGAAGATCTAGTAAGAATTATTAGATTTAGATCTATTTAATATCTTCCACAAATAGAAACTTACGTGTTCATTTTCCAATGTATGCCGAAAGTGGCTTCGTACAATTTAGAGTGAATCATCCATGCCAGAACTACGTTTACGTCTTGCTTGCTTTACATCCAGATTTAGAACTTTCACTACTTTTTCATTTGCGAAGGTATAAAACATGCCCAAGGTGACTTCGAACATCTGACAGCTCCAAAGATGGTGAGCGCCGCTTGAAGCAAGCCCCTCAAACGTTCGACCACGAAGGCCACAGCCAGGAACATTGAAGACTCACTTACGTTTTCATTAGTGAAGGTAGTGAACATGCCCAAAGTGAAGACTCCGAGCATTGGACCTCCGACAGCTCCGAAGATGGTGAGCGCCGCTTGAAGCAAGCCGCCCAGATGTTCGGCCACGAACGCCAGGGCCAGAAATACGAGGCCATATCCGCAGGCGGCCAGCTTCGTCAGCCAGGGGATGTACGAGTCACGCACGTGGCACCATCTTGAAATAAGCAAAAAAAAGTGTCAACGATTTAATTTTAAATTCCTAAATACACGCACATTTGGTGTCGTATGTGCATCCATTGGCACTATACTGAAAATATTTGCAACTAATACACGACGTGACTACTTTTTTCTTCTTAAGATTTAGGTACAAGTGGGTACAAGACAAGTAGAATTATTTGCATGTAAAAACTGACACGTAAAAACTGTATAATATGCATTACCTTGTCTAATGTTGCATCTTATCATGCTAAACAATGTTTTCTATTTGATGTCTGTGTGTTTGTTTACTTGACATTATTCTTTAATCCTTGTTAATACTCTAGTAGACGACTAGTATAAATGTAATGCTTTAAAATACTTACGATAGTATTCCTCTTGAGTGGCATGGAATATGCAAAAGTCGGATTGAAAATTGCTTAAAAATATAAGTATGAACTTTACAGACTAATAATAAAATAGCGTTTGCATTATTTTGTTTAGGTTAGTTTCATCCCTAAGAAGTACGTTCCAAATATGTTTAGAACAAAGTAGGTAGCTTAATTTTAATTTATCGATATCAGTAACAATACAGCGCTGAAAATATATGTTATGTAAAACCGCCCATCAGACTGAACTTAGCTTAGCTCGTTTTATTTCCAAATCAATTAATCAATCAATCATCCATCATCCAAATTTCGGAAATGTTTACTAAGTGACACGGACTTCATAATGGTAGGTAATGTTACCGTATCAGTTCTCAAATACTTGCAGACGTACGACAATGAGTGTGACAGCAGCCAGGACATTATAGGCAACACAGTTGACAACGAGGCATTGAACACCGGCTACGAAGAGGGGCCAAGTCAGGCATGGATTCATCGGAGCAAGAATCCCTTTCAAGCCAAGCATGGATTTCATTGTAAAATAAGGACGCTAAGCACGAATATTTCGTAACATTGACCTGCCATTTCCATTTCATGGGCGGGACAGTATTGACAGCAATATAATTACGCGCATGCGATAGAGATATAGGAAGGAGAGATAGGAAATGGCAGGTCAATTGTTCATGCTTAGCGTCCTTACTTTAGCAAGGTCACTTAGTAAAGTCATATCCTCACTTGCCAACGTAGTCAGTGAGCGTGACGGCAGCCAGAGCGTTGCAGGCGGCTGACACAGTGGACAACGAGGCGCTGAAGATGCCGGCCACGAACAAACCCGCCAGGCCGGGCACGGATTTCATCGCGTCCACCACGTAGTAGGGCATTAGCTGGTCCATCTGACATGCAACATAACACAAATTAATATTAGTACAGGTACCCACCCAGTTATATGACATTGTCATTGATGTCATTGTCATCCAATATCAAACAGGTTAAGCATGGGTTAAATTATCTGCATTGGTTAGTATCCCTAACACATGCAGCCAAAACAAAAGTTTATCACAAATATTCATATAGTTGATACTTAAATTATCTTTACCATGTCAATACAAACTTAAATAATAAATATATTGGATTATTGGTCAACGGCATAAGATTGGACTACCTACCAGTCCATTTTTACACTCACTGGAACTAAAGTTCCAGTGAGTGTAAAACTAAAGTTCCAGTATAAAAAAATGCAGACGCATACGACACATTGTTGTTAAAAGTCACACGCATTTTTAACGGATGTCTTTCCGTAAGTTAGAAAATTAGGTACCTTAGTGATGCTGCCGACCGCCAGCGGGTCGCAGTCCTTGTACACGGCGAAAATGCCGAGCCCGCTCATGCACGTGCAGATGCTGAGCACGGACAGCACCGGCCAGCTCCACCACAGGCACGCCTGGGAGCGCTCCAGCGTTCTCACTGTCTGAAGACGCTGAATCTATAAAGTAAGGAATAATAATTAACCTTTGCGTTTGTCCCATTCAAACGCATGATTTTTTTGTCTATTATTTTTGTATTTTTAATTGATGATGCATTTTTGTAAGCGTATTTTAATTCTGTTGTTACAGAAAAATAAATGTGACACATTAGACCGAGCACGTACGATTTATAGTTTTATCAATTTCTTAAAAAGCAGTTGATTAAGTTTTTTTGATGATATTTTCCTTCTATTATGGTCTTATAGAACATCATATCAATCAATAAATTGATAATTATTAAATATGATTTAAACATTGCTGGAATAAATAGTAGTACTACTCACCTGAGTATGATTAACCGCATACAGAGACAAATACGTGATCAAACCTCCGAAGTTCAGTGACCACCAAGTATTCCTTACTGTCAGGTCGAAACTAAAACTAAAAAACAAATAATAATAAATAATAGTATAAACAGACAAGTTCACACATACATTACTTTGTTTTCTTATTAATACGGTATTAAAGAGCATACCTGTCAAACTCAAGTCTTCCTCTCTCTTTCGCAATTGTAAATATTTTCCCAAAGCCTCCAAGCTGTACAGAGCTGAATACAACTACGCTGAACACAGCACCGAACATCAACAGGGATTGCAAAAGATCAGTCCAGATTACGGCTTTCATTCCGCCTAAAGTTGCGTAGAAAGTGCACACCAATCCAACGACTAGTATAGATATCAGTCTGTCCAGGCCTGTCACCGCTTCTAGGACTATAGCAGGAGCATAAAGCACGATGCCATTGTAGAGTATCATTTGTAGAGTGTATGTGAGGGAGGCTAGCACTCGTATGTGAGGCCCGAAGCGTAGTTCCAAGTATTCATAAGTACTCGTCTTCTGTAGCCCGAAGAACACTGGCAGGTAATACCGACTTGCGATCGGTGTAGCGATGCCATACGATATGTTGATGACGACGAACTGCATTCCATAGGAATAATTTTCTGATGACACCCCAAGAAGCGTAATGGCCGACATGAATGATGCCATCAGGGAAACTGCCACGGGCAGTATAGACATGTTTCGATCTGCGAGAAGATACTCCTGTAAAAAGAGTATATATACATGTATTTAAAAGATATAAATGTGACGTTTTCAACCAAAAGGTACCACATTGTCGCTTGTTGATAAGGTTGATTTCTAATTGAAGCTATATGGAAATAGCGCCTTACTGACAAGCGACAATAAGTACCCTTCTTGTTGAAAATAGCACAAATGCGTAGGCAAAGGCAAGAGGCATAAGAAAATAATTACTTAAACCATTTCGTAAACAATAGAGACTGTACGACTGTAGTCGTAAAAGTTTTTTATGTAATTTGAGCAAAAAAAAACAAAATATAATAGTAAAGTTTCTGGATAGTGACTGTATTCCACTAGTCTTAGGTATTTAGGTAGTTAATAACCTCATTTGTTTTTTGTTTTCCGCCGCTGAAGCGAAAATATAGTCCAATTGCGATGGATGCGATCATTGTTAAAGCCATTATGGCGTAGTCCCATACTCCAAATACCGATTGCACCATCTTGTCCTGAAAAAAAAAAGGCTTACGTATATTTCACTGATATTTTATTTTGCGGTCATTTGCAAATGGGTTTTATCGCTTCTTGACAAAGGTTCTAAAATTATGGTTACATTATTATTAATAGCCCTCTGAGCCTACTGCACCGTGATAATAATTAAGGAACTTTTTGTTGCCATCCACAATCAGCTTCAGGTCAACACTATTAATATTGGCCAATTATCAATTGCAATAATTAACTATGTGATATGAAGCAATTTGGTTCAATCATTTCTATAAAGTAAAAGGCGCGGCTATAAATAAAGTATTTCAGTTAAAATGCCATGTAAATTATTTCTTGTTTAAAGGACGTAGTTTGCTTGTATCTTTATACGAATAACCTGTCAGAGCGTCCTTATGACAAGCGACAATGAGGTACCTTTTTATTGAAAACGACACAAATTTTAATTTATTTTTACTACAATAGAGCAGTATGTACAAAGTATAATCACTACCAACAACAAAAATTTAAAAGGAAATCCTTTTAGAGTATGATAAGTTTATCAGATCTTTATATTGGCACGTTAAAACGCAGAGACTTACAATATGGTATCAAAATCAAAGTTCAATTTCGTGTATTGTAAATTGAGTTAAAAACATCGGGATTACTTCTATAAATATATTATTTTGTATTATGAAACTGTTTTCAAATGAACATAAAGAAATGCGCCTTTAATTATATTCATAAAAAATGCCGTTTTTTTATTACCTCGTTAATACGTCACCCAGCAGGAATATCATTAAGTTATTTTTAGTTAATTTTTTATTGTATAGTATAAGTATAACCCCGTATTCCTAGGTGAGCAAATAATGTATTTTAGGTTAAATAGTCCAGTTACCTTCACACGGGGTATATGGTCGAAAAAGTAAAACAAAAGAGAGATTAATTTTAATGTTTCTATATTTACAAGAGACAGTAAAATAATTAGGTATTGTAAATCTCAAATAATTAAAACTTTAACCTGCCGACCTGAAAAAAGCTTCTATTCAAACAAGATCTTATAAAAAATACTTCTTATGAATATCAAAGTTCAAAACTAATAAAAATGCATAAAGTTGCACATGTCTTCTCTACTTTCTACTTATAACACTTAAATTTCACCATTCACAAGTTCACACATCAAATTTATATCTGACAAGTTTTCAAGCCTCAATTTAAATTTCAAAATTCCGTGAAAGTAGCTACCTTTTCATATCTTTTGATAGAGCGTTCTTAACTTATTACCAACCGCCTCGCATTTATGCGGTAGACCCAAGGTAGACCTATAGTACCAACCTACTTTAAAAAATTTGGTTAACTCAACTACTTACTTATTAGCAAACCATTTAAAACATTCAAATCTCAAAGTTTTTGTCAAGTTTAATGCCTTCGCCACGTGTCTGATGATATGATAGTCTAGCGCCACTTGCACCATCCCACTAACCCGGGGTTAACCCGTTAACCCAGTGTCAAATTGTAATGGTAACCATGGTAACTCCAGGTTTAACCGGTTAACCCGGGGTTAGTGAATGGTGCAAGTGCAAGTGCTAACGGGCAACGGTAGGTAAATACAGCATTTTTTGTGTATTTAGTTTGCTAATTCAAATCAATATTATGCTGAATTATAGGTTCTGCTGCTGCAAACGCAAATTTCAACAGTGCGTCCAATACTTATAAATGTTTTGCAACGTTCGAATTTCGTCTAGGGAAAACACGTACACGTCTACATACTCTACATACATTGTTAGGGTTCCGTACCCAAAGGGTAAAAACGGGACCCTATTACTAAGACTCCGCTGTCCGTCTGTCCGTCTGTCTGTCTGTCACCAGGCTGTATCTCATGAACCGTGATAGCTACAGTTGAAATTTTCACAGATAATGTATTTCTGTTGCCGCTATAACAACAAATGCTAAAGAGTACGGAACCCTCGGTGGGCGAGTCCGACTCGCACTTGGCCGGTTTTTAGTATTTCTTGAGGGTACTTTCAATTAACAATTTAGGCAAAAGTATCGTTATTTATGGAATGGAGAGTCAAATATCAGAATGGAAATAGTATAACAAATCCATTTGTTTTAAAAAAACACATTCATTTTACTTTCCTTGTATTCGAAATGAATGAAAAGTAGTGTTTAACTCGGGTGAAAGGCATCATTTCAGCCCCGGACTATTGGCACTCTCACTGCGTTCGAGCGCCAAAATACCTTGGCAGCAATGAGTGCCTTTCATCCCTTGGTTAACATTCTACTATTACTGGCTTGTGTAGCGTTTTACAAATATACTATTTGTTAATTAATAAATAGTTTAAAAAAAAATCTAGCCCCATTGCAAAAAATATGAGTGTAGCGAATAAATATGTAAATTCTTAAAATGTTAAGCAGAACCTAGTTTTTATTTAAAATTATGAATAAAAAATTTAATATTAGTTTTTATTTATTTATTAAATAATTGAATTAAAATTTGTCGCTTACTTGTTATTAAATAATTTTATTACAAAAAACCAAAAAAAAGAAAATTATATAAAACATTTAATAATAATTTGAAACTAAAATATTGCCCTTATTTATAATTGATAACGAAACATCCTTTTCTGCTATTTCATATTACAAAATTAAATTACATTTTTATGTCATAAACTTACACCACTGGAATAGCATATTTAGCCTTGATTATACTTACAAGTCTCACTAGAGGTCGTCGAATTCAGAATAACTACTTGTATTTTTCCTTGTTATTTTTTTAAATTACAAATTAAATATCACTGTTCTTTGTTAAAGTACATTTATTTTCACGATCACATAAACTTAACCTATAAATACTAACATTACATCGCGTATTATTAAACACTTATATTGTGTAATACTATCACGTCTGATTAGCACCAGTGAATCTGGTGTAATGTCACCGTAATACTGGATTTAAGAGTGGTTTTAGATGATGGCAGCATTGCTTTCGTTCACTGGCTGAAGTTTATAGGTTATGTTTTGTACGATATCGTACGATATCTGCCATCTGCCAACGCGTTGCCCCTTAAGCGGTTTAAGCGCTTTACGTTTTACACTGTTCAAATATTCTTATCAGAAAACAAAATTTGGTCAACCTTGCGTACATTAACATTTTTACTTTTGCATTTAATCAGAAATCAATGAGGGCTACCGTTTTTATGCTCACCAGTTGGCGCCACTGTAGATGTAGGTCCAGAAAAACAAATCTCAAAATTCTTCTATGCTTATTTTTATAAAATCAATACGTTCTAATATATACACATGTATTTTAACGTCTAAATGTGCCATTTTATCAACATGTTTAATTTTGCATATATTTTAGTTGGCACTTTTTTTAAACCACTACCACCATGATTAATTAAAGATGGACAATGATTTACCTTAATTATGAATAAGGAGAAATACCAGGTAAAAAAGCTTGAAATCTCGTACTTTTTAATTTTTTGGGTTCCGTACCTCAAAAGGAAAAAACGGAAACCTTATAGGATCACTCGTGCGTCTGTCTGTACGTCTGTCACAGCCTATTTTCTCCGAAAGTTAAAGTTTCTTAAAAAATAAAGTGTCTCAAACTATATCATGCTACATATGAAATGAAAGAGCTTATTGTGAGTATCTCAAATATATTTTTTTATAATTTTAGGATAAATAGTTTAGAACTCATTCCAGAAAGAAAGCAAAACATGACCACGACCCCCCCTTTATCTCCGAAACTACTGGGTCTAAAATTTGAAAAAAAAACACAAAATAACAGAAAAACATATTAGAAATGTGCAGTCAAGCGTGAGTCGAACTTACTTAGTTTTTGATCCCACCCCTACGGGTTTTTTAAAGACAATTCACTGACAAACAAACTGTTTTACATAAATTAAATAACAATTGAATGAATAAAATAAGCAATTTTTATCATACGTATTTATTTTGCATGTATAATGCCAATTTTTTGTTATACTACGTCGGAGGCAAACATGCATTCGAATAATAACTTTAAAAACCAATTTAAGTACCAGTTTAGTACGGAAGCTGTGATGATGGCTTATCTCAGTTTCGTTGGGTCAACCTTACGATATGGGATCATCTATTGGGGTAATTCAGTCAACAGAGAAGCCGTCTTTATCGCACAGAAAAGATGCGTGAAAGCGATTCTAGGGCTTCACCTAACAGATAGCTGTGTACCACATTTTAAAGACCTGAAAGTTCTTACATTCCCCTGCCTCTACATTTTTGAAATTGCGATGTACATCAAAACAAACCCAACACTATTTAGGACGGTCTCTGAGGTATTTGCTAGAAATTCCAGGTATCCTCAGAATCTCTTTCCTGTTTCCGCAAATACTGCCCTAATGCGCAAAAGTGTGTTCTGCTAGTAAGATTTATAACAAATTGCCTGTCCATTTCAGAATGTTACCCTTAAATTAGTTTAAGCACAAACTACTGACATTTTTAATTGATAATTGTTTTTACACCATTTCTGAATTTTTGCTGTATAATTTTAACGCTTCTGATTTGACATGACTTTAATATTAATAATAACTAGGTATTTATATAGATATGTAAATTTATTTCGCATGTTAGTATTTAAGGAAATTATTCAAGTTTTTGTACGCCATCAGGTAGGGTATAGTGCTACAAATATTTATTTACCGCCACTGTAATCAGTTTGACATATACTCACAAATAAAAACACTTTGAACTTTGAACTTTAATGTCGTAATAACGTTTAACTTAGGCTGTACATCTTTTTACTATGAAAGGGAGACTTTTTATGATAACTTAAAAACGGCTAAACTGATCATGTTCGCTATAGTTTTTATTTAATGTGAAGAATGAAAACTATATAAAATTGGTGGCTTAAGAAAGCTTAAGCTCTATTTCTAAGATTTTTTTTCATATATTTTGGACCCATTTTGGACAAATTTTATTTTTCTTTCGGAGCGATTATTTCCGAAAATATTCACTATCAAAATTTTTTGTTGAAGACCCCTATTCGTTTTAAAAACCTATCCAATAATAAATACCCTACCCCACACTGTAGGGTTGAAGCGAAAAAAATATTACACCCATTTTATTGTACGTTTGTGTCGGATTTATTGATTTATATATCCATGCCAAATTGCAGCTTTCTAGCACTAGCGATCAGGTGAACGCCTTAGACATACAGACAGACGGACATACCGAAACTATATAAGGGTTCCTAGTTGACTACGGAACCCTTAAAAAAAGGTCATCCTATTACAAACCTAAAAATAAAGCGCTTTACGCTGATAACGTATGCGCACGCACGCATATTACCGCCTTTGCCAAGTTTACAAAACAATGGTCACACCAACCAATTGATTAATAGTACTTTGAACTTGAACCTTGTCCTTTGAACACAATATTACCGCATTTGCATTTTTAATCAAAGTTATTCTAGTATCCTAAATAAGTATCCTACTGCGCCATCTATACGTAAACAAGCAACTAACTTCAGTGCTTCAGGCTTGGCATGTAATTATTATTATGTAAGTCCTTACTTCTATTGCTACTCGCTAGGTGGCGCTATTGCACTTGTATGTCATATATTCGTACCCAGTGGCGGATTTGCCCTAATGCTTAGTTCGGACTACGTTAGTAATTTAGTCGAGTGGCGAGTATTTGTGACTTTGCATGCCTAAATGTGCCTTATGTTCCATGTGCAGCATAAACCCTAAAACCCTTTAGGTATGCAAAGTCACAAATACTCGCGCCACTCGACTAAATTACTAACTGCATGCTGCATGTGTGTACTGCTACCTTCCGTACAAACACAGTGGAGATGCATTTTTTTTTTGCTGTAACCTACCAATTTGTAATAATTTAATAAAGCAGTGAATATTTTCGGAAATAATCGCCGTGCAAGGTAAAGAAAATGTGTGTGTGTGTGTGTGTCTAACATTTAAACACATTGTCCTTGGTAGGTACAGAAAAATGGAAAAAATCATTCAATAAAAAAAACAATATAAGACTGGACGAAAGGTTGTTTAAGCCGCCGTTAAACAACGGTTAAGTTAAGGCCATTTTTTAGGTTTTCACAAAAAGTCATCCCTTCTTAGTAATAAGACGTAAGCGCTGAAGAGATGGAGTCCCTCTTTATCTTTTGCTGTTTGTTGTCCATAGTATCTACAAAAAGCCTTAAGTGGCCTATTCAATTATGACGGACGGTAAATTACAGAACCCTATACTGAGCCCGACATTATCTTGGCCGGATTATTCAAATTATAAAAATAGTGAATAAAATAACTAATTTTAACGTTCTGTATTAGGAAATCTTAGTTGCAGTCTGCTTCTTTTTCTGCTAAATAACCATCGTTTTCAGCGAAGTATGATTAAAATTACCAACAAGTGTGGCCTACCTAACCCTCATCAAACCTTTCCAAGTAATTTTTTTACTTTGAAGAATTAAATGCACGGATGCAATTATTTTTGACATGTGTACGTCGTGTAACCCCGTCACCTGTCACACGGTCTTCTTGTTAATTTAAGTATTTAATATAAATGGTGTTTAATGATAGCCGTGTTGCTTATTCAGCTTCAGCCTTAATGACCCCATATCACAGATTATATAAGATGAGGCTCTTACGAACCCATATACAGTGTGGAAAAAAATAGTGGGCCCTGAAGGGAAAGTGCCTAAAACCTTAAGTTAGCTCATTTTACATAAAGAAAATTTTCTTTTATTTAAAAAAAAACCGCATTCAAAGATTTTTTGAAATTAACTTGTCTCGCCCGGCAATCGAACCGAAAAAAAAAATAAAAAAAACACTGGCTATTTTATTCCACTAATTGATACAGTTGGTCTTACACTCGTCAATGTACAAAATATCCACAAAATCGAACATTTTATTTTGAGTCGGTTCGATTCTCGGGCGAGACAAGCGATTGTAAAAAAAACTTTGCAGTTTTGTTGCTTTAAAAAAATAAAAGAATGTTTTCTTTAAGTAAAATGAGCTAACTTAAGGTTTTAAGGCACTTTTCCTCCAGGGCCCATTATTTTTTCCATTTTTTTTTAAAGGAAACGAAAGAGTGTATAAATTAGGTACCCAAACTTTTAGGCCCGTTTTTTCCACTTTGTTCCGTATGCGATTCTGTTAACAGTTGTTTATTTCTTCTTTATTAGATTAGATGTAGTGTTGTGTTCCTGCTGGTAAGTAAGGTTGCCAGAGCTCAACGAGGGAGAGGAGTGTTAGGGTCGGCAACGCGCGTGTAATATCGCCGGTGTTGCAGGCGTCCATAGGCTACGGTAACTGCTTACCATCAGGCGGGCCGTATGCTTGATTGCCACCGACGTGGTATAAAAAATAAAAAATAAAGTTCCAGATTAGTGTAAGACAAAGATAGTATGATTCTCTCTGTCTATGTTTGAAATGAGACAGTCTTTTGACAAACTATAAGTACAAAATTCTTCGTGCTTGGCGTCCTTACTGGCCTTACTTGGCAGAAGAAAAAGTTTTGAATAATATTTTATCAATAATCGAACTAACATTTTGGGGTAAGTACATAATTATTGGGTACTTATTCTATACATTCCTTATTGGGCAATGCAATTGAATATCGTCTCCACCATCAACTTAAAACTTAACCCTGTAGTTCATACGAAGCCATATATGGCAGTTAAAATATTGAACTCTAATGACATCTGTTAAAGTTCAAATTTAAACAAATATTTTTATGACGCACTAGAGATCATCTTTAAAACGCAAAGGATTACCCACCGCCAACAACTAAAACATTAACCGATAATTAAACCTACCTAAAGCCCAGAAAACAGCACCAGGCAGAGGAACTCGTCTCAGATTCTGCAGTTATGTATTCCACGTATTTTACCTTCGCTGTGCTAAATGAAGTCACGACCTGAAGCCCGTTTGTCTCTCCAGTTTTCATGAATAAAATACTTGTACTTGTACTGAAATACCTCAGTATTTTTTGAGTTGAGTAACGCACCGCCATTTTGCCCCACCACGCATACTACGGTATAGCGTGTATTTTTGATACACAAAATTCCCAAAATAATTATGCTTCTGTGGTTTCTTAACCTCAAGTTGTCTAACTTCTGACTGTCTAATTTACTCTTGTAAATTAAACATTTCTTTTAGGATCGTTTCATAGCACTAAAACCTACGTCTCGTTTAAGTTTGCGGTTATATCAAAAATACACGCAGTGTGACATTCAATAGTAGATTGTTAACCAAGGGATGAAAGGCACTCATTCCTGCCGAGGTATTTTGGCGCTCGAACGCAGTGATAGCGCCAATAGTCCGAGGCTAAAATGATGCCTTTCACCCGAGTTAAACACTACTTTTCATTTCGAATACGAGGAAAGTAATATGCATGTTTTTTTTAAACATGACAGTATAAATTTTACAATATTTCTTGAGGGTACTTTCAATTAACAATTTAGGCAAAAGTATCGTTATTTATGGAATGGGGAGTCAAATATCAGAATGGAAATTGTATAACAAATCCATTTAAACTCATAATTTAATTGTTTATCGTAAAAGAATTAAAAATATCGTTCATCGAACGTAAAATGCTCTAGTGCAGACACGTATCATTTTCTGCACACCTTTTAGAACAACAATGACCCTCTTTCAGAGCATGAGAAATGAAAAAACTCATTCAACCGTTTACTTTATTCTCACGCAATTAATTCTAAGTTCAAACTGTATTTTCAATTCACTTACCTACGCTTTTTATACGTGGTACACTGGTACAGCATGTATTAGCCGGTAGCAGAGTTGAATTCGGGAAATAGTATGTGAAATAAAGACCAACCTCTTGTTTCCTAAGCGTCCTAAGCCAAATGCTGTCTTCGTTTTAGAGGAGGTTTAAGAGTAAGTTGTCTTCTTGTATAGTTGGCAACAATAATAAATTGCACTATAATACAGAAAAAGACACAACTCTCATTGAAGGCTTTGTTCCGACGCGATATGTCGGATTTTAGTACTGCTTTTCATTTTAATTGAAAAAAGTCGCTGCGGATAAAATTATTAAAAAAAACAATAAATTTATAGCCTCGTATTTAACATAAAAGAAAAGCACTTCGTTTCATAAAATGCCCTTGTATTTTTCTGGAAATTTAGTAGGTAGGTACCTACATTTGACTGTGAGAAGATAAGGTAACATCAGTATATTATATTACACCTATATTAATTTTTTAATTTTAAAGTAAATAACACCTTTTCGGCTTCAACCGCAGCCCACTTATTACCGCAAATTACGTTGTCGGGATACAACTAATAATTTTCTAAATTAACTTATTAATATTAACTTAAATTGCTGAGACATGTTAGATAATGGTTTCTGTTACAGGAGAGAGCGCTTTATTTGTATTTGACGTTGAACACCAACTTATTAATTGTTTTCAGTGGTTTTTACATATTATAACAACAAGGCAGAATTGACTTCATCGTTGTCATAATAATTATGACAAAATTATTTTTCAGCCGGACCAAGCTAACTCCGCATGGCATTTGCAAAAATATGGCAATGTCATCATTTATGTCAAATTATGTCACTTTCTTCTGTTCAACTCAGTGCTAAGTTAGCTTAGGCGTTCTCTAGCATCGCTTTTAGGGTTCCGTACCCAAGGGTAAAAACGGGACCCTATTACTAAGACTCCACTGTCCGTCTGTCCGTCTGTCTGTCCATCTGTATCTCATGAACCGTGATAGCTAGACAGTTGAAATTTTCACAGATGATGTATTTCTGTTGCCGCTATAACAACAAATAGCTACAAAAAAAAAATTGTGAGGCTCCCATACAACAAACGTGATTATTTTTCCGTTTTTTTGCCGTAATTTGCCGCACTTGGCCGGTTTTTTTAAATTTAATTATTTCCGCTCTCGCTTATAATGCACATCTATTCGAATGAAATATCGGCTGCGATGAAGCTATAAAGGAAACCTATGAAACTTGATTAAATCAGAACATTTTAGCGTTGTTCAAGTAATAGTCAAACTAGCGAGTAGACTGGCTGATTAAAATTGGTAGTATAATAAAAATGTCAAATATAGTAAGGTCTGATCGCCCTAGGCGTTACTTTAGCTTGCACTACCGCCTGTTGAGGTTCTTGGGGCTAGGCTGGTGGCATCACCCGGACGAAGGTGATGTCAGGAACTTCCCGAGCTGTTATCTGTACTATTCTATACTCACACAAGTCGTTTGGGTGGCGGGTTTCGTCGGTCTCGAAACTATCGATCCTTTCGTTGGCAAAAAGGATATCGACCGTTTCATGTTCAGTCTCTCATTCGTCATCACCCACGACCTCACTTGCATCAAGCTTTATCTCTTCTTTTTCAAAAACCGTGCTATCCAGGAGATCGTGCGCACCATTGAAATCGACGTTTACGATTACTATCAAAATGTTGATAAAAACCGCAGAACAATCAGAATTACAAGGATAATGACAGCATCTTTTCTTTTTTTCGGGTGGATTACTATTGGCAATACGAATGTCTACGGCACTATTATGGATTTAAGATGGAAGAAAGAAGTAGCTCTTTTCAACGATACTGCCGTAAAGCCCCCACGGACGCTCCCTCAACCTATCTACATACCATGGACATATCAATCGGATGAGTCATATATCGCGACGTTCGTCCTGGAGACAGTGGGTTTACTGTGGACGGGACACATCGTGATGACTATAGACACTTTTATCGGGTCGCTCATTCTTCATATGAGCTCTCAGTTCTTGATACTACAAGAGGCATTCATGACTGCATATGACCGCGCTCTATCGCAACTAATCTCAGACATGCCGCTTGATATCGATACGCAGGATAAATCAATTAATGAGAATATTGACATTCTTAAACATCGTCTGGATGGGATAGAAGCTAAAGTTAAATCATTTTACACTGACATTCAAATTGAATCTGCTATAGAACAATCTGTAAAGAGCTGTCTCCGTCAACATCAATTGTTGATTAGGTTTGTACTATCAGTATTGATGATGATGATTGATGATGTCCTCCCAGACGTATCCGTCGACGGCGACATCCTGACAAATTAAATAAAAAGGGTCTTAACTATTACGTGCGTGGGCGCGAGCGTGGCTTGCAAATCCAAATTTAGTTTTGAAAATGCGACAATGCGAAAATTTCAGTCTAGTTACACATTGCGCAACGCAGCACATTCGCCAGATCTAGATGCAACTTATGCTTCCAAATGTAAAAAAAAAACCGGCCAAGTGCGAGTCGGACTCGCGTTCCAAGGGTTCCGTACATTACACAATTTAAACAATGTATTTTTTATGCGAAATGTCTTTAAAAAACCCGTAGGGGTCGGATCAAAAACTAAGTAATTAAGTCCGACTCACGCTTGACTGCACATTTCTAATAGGTTTTCCGGTGATCTATAGGTAAAGATCTATTTTGTGTATTTTTTTCAAAATGTTTGGCCCAGTAGTTTCGGTGAGTTAAAGGGGGGGACTGTTCATATTTTGTGCCTATTTTCTTGAATAACTTCTAAACTGTTTGTCCTAAAATTATATAAAAAATATATTTGAGATTCTCACAAAGAGATCTTTCAATTGATATGTAACACGATATAGTTTGACAAACTTTATTTTTTAATTTTCTCATTTACCCCCAAAAGTGGTGTTTAAAATTAATTTGTTTACGTTACATGTTCATCTTTGGGTCACAAACTTACGTATGTGTGCCAAATTTCAACTTAATTGGTCCAGTAGTTTTGGAGAAAATAGGCTGTGGCAGACGGACAGACAGACAGACAGACGCACAAGTGATCCTATAAGGGTTCCGTTTTTTCCTTTTGTGGTACGGAACCCTAAAAATTGACTAAAGAAATTTCTCTGGACTAGTAAATTATATACCATTTATTTTTATAAATGTTATCTTTATTGTATTTCGTTGTTATATCGTAGAGGCGTAGGTAGCCGTTCGAAACTTTTGGCAAGCAAACATCGGTTGGGCCAACCGACTGCGTTAAATTGCCATAAAGTGCACTGTGAATTAACTGGAGGCAGGCAGAGCCAGTAAGGGAGCCAAACTTCGGGAACTTGGAATAAATAGCCGACTGCAAAGGGGATTGAATGGCATTGCATGTATTTAGCAGTTGACTGGCATACATTTAGTTATTTAGAACTGAGTTGCCAACTCCTGGTCTGTGACAAAGCGAGGCAGGATGCACAGGCTGTAAACGGGATCAGCACTAAGACAAATTTGATATGTATGAAAAGAGAAACAAGAGTAAAATCTGGATGGAATCGAAATCTAACTATACTAAGTTTATTTTCGCAGCTAGCTAGCGTAGTAGCTATAGTCTGCATCTTCTCAAATGATTTTTTCGCCAAAGTCCCTAAATAATTTAAGAAGATGCAGACGATAGCGTAGCTAGGCTTCGTAAGTAAAGAACAAGTATTAAATACAATACATTAACAGAGCTTTAGCTTGGAGCTAAACTATATGAAACCATATAAATAAATATACTTAAGGAATAGTTTCTAATAAAGCATCCCGCATTATTTACAAATTGTCAATAGACGGATCTATGTCGATATGAAAGCAAAGAGGGGGTCTCTATGTGACGACCTGCAATATCTCAGGATTACCGCCCTAATATTGTCAGTCAAGCTTTTTTTACGTCTATATCAACATAATATGGTTCTTTATACAACTTTCGAGAACATCGAAATGAAGTTCACAAAATCTTTCTGCTTGCCTTTGCGCTTTGGGTGGATATTTTATTTTTATTTCTAATGTTCGCTAAGTATAGCCGTTGTTATTACTGCCAAAAGATGGCATAACACTACCTACATAGGTACACTTTAATAACATTATAACAAGACTATGGCTGTTAAACCCAACAACATCATATTTCGCTGTGCTTACAGTGCTAGTCAATCAGCTACGAATTTATGTATATGATAAAATAATCGCACAACTTATTGTACCTATTTCTGTTTATTTTGATCGCAATCGAAATTAAAAGAAGAGTGTAATTTGTATAATTCCAGTATAAAAACCCTCAGACCGATACCGATGTTTTAGGTTAGGTACCTATATTTTATTGGTGGTGTGCACCGATTACCTCTCGCGTCGGATAATGGTCCCCGTGACAGTTCATTTGCTGCTTGCTGTTTATATGTGGAGTTGCTGTCACGACATATTTTTGCAAACAATTTTTGGAAGTTTAGCAGTGGAATATTTAAGTAATATAAATACCGTAAAACACATTTCTTTAATTTTTTTTTAATTAAGCCCTACCAAAAGAAGTGTAATGCACAATAGTTAAACATACTTATAAATATATTTGTTTCCAGCTGCGTGGAAAAGTTCCGAGTCACTTATTCCTACGGCTTCATGACTCAGCTGCTGTCCAGCATGGCGGCCATTTGCGTGGTAATGGTGCAAGTTTCGGTAAGGCAACTTCATTCCAAATCTGGAAATATTGAATAGCTGTCTGGTGCATTAACAAGTTTTATTAATTATTAGAGCGTTTTCACCAGAGGCCCGACATGGAGGAAATTATTGGAAGTGCCTCTCCGATATTGGATGTCCTATGGGAATAACAGCTGCTAGATAGTGTTGATGTAGATTGGCATCAAGTCCGCCTTTTTTGCATTAAGATTTTTTTATAAATAAGTAAATATAAAAAAAAACCTATATTAAATGTATGTAGGTATATAAAAAATAGTGGACGTGGAGTGGAGTGGACGTCTATCGGCTGACATGATGATGATGATGATGATATAAAAAATGTATAACATTTTACTTGTATCCGATGTCCAATATCGGATCGGACGGTAAAAACGCTGTTACGGTAGTGTAGGGAAAATATTATTGTTAGACTAACTCCTCTTGACGAAGTAGCGTCTGCGTAGAAGTCGTTAAACCTTTCGACACAATTTTCAGCCCCTAGGGTTAAACTAAAAAAAAACTCGTTTAACCCTTATCTTGGCATTGTAACACCCGTGATACATGGAACATTAAAAAATTTAGCAGGTTCACTTTATTACTTAACAAAATACATTTACTATAAATATGTCGAATATCGATCTACCGTCCTTTATTATTGCAAAAAATAATGCACACGTGACATTGTAAATTAATTAGTAGAAACCAACATGGCGCCACGGAAACAACAGATCTCATTTCGTACTGTAAGTTTTGCACTTATTTCTTAGATTAGTATATATAATTACATTTTGTGTAGCAATTAATTATCATGCCATAGTAGCAAAATAATTAGCATAGTAGCAAGTGTAATTGGTGTAAACCATTCTTGTAAATATAAATAAATATAAATATATTTATGCATAATCTGAATTTTAATGCACTTTACTATCTGTTAGTGTAATAGGATTTACCTAGTGGTCGTATTTAAAAACATTTAACACACAAAATATTTACACGAAACTGTTCATATTTGATACATTGCCAAGAACTCATAAAAGTTTATCTGTATTACATTTAATACATTGCCGTTGTCATCAAAATAGGTGTACATGATTTATTTTTAGTTTTAATTTTTTATACTTGTGGGGGATGCAAAACATGTTTCAAATATGTCACATTATTTAACATACAATTTAGTTAGTGAACTTTGATATTTTTAAAATAATAGATATTATTTTAAATTATAACTGTGTATTCGTACTTTTCGTACGCCTTATTGCTACACCGTAGACCGTAGCGCGGCAAATTTTATTATGGCAAAAAATGCCCCTGTTAAAAAAAGTTTTTAAATATGATACATATGATTTTCAGGAACTGGAAACCATGAAATTTAATCATTATTTTTTTAAAGTAGTATGGTCAATAGGTGACAAAAAACTAAAAAAACCGGCCAAGTGCGAGTCTAACTCGCGCACGAAGGGTTCCGTACCATTACGCAAAAAACGGCAAAAAAATCACGTTTGTTGTATGGGATCCCTACTTAAATATTTATTTTATTCTGTTTTTTGTAGGTATTTGTTGTTATATCGGCAACAGAAATACATCATCTGTGAAAATTTCAACTGTCTAGCTATCACGGTTCATGAGATACAGCCTGGTGACAGACGGACAGACAGACAGACAGCGAAGTCTTAGTAGTTTTTACCCTTTGGGCACGGAACCCTAAAAAGTATTAAAACTTAAAATATTTTGAGCCTAGCCAAGATAAGGGTTAAGGAAAGATTGTGGAGGAACATTTTAATATTTTTAATTATATGCCTAATTTTTTTTATTAATTTTAAGATTTTAACTTAAATGGTTTACACAGTGCATTATCTCTTAGTATCTACTTAAAACGGAGTTTTTTGTATAAATTTTAAACATGGCAATTCAAAACGATTAACTTCAATTACCACCAATTTCACCGAGTTTGTTTTAGCAAGATGCATCGAGTTTCAAGTCAATTCGTCTCGTGACATCCCTGGCGTTCTTCATGGCAATGATCATACAACTTGCCTTACAATGCTTCACGGCGAACGAGCTTACGCTTCAGGTTTGTCTTTTTATAAATAAACTAGCTTTTGCCCGCGACTTCGTCTCTGTGGACTTAATAGTAACCGCAGCTAGAGTAAGAATAGCGCCTGGGTAAAGTCAAATAGCAATCATTCAACTCGAGCATATGCTTAATTGTTTAAACAAATTATTAATTATCTCAATTCCACCCCGCTTTTGACCCTCTTAAGGGATGATTTTCGGGATAAGAACTATCCTATATCGTTCTCTGGGACTCATAATATCTCTATGCCAAATTTCAACTAAATCGTATCAGCGGTTTAAGCGTGGAGAGGTAACACACAGAAAGACTTTCCCATTTATAATATCAGTATGGATTACTACTTTAGGTACTTGTTCAGGCCCCCTCCAGACTTAATGTGCGAATCATGGTGCGGACTCAGAGAATATAAATAGATACTCGACCAAATAAGGGGTGGTAGCATAAGTTTTAGTAGAAAATGGCTAACAGGCTAGAAGGTGTGTAACGTCCGATGTGATTGCGGTACCTATGTCCAATATTGCTGATAACAACGGTCCATTCAATTTGCATATTACTATCGATATTGAAAGATACTGAATGTTATTATGAAAACAAAAGCAAATAAAACAACGGGGGCCTAAACAAAACCATCGTTAAAAATTTGGATGGATGCCCTCTTTGACGCGGGAACCGGGAAAAATCATTTTTAAAATAGAGAGAATGAGGCATGAGTGCACGAGAATTGTGCAGGTTAGGAACTTTAGTACCACAGCTTCTCGCAGGATCCGCGAATTATTTGTCGAGTAGGATTTAGACCTGTTTTAGACGACATTTAGGTACACGATATCGCTTGACGCTTTTCTGTTTAGCCCTATGGTTGACTGGTAGAGAATGCCTATAATGGCATTAAGTCCGCCTGTTGTACACTTTTTATGTGCAATAAAGTTTGAAATAAATAATAAATATCAGTATCAGCCAGACATCCACTTTTAAAAATTAGTATCGGTCCGATATCTATTAAGCCATTAAGTTCAAAATTAACATTATCGTAGTCTGCGCTTGGTCTCAGCTGTGAAATGCTTCATTAGTCAGAGTGCACAATAAATAGGACTCGCAGAACTTTTAATTAAAAGAGATAAAACGAGAATATGTAGTTACAGCTCCATTTCGTACCAATCCAATATCGGAATTCGGAAAGCTTGTTTCGTCAACATCATAAATTACAAAATACGGAGTGTTTCAAAATACATTCGATTTTCATTCGTATTCGAACGTTTCACGAAAATATAGTTTTTGTGTCGTCGCAAAACGGAATTTAGTGTCGGTTTATTTATTTCATTTAAATATGCGTTATATACCTACTCCTGATTTTTAAAATATACAATAATGAATTTATTTTGATTACGGTTCATACTAACAAAATAATTGAGAAATTCTACACAAGTAATTAAAACGTGCTAATAAAATAAAATACCTAAACTTTAAGGGCACAATCATACTCATAAACAGTATCTCAGTTCTATTTTCGTGACTTACAGTTACTATTCTCTATTGGATATGCCTTGAGTTGATAGGTAGGTACTTTTAAGACAATGAGGATAAAAAAATACCTAGGTACATTCATTTATACTAATCTCAAAAGGTACGTGAGACACCAATATCAAAGCGCAAGCGGTATGCAATGAGATTAAATATCATATATTTAAAATCAGAATGCGCTTCCTAAGTCCCACCTAAACTAGATACGAAGAACTTTGCCGAAATTTAATCTAGTACATACCTTACCCCGTCCACGACATGCTGAAAATAATGGTTCAAGTTAAGCAGTTACTTTGTGAAACATTCCGTTAGTTGCAATCAATGGAGGCTACAAATCATTAAATTAAATAATGCATCTTACGTAGCGTACTTACCCGTAGTATTCGTTTCGTAAACTTGTTTCTTATAGGTATTTAATTAAATACTATATTACGTCGGTTATATAACGAAATTATTATATAGTAGTTGTCAAAATCGTTGTATAGGCTGGGCCAATGATAATAGTTATTTGTTATACAAGGGTGCAAAGTTGTATTTTACTCGCGAGTGTGGAATTGAAACACGAGCAAGCGAAAGGACTCTATAGTTAAGCCACGAGCGAAGCGAGTGGTTCTAAAATAGAATCCTGAGCGTAGCGAGTGTTTCAACACACGAGAAGTAAAATACATTTGCACCCGTGTGTAACACAAAACTTTTCACCTCACTATAGCGAGGAAAGTGCAACTTCCACAGGCGTTAGATCATCTTCATCACTGGAATCACTCATTTTTTTACGATATTATAAAAAAAAACTCAGGAAATTTTGTATTTTTACGTGAGAAGTTTTTAAGTAAAAATTTTGTTGACAATGTTGACATTTCTGACGTATGAAATGTCAATGACGCGTTTTGAAATGGCATTGACTCAACTTGTACGTTCCGAATTATATTTAACATCATTATTAAAAAACAAACGTTTTTTATGGAACTTTAAGGTTTATGACATAAAATCATTAAATAAAGCTAAATTTGGTATTTTTTATTACATTCTCAAACCATTCATTTAATGATAATTAATATCGAATGAACCATTATTATGAGCGTTTTACGTTTTGTTATCTGTCAAGCTACTTAAACACGCTCCATCCAAGGTCAAATTACTTTCCCCACTAGTGGATAAAATGCGTTTTTCCCCACTTGTTTTAAAGGATAAAAGACAACTTTCCGAGCTAGTGAGGGGAAAATGCATTTTAACGAAAGACGTCAATACGAAAAGAGAATTTATCACTGGCCCACCCTATATATTAAATGTTTAGTTAAGTGCCGTATAAGTAACTAACTCAAAGATTAAAGTAGAGATAGTTGTCTACTTTAATCTAGTTGTCTTTCTACTGAAAGATAACATTTGATAAATACAATTTAATAAAACTGCCTACAAAAAGTTTTATAGTGTTGCTATTGTAATAAATGTTAATAAGTGTCATGTCGTAGTAAGGTAAACTACAATTGAGTCGTATATCATATTTGTTATCAGCATTGTTTATTCGCGTTTGAATATTCAGTGTTCACTTTTGACATACTGACGTTAATCCCGGCTCAAGCCGCCAATATCAACGAGTGTCCCGGGTGGCCGCCAGTCAATTTCGCAAATGCTGTCTTTAGCGAGACATGTGAAATACACCAGAGGGCCGCAAAAAAACGAAATTCTTCGAATGACAGAGGCAGATAAAGAAATTTCGTTTTTCGCGGGTCTCAATACTCACACAAATAGTTTACCGCGGTCGTATAGTAACTATGTAAAGTCACTCGCAGTTCATATCGCATTGCTTATACGTATACTAGTGCAGGGGTTGGCAAACTATTGGAAAGAATAGTCAACCGCAGTAGAAATCACCAGTTTTATTATTCTAAAAGAGCCGCAAGTGTTATTTTCGGTGACCTATGAAATCTACGTGACTGGAAGAGCCGCACGCGGCTCACTATATTACCAAGAAATATGTTACTTGATTCAATATTGTCTTAGTTCTTAACTTCAGATTTAACTGTATCTTGGACGCAACAATTAATATCTGCTATCAATTAAGAGACATGTTACTTGATTCAATATTGTCTTAGTTCTTCACTACAGATTTAACTGTATCTTGGACGCAACAATTAATATTTTCTATCAAGAAACATAATTATTACTTGATTCAATAATGTTTTAGTTCTATGTAATTATATATATCACTTGAGACAATTGGTTCTTGGAACAAAAGTTATTTTTTCTGTGTAGTCGTGGTTAGGCACTTATTGAAACTCTAGGTCCATGGGGTCCCAGCGCGCACAAGTTGTCTGCAGAAATCGCGAAGCGTCTGGTTGACGTAACTGGTGACCGAAGAGCTGGCGGCTTCCTCGCACAACGCATCAGCATTGCGATACAGCGAGGAAATGCCGCCAGCATCCTTGGTAGTAAGCTGAAGACGCGGGTTCGATTCTCGCCTTGGCCACCGGTGGAGTTGGTCACATTTTCTTTAGTGTATAATAATAATAATAATAATAATAAGCCCGCAGGGCAGCTTGTGGCGAGCTGTTGGGGAGTGACGACCCCACGGACCCGAGTGCTCCAGAGAGTCGGTCAGGGTCTCCGTCTCCGGCGAGTCTTCGTCGGTCGGAGTGGACCCCAAGGGGACCCGCAGGACTCTCAGCTCTGGCTTGCCTTCATTGGCCGTCCAGAGGGGAGTCGTAAGAGCTATATGCTCCAGGGGTGGAAGTGAAAGATGCATAAGACGCGAGTTGGCACAGTGGCTGGTAACAGCCACTGGGTAGAAAGCGGCGCACACCTCTCGACACCCCTGAGCCGCTCACACCGGTGTTGCTCCTGGTTGTCTTTACGACGGCAGTTTCAGGGGCCCATCTAGTCAGCGGCGAGTCACCGCCTGCCTCGATAACGTGTACAGACATTGTTATGGCAGGTGTCCGGACCTCTCAGCAATAGCCCAATCTTTTGACCAGCCAAACTTCAATCCATAAACCGGTATACTGTTCACTTTTTCTACAATAGTCCCAATGCCTGCTGCGACCGGTTCATGGGTGTCTATTGTTGCACCTGTCAACGGGTTCCAGCAGGCATTCTACATAACATTAAAGCTCTCCAAGGGGCCTCTACGTGTTGGATCTATATCCCCACGCAAGCCTATCAAAAGACCGGGATTTATAGGCCCGTGAAATCCAGAAGGAGATACAAATAATAATAATAAAATACTTTATTGTGCACTACAAAGAAAAATACATGTTACAAACAATGACAGGACATAAGTGAGTAGGTAACAACAGGCGGACTTGTATGATATCTATTCAGTCATTAATTTAATATAGTATGATTTAATTGTTCCCTAGTTAGAAAACATAGGTACCAAATAAATTCACATTTCAAAAAGTAATAAAATACGTATTTTTAGAATTTGGAAGAAGAAGAAGAAATTTAAACATGTCGAGCTATTTATTCGACTTAATAATACGTGAGTGACCCATTTTAAAATAATTTGAATATGAAGAAGAAAGATATTTATTCCATAAAGCACACATACACAGGGCAATACGATGAAAGAAATAAGATACTTAAAAAGGGAAAATAATAAGAGTAGCAAAAACAAAGATAAAATTATTTAGGTACACATTAATAACAGAAAAATTACACACTTGGGTCCAGCAATGTGTGCAGTAGGGAAAAGGCCCTGTCATGTCTTTGTAGTCTGTGGCCCTGTCTCAGCATATTGTTGCAATTTGCAAACGAGGCAAATTCCAACGCTGTTAATTCTGCTAAGGCCTTAGGGATAGACATATAAATATTATTTAGTAAGTTATATAAATACAAAAAAATATAAAAATTTAAACAATATTTTATCAATAAAAATTTCTTCAAGGTTTGGCGATAAATATTGGGTCATTATTTCTTTATTATGAGCAGCCGACGACACAGGAATGTGTTATTTCGAGAATGAGCATACAAAAGCAAAGTTCATTTCTACAATATTTTTCTCTGAGACTATATATATTTTATGTAGCCACGTGTAAGAACCAACTGCAACTAACATAAAAAGGTTATATGTAGACCAAGGGTTATATGTAGACCAAAAATTCTCTACTGTTTTTTTATTATTTTCTAGTGCAGGGTAAATTATAATTTATATAATTATAACAATGAGTATATTTCAGGCCGAGCGCGTTTCGGACGCCGTGATGCAGTCGAAATGGGAGCGTATGTCGCCTCGTGTACGTCGGTACCTCCTGATAGCAATGATGCGAGCACAACGGCCTCTCAGGCTATCTGCCGCCGGCTTCGCTTACATGGATAACCGATGCTTCTTGGCAGTAAGTATTCTGAAGAAGTAGGATGCAGTCAAGATGGGAAATCATGATCTCGTGTACGTCGATACCTCCTGATAGCAATGATGCGAGCACAACGGCCTCTCAGGCTATCTGCCGCCAGCTTCGCTTACATGGATGACCGATGCTTCTTGGCATTAAGTATTCTGAAGAAGTAGGATGCAGTCAAGATGGGAAATCATGATCTCGTGTAAGTCGATACCTCCTGATAGCAATGATGCGAGCACAACGGCCTCTCAGGTTAGCAGCCGCCGGCTTCGCTTACATGGACAACCGGTGCTTCTTAGCATTAAGTATTCTGAAGAAGTAGGACAAACAAGATAGGAATACATGGCGCCTCAAGTACTTCGGTAGTTAGTATGTCGAGGATGCGAGCGTACCGACCTCTCAGACTAACTGATGGCTTCGCTTATATGGACAGCCGGTGCCGTCCAAGCCGCACCGGAGTGATATCACAACGGGCAAGGTAATTACCTTGCCCGTTTTGCAGAGATATCGGGGCGCCCGGGCGGTCGAGCTACGTGCTCAAAAATATCTAATTGTGCACTTTAACGCCTTAATAATAGAAGCTAGTTCAGATATTTGTAATTAGCTCGACCGCCCGGGCGCCCCGATATCTCTGATAGCAATGTTCTGGACCCTTACCACAGATCTATTCGGCTATCTGTCACCGGGTATTTGGAAATTATACAATACGACCCGTTTTCATTGCTATAAAGTATATTTTAAACATGAATGTGCGTCGCTATCATTTAATGGCAAGGCAATGACTTGAGAATAGCGTCCGTAAGCTCACTACTGCCAAAAAGCTGCCACACAGTTGTATTTTAACATATTTATTGTATTACAGATACAATCAAATATATCGTGGTAGCCAAGGTGCACACAAATATCTAAACACGCTTCGTTTTCATATATTATTGAACACCATGGCGGCTCCGATATATTTGATAGCGACTTATTATTTCGTCATTTTAAGTGTTTAAGGTATCTATTACTAAAATGTACCTACCTACTCACCTTGTACATATTTCTCCCTTAAATTCAAAATTACGTGTTCTCTTGGGCCGATTTTTATTATGTTTTCGTTAATTTTATCGTCAGATATTAATAATGAACGTTCCTTACGCTGCGTCTTACGTAAGCGAACAAGTAGCGAATTTCAGGTGTGACTATTATTTGAATGTCGTAGTTCTAGGGCAAAATATTTTATAAATGGAACCTTTACAATGTTGAACTTGTGGACCAGTTGCACTATTAGTTGGGTGGTTTAAAGGTAGCGTTTTTACACCTGCTATTTATGAAAAGGCTTGCCTCGGGGGAGGGATCAAAATAAGTAGCACTTTTGTTTTATTTTATTTATATCCCAAGTTGGGACTTCATGTTTATTTCGCCCAGAATGAGCTCTTCAAACTTACCAAATTCATCAAAATCCGACGTATAACAAACAATGTAAGTATATCTATTACCTACATTGAAGTTACTATATTCTTCGCTTCGTTCAGGCTTCCCTCTCCCTCGCTGTAATATATTTTGCTTTCCTTTGACCAAATCAACTATTAAGAGTATTAAGTTTAACTTTATAGGCCAATCAAATTAGATCCATAAAAGCGTTTTGAGGAACTAATTCTCAACAATCTGGACATCGTTTTAATACATTCATTTGGTCCTTAATATATACGTGTAATCCTAGTTTGCTTAATCCCAGGTAGCGTGCATAAATTTTGGGAGCCTTAGGAGATACATTTTTCCTTGGATTGCAAAACCACTCGATGTAGAAGGAACCCATCATCCATTACTCCACTACCTGCAAGGTTTTGTGGATCAGACACTGGTGAGAAATAGTTTTTGGATTTTAATCAGAAATCAGAAATTATTTATTTGCATTGATACAGTATGGGGATGTTACAACACATTGTGTTACAGTTCATGTATGTAACATGATTATAAAAAAAAAAGTTTATTAAGTTCGCACAAACAAACGTAATTATAAATGGGCAGGTGCCTCTTTAAAGCGTACAATGACACTTGTGTCAAGAGACCGCTCTCCCGTAGGTGGTAACAGAATTTATATAAAAGCAATAGCTGTGGCTTAAAACTATAATATTATACCAAAAAGAAAAGAAGTTCAAAGTGGCGGACATTTTTTTACAAACGTTGAGTTTCAATTTTCACCATGATTAGAGGAAACTTTCCCAGGTAGCAAAATGACGTCAAATGACGTCATTTTGCTACCTGGGTTCCGTCAGACGTACTGTTTTCGAGTTACAAGCAAAACACTGAAATAGAGCAAACATTTATGAACACCTCCTGGGATTGAGCAAACTCGGATTACATGCATTTAGGACCAAATGATATTTAAACGATTTCCAGCTTGCTGGGAATTAATTCTTCGAAAAAATCTAATTTGATTGGCCTACTTTTTGCAATACTACAGATACTCGCACTCGTGACAAACTTGTTAACCAATTCCTCACGAGTATATATGAAACTAACTAGATAGGTACCTCAAATAAAATGGCGCTATTCTATTATTTCTATTGCTTTCCAGTAAGTAATAAAAACTTCACCGTGCTCAAGTATATGTCGTAAGACGTCGTCGATTCCAAACCGGTTAATTGGCTTGGCAGTAGCTCAAAGCAACCTATTATGGAAGGGAGAAAATAGACAGGTTCGAATGTGGTGAAACCTGGTTAAATGAAACCTGAATAAATTAAAAATCTGTAAGTTCAACCAGTGTGGTGTCGTTTTATTTGCAAATAGCTTAAATATAAAAGTTATAGAGCCTATTCCAAAGAAATTTCGATTACTTACCTACTTACTTATTTTGTTTTTGGGCGTATTCAATGCTTTTTACATCAATCTTATCTATTGATTTAATAACAGCTCCAAATATCAAATTACTCAAGCTATACGACCTCTTGTAAGCATTAACATTTTGTTACCTAAATAAATTCCGTTTACCCAGGTCTGAGTGTAGTTGAAAGTCAGCTCTGATATAGGTCACAGTTTTCATCTCTTGCAAAGCTGAGTGCCGCGGGAGAAATGAACAAACGGCCTGCTCAAAAATTAAAATGCGACACAGATGTCGGAATAGTACCAGCTACTAATTGTAAGGGAACGCAAAGGAGTTCTTATAAACGTGCACTGCTTTTTTCTTTTTAACTCACTGACGAAGAAAGGTGGCTGTATTTTACACAAAACTATAACAGTACCCCTGTCGTATGTCAGGTGAAGAAAATGCGTCCATGGTGAAAATCATCATCATCTACGTCATATCCCTAACAGCATTTATACGTCATAATGACATCAGCGACGTCATTATGACGCCATTATTACGTCTTTATGACGTCGCTGACGTCACTGTTACCTGGGATGTGGCAACATTACCTTCTGTAGCAGGGAACACCCAAATATTCCGAAATATGTTTTCCCGGTTTTTATAACCACGATTTTAATAATTCCGATTTTTTTATACGTCCGAAATATCAAAATTACGATTTTTAAAAACACGATGGACGAAAATCACGACTGTGCTATTTCCGAATATTTAAAATCTGATTGTCATTTCACACCTTGGCCATCCCATCGCCATCCCGCCGCGCCATAAGCCATCCGACACTACTAACGTCTCTATGTATAACGCTGGCCCATCTTAGTGGGCCAGTATGATGGCCCATCGTGTAGAGGAGCCATTACATAATTCCCTAATCAGCAAATAGAATTTGTTCATTTGTAACAATTGTAACAGGTAATTTATTTTATTTTAGCTTAGGTTAGATCAGCATGTATAACTGTCCTCTTAGGTCAAGTATAAATACTTACCAAATAATATATTTGATCTGTCTGAAGCAATGTTTACTCAAAACATCTCGGAATTCTATTGTAAAAAGGTTTTATAACCTACTAAATCGAAGCCATTCCGCTCGAAGGACAAATTGAATAATGTGTATGAATATGTTCAGTTATGCGTTGTCAGTAACCCCGACCCCAACTTGCCCGAGATGTGACTCAAATAAAAATACGTTTTTCATTTTCAGATAATGAAGGCCGCCTACTCGTACTACGCAGTTCTGAGCCAGAAGGAGGTGTAGACAGATTAAATACTACCTAGGTATACATAGCAGATACGCCACTTCAAGACATTGAAGCCGGCTCCCTGACACTGCGGGGTTGCGAACTGCATCGCAACCATAATTGTGTTTTAAGTTTTAAGATATATTTTATAATAATATGTATGCTAGTTTTATGGGACAATAGTTGCCTGAAAATAGAGATTTTCATTTTATTTCATTGTTTTTGTTCTGTGAAAAAATGTGAGCCATTGGCCCATTGCTTCATTCATAATAGTAACAGGATGTAGATTAATAAGTAGGTTATTATTGTCTATATATTATTATTGAAGCATATTTTTACTGAGCTAAACCAAGCAGAAGAGCTTTTCTTTTTTCGAGGCACCTGATTACTATTACGTTTTCATAGTTTTATTTCACCTGATTACTGTTATAATATCATTTTCTTCTGTTGTTTGGCAAGTTTGTATTTTATTCAGCGGATAATAAATTTCGATATATGCTTTAATTTTACAGTGACCGTGAATTTAAAAAAAAATACAAAATTCAGAATAAAACGAGGTCAACGTTATTGTTACGCTTTCAACGAGTTTAATAAGCAAAACTCATAATTATATCACAGAATAAATAATAGTACCTACTACCGTACAGAAAGGAAACTCCCTACAAAACTGAAGTTTGATAGCGGTTCAGGGTCGAATCATGCTATCCCTTTCTAATATATGGCAGTATCCCTTTCGGCTATTTAAGGTTGTCAAAATTCAAGTCATTATATCTTGTCTGTGGTCGTGAACGCAAAGTTGTGCCAACCCTTAAATGCTCGGAGCAATGCTGAGCCGAACGGAGCCGAGTTTGCCCGAAGCGAGGAGTTTCGCACCCCTGATTATATTATAAAGAAGGTGGATTATTTAGAGAACTTAGGGACGCGTCAATGCTCTTTCTCTCTCATATCTATTTCATACTTAGTGGCGAATCTGCTAATAATAATATAATCTGTGTACGTGGAACCTCTACATACTTAGTTAAGATCAAAGCCCAAGGATTATACGTTACAGAAATAATACAAACAACCTGTGTTTCAAAATTTTATAAACTTAGTACAAAAGTCCATTGTAACCTTACGCCGTTGTAACATTTTAAGTGATAATAAGTTAACATTATTCTAGGCTATCACAGTTGCTCGGTAGGTTGTAAAGTAATAAATACCTAATTAAGTATTTCTATATTATATTTACCATAGCTTTACTACCTACCTTTCCATCTAAACTTATACATTTAGACAAATTAAATTTTATGCCAAAATCCTACATCTGAATCATAACCGTCTATTGCTACAAATCTTTCTTTTCTGTTTTCAATGTCAATAACGTGCATCAGCAGTAAATATTGACAATTTTGTGTATGTAGACCATTTGTGACTCGTATACTCTTTAAGAAGACAAATAATTGCGTGGAGAGTTGGCAATGAGAAAAGCCATACATTCATAGTAACGATTGAGCAGAATTGAGTCATAGTTCTAGAAGGGGGGGCTTGGGCGAAGGCGAGCGGGGCTTGTCGGGCACCTTTAGATCCAACACGGTCATCTCTTCACATCTGTAATCAAGAAAATCAGATGAGTTGAAACAAACGACAGCATAATGCTTAGAAATAAAGTGGAAAAGCTCACACCGTCTCGGGTGAGACTCGAACTCCCGACTTTGGGATGCCAGCCCATCACACTGCCAACTGAGCTACCGAGACTTACCCGAAGACAGCAAATATTTCCACCATATTCTTCATATGCGCCTTAGGGAGGAGCCTAGCGACATCTACCTCTTCTACCTTGGTATGTGGCTATGTGGGCGAGTTCGAGTCTCGCCCGAGACAGTCAGTTTTCCACTTTTCCTTTGATGTAAATAGGTCAAAGGATCCCAGTTATTCTACAGAAAGAATTACCGAAATACAATCTCTACTTATTAAAACAATTTTAAACGGGTTAATCACGTATTATTGAGCCGAATAAACGCACGACATGTAAATCCATATAATAGAAGCTCGCTCATCCTTGATAATCAAGATTATTCAAGATCGCTCCTATTAATAGTCGAAGATCCTCAAAAACTGATCGAAACATGTCGAGCGTTTATTCGACTTTAATAATACGTGAGTAACCCGTTTAATGTAATTTTGTATTGTATTGTAGTTCGGGCGATTTTCCGCAACTCGACGACTGGCGCCTATTTTGCGTGAAATTAATGTAATTTTAGTTCAGTTTAGTCGGTCAGTTGGTTTTGTACTAGAATAGATCAAGTATGTTATGTTACGTCCTATAAATTACAAAATTACTGTGTCTACAAAAGGATATATTATACTTAACACAGTTTGTTTCCAATATATACATTATTAGAATGGGTACAATATGCGCCAAAGGTTTTATAAGTTTCTTTTCTTTTTTTAATGCTAACATAAGAAATACCCTTACAAAGATTTTAACTTACATTTATAAAAGATATGATTTTTTCCTTAAAAAAGGTTACCGTAAACAGTCTTTCAAATGTTCAAACATTTTTAATCACAATAACTACCTCCATAATACCTACTTCTAAAACATTACAACGGAGGATAGGATACCGATTGAATAGTTCCCAGAGGAGGTAAAACTTGGCGTTCCGGTTATTTCAATGGAAGCCAGGTACTTGTAGGGACTCATTTCTATATTATGCATGATGTTATCCTGCGAATTATTCATAAAATATACATTTGCGAGTCACTTGAAGGGTAACAGGGGGTGTTATAATTACGAAATAAGAATTTTAATCTAAGTGCCATCGCCATTCTTGCCATTCCAATCCTCTGTAGGGTTTATATAATGAAAATAGTGACACTAGTTGCCTAGATGTCTGTTCAAGGTATTTTCTCAAGTGCAATGTCGAAAAAAATCTAATGTAGAAAGCAACAAACACAAAAATCGCATCCCAATTTTTTCAACATAGAAAGTAATAAAAATAAAAATCGAAATATATTCACCAGAAAATATTGCGGTCTTTTAATTTATAAGTAAGTAATACTTATAGGAAGACAAAGGCGTAGGTACAGTAGCTGTCAGATATATCAGAACGGCCAGGTGTCCCGAAAGCTTTGTGTAGCGTGTAGCTTTGCTCTTGTCGGTGGAGTAAATAATTGCCAATCCTTTCTTTCCTGAGCCAGTGTTTTGATTTGCTCTCACATCCGTGATTTTTGATTCTGGGATCACAACGCCTCTATTATGTTGTATGTTACAGTGCATGTTCAGATATTTTTGAATGCCTTGGCCGCTTCGATATATCTGATGCCGACTGTACCAACGAGCTGGTGACGTTCACATGACAAGAAAAGACAATATTGCAGGTGGCAATTATCCAATGTTCCCGGCAGTAACAGCACTAAGTGAGACTCGTTCACGAAACAAATAAAACAGCATTTCCGCGCTTTGTTTAACTGGAACAAACGTTCAGAGGCCAGGCATTCAATTAACCTGTCTTTAGCAGCTGCGGAAACACCGGCGAGTCTAGCCGGAAGGCGGGATAGGCTGGGAGTAGAAATTTTAATAAAGTTGTTGCTGTTCATTTAGATTTTTTATTGTTCAGATCAAACTGTTGCTTAAACTATTTTGAATTAATGTTGGATCTCATTCGCATATTTTGAAATGAGAGATTTTCCATTCCAGTAGTGAAAGAATTTTTAATAAAGATATTTAGGTCCGGTTTCTGCACAGTGAATAAATGCATATTTGTATGGACTGATTAGTGCGATAGTACAACTACTAAATATAACGTAAGTAGGTAAATAAGGTACGAAAACATCACTTCTCCTTTACAAAATATAAATACACATCAGGCAATGACGAGTCCAGGTGACAGAGCAGAAAGCGATACCTGTGTATAAAACACTTTAGGCAACGGTTTACTGTACAACTGATCTGAGCTGCGTGAGGTGAGAAATAAGAAAAATATTATCACCTCTCCTTAACAGCCTGTGAGTAGAATACATCAGGCAACGGCGAGTCCAGCTGACTGAGCAGCGAGCTACCGGCGCGGGGCGAGTGCGGCCCGTGCGTCGCGTTAGGCGAGAAGGGTATTGCGGCTCGGAGCGCCGCTAATACCAGCAGCATACCACCTGGGAAAGATAAAACAAAGTACGATTTTTTAATCCACGTAAGTAGCCATGGAGCAGAATCTACGGCCCTTAGCTAATCGGGGTCTTTGGTGGTAGACGATCGCCGTTTTTAGTGTAGATTTGTTTGTGTCGTGATTTAGTTTTCCTCCAAAAACCTGAATAACTGGTTCACTTTAAATTACAAGTTTAATTCGGTCTGGCTTGATCGCACTACATGCCACCGTTTTACTCGCAAGTCCATTATACTCATTTATTATTACATACCTACAGAATAAAAACTGGAGCCATTAAATAGTTCATACCGCAATTTTTACGATCACGGTGTTTTTATTACCGACATCGTAATCTTTTAACAGCACACTAATAAAGCTGACACGTATTGGAATAGTTACGTAAGTAAATAAATAAATAAATACGTCACGAATAGTAATGTTACTGCCAATATGTTCGCCTAAAAAAATGAAATGAGAACGAATTATTCATTCATTCCACTAATATTGCTCTGAGAAAAGAACATTTTCTGTCATTTATGGCTTTTCTAGTGCCCTGACCTATAGTCTGTATCTTTAGGTATTTAAAAGAATATAAACAAACCACGATTAGGTATTTTATTGGGCAAGAAAATTCTTCATGTTTCGTCCTAAGACCATTTCGTACCAGCACGGCATTTAGTAAATCCACCCCGAATACATGCTACCACAGATTATTTTAAGACAAACAAAATAAATAATCCTAGGCTGACACTGAACCAGATACCTAGGTAAAACGAGTTTACGAGTAGAATTACGTAGTGTCTGCGGGTAACTATTTGACTATTAATAAAATGGACGTGCCCAAACGTGCCGGGTATGTCCTTAAAGTACGTCGGACCCGGGGTATGTCCTTAAACTACGTCCGGACCCGGGTATGTCCTTAAACTACGTCCAAAAGAGAGGTATGGGCACTGTGAATGTCATCTCGCTTTGTGTGGTAGGGCACAACACAGCGAATGTCATTCCAGATCTAGAGCAGAGCCCAACTGGGGAAGTACCTCCACCTTACAGAAAACCGCAGCCAAATAACACTAGACCCTAATCATAGTGTTGTGTTCCTGCCGGTGAGTAAGGTTGCCAGAGCTCAACGAGGGTGCGGTGTGTTGACGACGGGGGACCTACGGAACTCACGGTACTGCATTTGGTCTGTATGGACGCGGCGTACAGGTGCGGCGATCAGGGAGACCCGGTGAAACGGCTGTCCGCTGGCCGCCCGCAGGTCAGTAGGGTTCCCGAACCCAGGGATTACTTAATCTCCGCCCTGGGAGGCTGAACCACCAACCTCGCGTAAAATCCTTGATGTAGTAGTCGTGCCGGAGAAGGAGACCGGAGTGGACCCGGCTGCTGCACCAGGGGGGGACCGGGGGCCCTTCCGTACGCCGTGCCTGTGAACCGCACTACCCTACATATTCCTTTGGCAGATCTGTTCTGTTCTCTTGTCCCTTAAGCCGTCAACGCCCCGAACCCTCTTTGTACACTCAACAACAACAACACATGGCAAATAAGGGTAAAAAAAGAAATGGTTTCTCAGCGGCATCCCCTTCCACACAAGTGGACTTCTGCAATATCAGGGGATTACACTCAAATTTGAGCGCAGTCCATTACCACCTGGAATCTGCGCAGCCGACCATCCTATTTCTAACGGAGACGCAGATATCCTGCCCGGCGGACACTGCATACCTACTATATCCCGGCTATACACTTGAACACAAGTTCATGAGACGCGCTGGTGTATGCATGTATGCCCGGCAGGAGGTCTGCTGTCGCCGCCTCCATGCCTTTGAAGACAGGGACCTGTCAGTTCTGTGGGTGCGTGTGGACTACAGCGGCCACACTCGTGTCTACGCGTGCCTGTACAGGTCTCATAGCGGAAACACGGAGACAACCCGGCTCTTCGAGCACCTGCAATCGACGACTGACAAACTTCTAGAGCAGTACCCTTCCGCAGAGCTGGTGATTTTAGGGGACTTTAATGCCCACCACGTTGAGTGGCTTGGTTCCCGGTCCACCGACCACGCGGGGAGGTCTGCTCACGAATTTTCTCTGGCCTATGGATTCTCGCAACTGGTACATTCTCCCACGAGAATACCAGACATCGAGGATCATACTAGCTCTTTACTGGACCTCCTGCTGACTACACGTCCGGACGGATATTCCATCTCAGTGAATGCACCTCTCGGTTCGTCCGATCACTGCCTCGTCCGGACACAGGCGCCTTGCGCGCGGCCCGATCCACCACGGCCAACTAGCTCGCGACGCGTGTGGCAATATAAATCAGCAGATTGGGACGGACTGCGTGAATTCTACGCTTCGTACCCATGGAGGCAGCTCTGCTTCACATCAGAAGATCCTGACTCCTGCGCAGCCAATGTTGCCGAGACCATACTGCTGGGAATGGATTGTTTCATTCCCAACACGGTAATAGCAGCGGGAGCAAAGCGACGACCTTGGTTTAATCGGCCTTGTAAAGAGGCTACAGTTCGCAAGCAAGCCGCTTACAGGGCTTGGACCAAGGCCGTAGCTAATAAGGATCCGAACGTTTCTGATGTGAAACGCGACTTAAACGCTGCCTCGAGGTCCAGTAAAAAAGCCATTGCCAGGGCTAAATACGATTTCGTCGGCAGAATTGGCGACAAGCTAGCGGGCTATCCCTCTGGGAGTCGCGCGTTCTGGTCGCTCGCCAAAGCTGCCGAGGGAAATTTTTGTCAGTCGTCTTTACCACCTCTGCGAAAAGCTGATGGTGATCTGGCCCACAGTGCAAAAGAGAAAGCCGATCTTCTTGGTACTCTTTTTGCCTCGAACTCGACCTTGAACGACGACGGTAGCGCCGTGCCGCCCACCATCCCGCGGTGTGCATACTCCATGCCCGAAATCTCATTCACGCAGAGGGATATTCGGCGGGAGTTGCTATCCCTAAACGTTCATAAGTCGAGCGGGCCAGACGGCATTCCAGCACTTGTGCTTAAGCAGTGTGCTCCTGAGTTATGTTCCGTGTTGGCGCGTCTCTTCACACTCTCTAGCAACAAACGGCATGTTCCATCTTCGTGGAAGACGGCCCTTGTGCACCCTGTGCCTAAAAAGGGCGACAGATCGGACCCATCGAATTACAGGCCTATCGCTATTACCTCCCTTCTCTCTAAGGTCATGGAGCGTATAATCAACGCAAAGCTCCTGAGATACCTAGAAGAACACGACCTGATCAGCGACCGTCAGTATGGTTTTCGCCACGGTAGCTCGACTGGTGATCTTCTAGTGTATCTCACTCACCGCTGGGCTTCGGCCATTGAGAGTCAAGGTGAGGCATTGGCAGTTAGCCTAGATATAGCGAAGGCGTTCGATCGGGTCTGGCATCGGGGTCTCCTGTCGAAGTTACCATCTTATGGATTGCCGGAGGGACTATGCAAATGGATCGCTAGCTTTTTGTCTGGCAGACGCATACGAGCCGTAGTAGACGGAAGCTGCTCCAATAGCATGGACATTAACGCTGGCGTTCCGCAAGGCTCTGTGCTATCCCCAACGCTGTTTTTGCTGCACATCAATGACATGTTGTCTATCGACGACATTCATTGCTATGCAGACGACAGTACTGGGGATGCCTATTACGCAGGCCGTGCCAACATCCCTCGTTCCGTGGTGCTAGAGAGTCGTGAAAAGCTTGTGTCGGATATTGAGGGCACTCTATCCAGAGTTTCGGTGTGGGGCCGGGACAATTTAGTGCGATTCAACCCCACCAAGACACAAGTTTGCGCGTTTACCGCTAAGAAAACCCCATTTACTGTGGTCCCACAGTTCGAAGGCACAGCCCTTACCATGTCAGGGAGTATTGGGATCCTCGGTGTCGACATCTCCAGTGACGTCCAATTCCGTAGCCACCTGGAAGGGAAGGCTGATCTGGCATCCAAAAAACTCGGTGTGCTCAATAAAGCACGGCGATACTTTACTCCGGGGCAAAGACTGCTGCTATATAAATCGCAAGTCAGACCCCATATGGAGTACTGCTGTCACCTTTGGGCAGGAGCACCTGGATGCCAGCTTGGACCCTTCGACTCAGTCCAAAGGCGCGCTGTACGAATCGTCGACGATCCCAAACTCACAAGCGGTATCGAACCTTTAAGTCTAAGGAGAGACTTCGCCTCCTTGTGTGTGTTGTACCGCTTGTACAATGGGCTGTGCTCTGAAGAATTGTTTGACATGATGCCAACGGCCGCTTTCTATCACCGCACCGCTCGCCATCGGCAGGGTGTTCATCCTCACACCCTAGCACCTAAATGGTCGCGTACTGTGCGGTTTAAGAGGAATTTCCTCCCGCGTACGCTTCGGCTGTGGAATGAGCTCCCTGCCGAGGTTTTCCCGAGGGGCTACAGTATGGGGTTCTTCAAAAAAGGAGTGTACAGGTTTTTAAAGGGTCGGCAACGCGCGTGTAATATCTCTGGTGTTGCAGGCGTTCATAGGCTACGGTAACTGCTTACCATCAGGCGGGCCGTATGCTTGATTGCCACCGACGTGGTATAAAAAAAAAATAAAAAAAAATACGCCCTTAAACGGATCCCCACTATTTTTGTTACAACCTGTATAAATGTGCTTTCCTTGGATAACTTATAATTACACCAAAAGCAAAAATATGTGTCTAACCCGTTCAATTCTAACTAGAAATTACGAGATTAAAAGATTTTTGTGAAGTGGCATCATTTCTAGAATCTTTAAAAACATTAAAAACTCGAGCTCTGGTCGATTTCGCCTTTGGAGTAAGTATACGTACCTAAATATATTCATTGAAGATAAATTAGTTTTGTACGAGTTATGCAGATTTAAATAATATTTCCTGAAAAATTTCCATAGCTCAGTAACTAATTTTTCAATTTCCAATTCTGATTAGATTTGGTTATTTCCTGCTTACCAAGCGCAAGTGAACGACCATGCTCTGACCTCGAGATCCGTAAAAATTATGGGAAATCGAAGTGTCCACGTAGATTGGTTCGGAAGAAAACAAACTCTCGTCTGCGCTCAGTTGGCACCAAAACAATCAGAATAACAGACTAAGCGCCGGCTTACAGTTTGAAAAAAAAAAATATATCGCGGGGAAATCCGGGAATATTGGGATGTGTATTTCTTTTATGTTTCGAAATCCCCAGTGTGTTAACTTCACTGAAATTTTGGACAAGCAGTCTCTGAGTTTAGTCGGTCTGTAGTTATGAAAAGCCCTCAAACTTTACCGTATTTACGAAATCTTTCGCTTTTATGTGTGTAATAGGTATTTTAGTTTTTTCTTAACGTTTCTTGGAAAAAAGTTACCGATGCGAATATAGGGTAGAAAAGACGTATTTTTAGGAACTTGGATTGGAAGTTACAGTCAGCTGTAAAAATACAAATGTTATTACAAAATACAATTCTGCTGCAATTAGTTGGTTATAGCGCTGGAATCTACAGAACTGCGCGAGCACGCCACGTACGAAATAACAATGCGTTCTTTTGATCCCAATCTGCTAAACCCAACATGTTTAAAAGAAAAGGGATGAAGTTCGAGTTTTTAGATTTTAGAAGACAAAGATAACATTTTATCAAATTTCCTAATCAGTGTCAAGTGTCAAGATCGAACTGCCTGCGGACGTTCTCATATCGTGCTTAGCTTTTCACGCTATGTGCACGCGCACCTAATGTCGGCCTACAACTCCCGCTCTTGTTCTCAGCTAACGGATTATAGGTTCATCTCTTTCATCCCTGCGCCAAAAAGTGAGGCACAGCACATCGATGGAAACAGCGTCGCTATACCCGCATCGTATCTTTTATATACCTGATAGTAGCCAGCAGCGTGAGGTCAGCGAACAGCAGCGCGGTGGCGGCGCACGCGTACGTGAACGCGCGCGCGAGGCCGCACGACCAGCGCGCGAAGTCCCAGCACCGCAGCGGCAGCTTGTACTCCCCGCGCCGCGGCGACACATCACGTCCACTAATACCGCTACCTACAGCGTCTCCAGTATATACCTGATATAGTGGCCAGCAGCGTGAGGTCAGCAAACAGCAGCGCGGTGGCGGCGCACGCGTACGCGGGAGCGCGAGCGCGGCCGCACGACCAGCGCGTGAAGTCCCAGCACCGCAGCGGCAGCGTGTATTCCCCGCGGCGGCATAGCACGTCCACGAACAGCGCCGCGACCCACATCGTCTCCAATATGAGCACGCATGCTGATCCGACGCTGCCAGAAAAAAATTAAGTTATTAGCCCATAGCTAACAATTAACGCGAAACGTATAGATACATGAGCTACCTAACGTACGTAAGTATAACGTATGCGGAGTGAAATCTGGACCAAATTCAATGTCGTATAAATAAAAGCAACATGGTTATTTAAGTTATTTTTCATAAATGTTCATGTATTTTAATTTAACAACGTTAAATGCAAGGTAAAAAAAATTAAAAACTTTTTTAGGAAACTTCGTATGCTCGATATATTTTACAATCTCGTCCGTTGGACCATTGGTGTTCTCAAAATAATAGTTACCTTGCCATAATTTCCATTTTAAGTGTTATATGATTATTACCTACATTTGTGTCGGTGTGACGTACCCACATTTTCAACGATATTTTTAGGGTTCCGTACCCAAAGGGTAAAAACGGGACCCTATTACTAAGACTCCGCTGTCCGTCTGTCTGTCTGTCACCAGGCTGTGTATCCCATGAACCGTGATAGCTAGACAGTTGAAATTTTCACAGATGATGTATTTCTGTTGCCGCTATAACAACAAATACTAAAAAGTACGGAACCCTTGGTGGGCGAGTCCGACTCGCACTTGGCCAGTTTTTTTTTTTTAACTTCGGAGACGGTGACCTTAACTTTTCTTGAATGTTTGCCGATACTCATATCTTCAAGATATTTTTAACCAGTTTTACTGCCACATTTGAATAATCTCATGGCCTCTGTAAGATTTTGTGACTTCAATTGATCTCCAGGCTTTCTAGTGGTAGTTTTTTTAAAGAAAAAGGATGTGAAAATATTATAAACATATTAAACAGCTCTAACTCTCTTCCACAAAATGATCCACTATCTTCGCTTTCGACCACAGGGAAATATTAATACTGGAGAAATTACATACAGTTTCGCGATGATGTTCTTCTAGATTGACCACAATTTCAAGAGAAAGAATCCAATGTCCATGAAACTTACCGGATTAATTGACAGATATAATATATAGACTTTAAATTGGCAGTTAGATATAATCCCACCAAAAACATTTCATGTAAAGTGTTGCCAAGACTAGGCGCATAAAGCTTTTACACTCAAAAGCTATCAGATCCCGTAGTAGGTACCAAGACTTTTACTCTGTAAGCCCTAACTTTATTCGCTCTACCTGTATAAAGCCAACATCTTGGTCAAACGTACAGTACGGCTTGGCCGTTTCGTTGCTGTTGAGTTGATAAATGAGTTGATAAGAGTTGTAGAAATGACATTCGTTTATAGAATCTACGATGATACGGGATCATATATAAGCAGGCATAATTCTAAAATATTTTTACATTAGATGTTATAAAAGTTACGTATTGCTAGCGCCATCTATGTAGAGCCTATATAAATTATGTCAGGAATTTTATGTATTTTAAATTGTAAGTTTTTAGAAATTTTAAAGCATTATTATTATAATCGGAATTGTTTTTAATGACCTAAGCGTTAGTTAAGGTCTCCGATTCAGCTCACTCAACCGATTTTTGTGAATTTTGTGTTCTCATGTTTTTCGACTTAAGTACATATATTTGGAGAATATACAACATCACGGAGTCATTGTAGATCAGCGCCTAAAAAAGTATAGCGGTTTCGATATCATTAGGCATTTTTTTTGAGACGTACTTAATGCAGAAATTTCATCTATTTAGATATTTAATTTTTAATAGAGAATAAGTGGCCAAATTTCACCTAGAGACCTTGGTGTCGGTACATACCTACGTGCTATCGCAGTGCTGTTGGAAAACCGCGGCTTTGTAGTGCGACGTTTCGAGTTTGATCCCCAGACATGTATTTTTAAATTAAAATTTGAATTTAGCGAGTGCGAAGTGCGAGCTAAGCGTAGGTATTCGTTACAGTTGGGCAAAAATATTTTCTAGTCTCCGGCTGTTCTTCTGTATAAGTCGTACGTATTACTCAACATATTTTCGGGAAATTTTGTGAGCAGAATTTATTTAAAAAATATTAAAATAACTCACTTTCACACGCGAGTCAAGAGGTAAAGAAACCGGTATATAAATGAGCTCTCCGAATATGCATACATTGTTACGGATCTTACGGTCGCGTTACTCTGGTGTTTAGAGATCTCTACACGCATGCGAGTTTCTAAATCGTTGGGAACTGTTTGATGTTACTGTGACATCTGAAAACAAAAAGTCGTATGTGCCTGCAAACTTCCCATTATGATATGACTACATATGAATACTGCACAAACAAATTGTGCAGCACGATACGGCAAATTTAATATTATTAACAATATTTTGTTACGTGAGAATACGAGTCACATGAACGTCATCAATCGAGTATGTAATGTAGTTTATAAAACAACTGATCATAGTCTGCTCACAAAATACACATATGTTCCAAAATGGCTGTCATGACTAAACAAAACTGTAAGGATTCAAATAGGAAGGAAGTAGTCTGTATTTTCTATGACGCAAATTTCATGTGTTTCGGACATTGAAAATTAAGGTACTATAAAATTTTAAGTATAATAGGTAGCTTAATAAAACTTGGTGCTTTTGATAAGTCTACTGAGTACATGATATACAAAAAATTACAGCCCTCTAGCATTGTCCAAGACGAAGCTACGAGGGTTCGAAAATACGGCGAAACGTGCCGAGAAAAGATATGCACTGCCTTTTGCCCTTTGTCTCGTCTTGGCGGGGGCACGGCCGTGCCCCCGGATTACATTTTAATTTTTTGTTTACTTTTTACATGTTCAAAACTTTGTCCTGATTTTACTCCGCATGGCGCATAGTTATTCATTATCACTTTCTTATTAAATTTGTAGGTATATGCTTGCCAAATTATATTGATAGTATATCTATCGCGAAATTCATGGTTTAATTTCAAATATCACTTCTGATTTTCACGAGTCTCGACTTATTTGGGCTGTGTTAGTTTCTTTACACTCAAACTATCCCTGTAATGGTGCCAAGATCTCGTATTGTTGAGTTGAACTGAACGTAACCAGACAAAATGCAGAGTGGAATGTATACAAACTGCATTTATGTTGATGATTTTCGTATCGCGCCACAAATTTTTGTTTTAAGAAAAACAAATAATACGTCGACAGTGCGTCATTGGAATTTACAACAGACGATCACGGAAGATATTACCCAACCCATGTAAATATATATATTATTATAGGTCTTGGTCACTTTTTCTTAGAATATGACATTTATTTCAGTTTATATTTAATATAGTAGTGTCTCTACTTAAAATAAAAACAAAGTATTTTCTGTAAAAAATTTAATGCTTATGCTTATGTGTTTTCATAAACCTGATAAACCAGGTAGGTAAAGTACAAATGACCCGTTTTTGAAGTGGTATTCAGAATTGCCTAGAACACGCTGACAGTGTTTTCAAAACGTCTAACCATTCAACTTCCAATAACTATAATAATAATAACAAACTTCCATTAGATATAAAAAACGAAAAAATTGACAACATATTTAACAAAAAACTTACGAAATATTTATTAGAAAATAGTTTTTATAATATGCAAGAGTTTTTTGAAAGTTAAATTATGTTAGGTAGAAGATATAACATATAATAGAAATCTAAATATCTCATTAATGTTATGTTGTGATCTTATGAATGTTACGTGTATGTTGTGTTCATGTGTGAGCCTATTGTGTCCCAATGCTGGGCAAAGGCCTCCCCCCTCTCATGATGTTAAATTTATATATATGGGATATATTATGTAATATTATAGTATTAAGTTACGTGCTCAATTTGCAGTGCCCTTACAGGGTTCATAGCTAGATCACCATTTTAATGTAAGACCTTATTGTACCTATGAAAGCAATAAATTACTGATTACTAAACAGGGCAAAGTATGTTATCTTCATTCTTCATACAACGCACCGCGCTCGACTTTTATATGTGCGCCATAGTATCTATACGTCGCCGCACGCACACTCAAACAAAATCTCGACCCGTTTCCCGTTTCTCAGTGCGCCAGTAGAGATTCTTCGGCGACGCATATGGCGCACACATACAAGTCGCGCGCGGTGCGTTTGTATGAAGATAACATACTTTGCCCTGTTTATACTAACACCATAAATTGAAGTTAAATATGAAAATGACGTACTCACAGCAAGCCCGGCCCTGATGCCCCTCGCCCTAATACCACGAGTTCGGAACCGGCGCCACTCATCACTGAAAAAGAAGAAAATCGTTACTGTAACTATGACACAATGTTCAGTTATCGATATTCCACTCAATGTTGCAACTTTAATTAGTTGTTTCTGTTTGTAACGATGAGAATCATAAGCTTTAAGTGCGAATATTATGCATATACTAAATATAGCACTTAGTGCCATCCTACGTTACGCTCATTTGCTCAATCTGAGATTATACAAATATGTAAGTAAAAATTGTATTCATTATTTTCGCGATATACTTTATTTATATTAAAACCCATCAAGGAACATTTCCATTAAAATTTTGCTACACCTGTCCAGCCCCGTTACCGTGCACTCCTTCCTAAAAGATGCGGCTTGAATATTAACGATGATGCCAAAACATTTGTCAAAAACAACGTGTGGTTTATTTTCCACGCTGCCGCGCATGTTTTATTTACGTATTCATTCACTCTGATTCATTCCTAAAATGTTGGATAAAAAGAGTGTCTTACAAATTTGTGTTTTAGTAAACAGAATAGTTTTCGCAGCATTGTTGTTTTTACATACCTAGTCAGTATAGTCCAGAAAAGGTCTCAGGTTTTTTTCATGAATAAGTACTTATGGGGTCCACATCCGTGGTCACCTCACAAAAGAAACTAATCCAAGTTTCAGCACAATCAAAGATCAGCAAGTGAGGAACGAAGACAAAAATGTTATATTACAAAGTGGCTGAGTAAAACTTCAAGCTCTTTAGCACCGAGCTCCGACTAAGTTTGTCAGACAGATGCGTGGAAAATAGGGATCCAACTGACCGCGCCAGAAAACTAGCACCTAACTGTGCAAGCTGTTAGTCTTAAACTCTTTAGTCTTAAAACAAAACTACTGCAAACTACAATTAAGGCGAAGCGCTTTGAAAGAACCGAAGTTGCTTCAGTAAAATCAACAGTTTTTGGTTTGGAAGGAAAACTTTTGAAACATCTTAAATTTCCAACATGGGGCCAGAGTCACATTTTATAAAGTAACAAGTTCGCTGTTTGTACTTCCTTCTAACAACCATATTTATCGTTGTTTGTGTAAACGTGAGACGGTTTCATTATAACAATTTAATTTGAAATCAGGGCTTTCATTAGACATAGCGATTCAGCTGTTAATATCTATTAATTTCCGGGCAAACCTTACCTCTTCAATCATACATATAAAAACACCGATGTCAATGGTGGTATTTGACATAGGGTGGCGTCCGCTACTTTTTTTTAGCAAGTATAATGTACAAGTGCGATATCTGATATGATTGCATTACATCTTTGTCGCAGCCACGTCGCAGCATTGTTTTTCTGTTAACGCATCAATTGACTTGATTAACTTGATTGGTCACATTAATTGCAATGAACATCGTTTCAATCTCTGGCAACGTCAACACTGACGTGAATTGGTTTTTATTGTTTACGAGTATTAAGACCGTAAACAAAACAGTGCTGTCGCCAAAGTTTTAATGACCAAGGTGAACTTTAAAACGGTATTCAGTTTATCTGTAAGTGCGAGTCTCTTGAGGTGATAATTACCTAGTTGGTCACGAATAAATAGGGTAACAAAAAACTGATATGGTGACTGCTATAGTTAAATATTCGCCACTACATATACATATAGTAATTGGCCACTCTAACTATGTAGTGGCCAATAACTATAGCAGTGATCCTATACATATAACTATACTAGCGACCCGCCCCGGCTTCGCACGGGTAGTTCAACTAATTTACACAAAACCTTTACAAATTATACATATAAACCTTCCACTGTATCTATTTAAAAAAACCTCATCAAAATCAGTTGCGTAGTTTTAAAGATCGGGAGGATCGAGCGGAAAGCAACTTTGTTTTATACTATGTAGCGTTGTAGTGTTAGTGATATATTTATAGTTAGGTAAGCTGTACTTAGGTAAGTGTCGAAATCATCTAATAATTAACTAAGATCAACTATACTAGCGGCTTGAATTAGCGTTAATAACAATACATAGGTACGTATTATTAATTTGAAGTTGATTATTAAATTACACAGCAGGCAGTTAGAGGAAATCACAAAAGAAGCGGTTTTTTTTTAATTAGTCGCTAAGGTCTACTGGAACATTTAAATTCTTAGGACGACAAGAAACAATGGTATCGTAAACAGATAAAACCTTCAGGTAAGATTTATATTAACTCACTGCCTGGTGCCCACCTGGGGCTCATTTCTCGAACGATATTAGACTAATATTATTAGTCCACGAACTGTCAAATCATTAGTATATTAGTCTAATATTATTAGTGTGTTGTCACTCGTACGTCTGTCTGTCTGTCTGTCCGTCGGTCACAGCCTATTTTCTCCGAAACTACTGGACCAATTAAGTTGAAACTTGGTATACATATGTAAGTTTGTAACCCAAAGACGGACATGTAACGTAAATAAATGAATTTTAAACATGGGGGCCACTTTTGGGGGGTAAATGAGAAAATTCAAAAATAAAGTTTCTCAAACTATATTGTGTTATATATTAAATGAAACAGCTCATTGTGAGAATTTTTTTTTTTTATAATTTTAGGATAAACAATTTAGAAGTTATTCAAGAAAATAGGCATTAAATGACCATTCCCCCTTTATCTCCGAAACTACTGGGTCAAAAATTTTGACAAAAATACACAAAATAGATCTTTACCTTTTGATTACAGGAAACCCTATTAGAAATTGCAGTCAAGCGTGAGTCGGGCTTAAATACTTAGTTTTTGATCCGACCCCTACGGGTTTTTTAAAGACATTTCACTCACGTTTCACATAAAAAATACATTGTTTAAATTGTGTAATGTACGGAACCCTTTGGAACGCGAGTCCGACTCGCACTTGGCCGGTTTTTATCATAGCATCTTAAGCATACAGTCATTAGCATTTCATAGGGTTAAAATTATAGATATATACCATCTACTAAAAAAAACTTCTAACATGTAGAAAAAGCTCCAAGAGTTATTTATTTTTATTTAACATTTTGCACATTGTGAAAACTTAGCATGCCATTCATTAGGCGGCCAAAAAAACACAATGACAGGGACGTGACGAGAATTCAATCGAAGAAAATGAAGCAAAATGCCGCTCTCACGATATTGACAGTACAAAGTGATAAAAAGCGAAATTAGGGAACAAAAACTCTTAAAAAATACTACACCAAGCTACTTTTACCTATTCTTTGTGGGTATAAAACATTCTTATAAACAAAATATAGTATACTTATTAGTCTTATTACAGTTAAATTACTTAGGGCATAAATATATATACATTCCCAAAGTTTCAAAAATATGAGTACGTTATTACACCTTAGACAATAAAGACGTGTTCACATATTTTTGAGCCATTTGTCTGGATCGATATTTTTGCCTTTGACTGTACACCTAAACTAAATCCTATTACAATTCAGGGCGTGGTTACTTTTGCGGGACGGCCGCCGTTCAAATGTCAATTTTTATAATTGAATTGTAAATTGACATATTGACAAGCAGCTGTCAATCCTAAAGTTGCCGGATAGTTGCCGGCAATAGGGGTATTACTGCAACGTTCTGCCACCAGAGTGCAGCACTAACCCCTTTAGTAAACTATATAATAACCTATACACACTGCATACTGTACCTTTAACAAGTTTTTGACAAGTTTTTAGAGATAATAAAATATGACATTGACGCATCAATCAAGATCAAGGCGGTTTGTTTACAGAGGACCTACCGGGAAACGCAAATCAAATCGCATCTGCCTCTTTATCGCTCGAATATGCAAGAGTGACCGATCTTAGATAACGAAATTTCGATTTTCTTGTTTCGCGATAGACCCTCAGATTGTGGTAGTGGCGCATCCTACGCAGAATTTCGCGTAATATTCCCTATTATTCAGTATATCCGCCAACGGCTATGATATTCCTACTAAAACAGGGACCCGATTCTGATTTAACAATCTGTTACGTACGCTTTTGATCTTATTTTGATACGACCGTCAAGATCGCTCTCGCTGATTGGTGCATGCGAATGAAGCATAGACATAGTATAATAGTTATAGACATGAAACCGAGCGACCAGGGGTAAGAGAAAGACATATTCATGTATTGACAGGTTAATGTATGGCAGCATAATCCTTTTTCTCTTTCACTCTTATAAATTTCGGTATGCTCCTACCTATGCTGCCATAACCCGACCATGAAAAAAAACCCGCTCGGTGATAAGGACAAAGCATGGCACTATTTTCTCTTTCCTCTTATAGGAATTGCAATAAGACTATCTTTCTCTATCAAAGAGTGTCAGGCCCTTGGAATAAAGTGAAAGTTGTGCTTAAGATGCGCACCAATCACCAAGACGATTAGATCATCAAGGTCTTATCAAAACGAGTTTAGAACCGTAATAAGTTGTTAAATTAGAAATAAAACTATGAAAACGGATTATATCGCGTATATTGAATTTATAATACATCCCGACGTTTCGAACCCTTTACAGCGTTCGTGGTCAAAGGGTGACTGAGGAAAAATTACAAAGTGCAAAAATACCCACATACTAAAATAATGAACAATCATAGACTATAAACTTTAAGGCTGGTGGTTGTACATGCAAAATCGGTTCATAAGGCTAGTTATACACTACAATTATTTTCAAGTAAAGACTATATATATATATACACGCGATAAAAACAAATCAATCGATGATGATGATGATGATGTTAAATTAGAATCAACCTTAAGTCGAATGTTCGTGTAAAACGCAGTGGCGCCTGTAAACTAATTAATTTAGCATTACAGCGCTATATTTCCGTTAAGTGATGCTCTAACTTTCAACAGGTACTAAATACAACGTACAAATTACAAATCAATGCTTGCGTACTTGGGTACTGTGTGTGTCGTATCTCTTAATTACCTAAGTTATACTTACTAAACAACTACTACTAGGTACCTAGCTTAGTAGTAGCAAAATATTATGGTTAAACGTTGAAATTTAAAAAATAACCTGTTTATTGTACAAATATAAAAGGAACATGGCATATTTATTTTTGCGTCGGGGGTTAAAAATAAAGAAATGATAACGCTCATAAAAACTACGGAACCCAAAAAACGTTACTCATGACTCATGCCACACCAAGCGAAATGGTTTTGAGTAAAAAGCTGCCTTATAACCTGCCACACAGATTTACTGCTCTCATTTGTCTTTTCTGCTCCCGAAAGTTAAGAAGGTTGGTAAATGGTGATATGAGAGCCCAAAATTTTGATTCACCCGGAAACTACGGTATGATGGATGGCATTATCCACGTGTCGCGATTAGAAGAGACAGACAGACAGTCATTAATAATCAGGCTGTCACGTCAAGAGCCGTCGTCATATCCGTACAGAACCTATTTGCGACGACGGCGAAAAGTTATTAACCAGAAATCAGACTCCAATAACTTTAGCATTTAGACGGATAAAAACTTGTATGCGATTTTCGTTACATTGCAGTATTCAATCGATCGACTGAACTCATAGTACTCTGTTGTGACAATGTATCGAATATTGCATGCAAGTTCTTGATCCATCTAAATGGGGGATAGTTTTTAGTTACGTTTAGTTGGGGGGGGGGGATAGTTTTATTAACTTAAGTTAATAAAACTTTCACGAACGAATAACGACACAGACGTTAAAATTTAAAAAACCGTGATCAAGGATTTAAAATTTTAAATATAGGTGCCCGTGTCACGAAAGCTGTCTTGTAAATACACTTAACCCTCTTTCTAATGAAAGGACTTCAATAGGGACTCACAAGTTCCCCTGAAAGTGTTTGTGAAATTGGCCCCTGAGGGCCTACCACAAATATCTAAAATCGAAATTTCGTCATCTCCCTCTCAACCGTTCTTGCAAATTGTAATTGAAAGTACCTACAAAAGATAAAAGGGGTTCCCGACTATCGCACCGAGAATAGACGATAGTGAGTGACACACACATTCAAGATAACGAAAATTACGATAATGTCGGAAGTGGCGCGATGCATTTTTCTTATCAGTTTTCTTTTATACATTTCCATAATGTATGAACATAACTAGGTACAATAGGATGATATAATGTTTGACGATGACGCGGACAATTAAGGGACAATAGGGATAAAGATTAAAGCTATAGTTGGTCAAGCAAATCTAAGACTCCACTGTCTGTCTGTCCGTCTCTCTGTCATCAGGCTGTATCTCATGAACCGTGATAGCTAGACAGTCGAAATTTTCGCAGGTGATGTATTTCATTTGCCGCTATAACAACAAATACTAAAAAGTACGGAACCCTCGGTGGGCGAGTCCGACTCGCACTTGTCCGGTTTTTTCGTCAGTTACAACTCCACTAAACTAAGTGAGTTGGGCACCAGAAGCCGCTGTGTTTTAAATTTACGTAAACACATTTTTTGTCGCTATTCACACCACGATCTCTGCAAAAAAGAAGGACAATGGGCAACAAAGTTGATTATTACGATCTTTCGTCACCTCTTATGATAATACAGGATGATTTCTGACTCTGTAAATGATCCACATTATCATATGGTAGTATTTAATTATAAAAGATAATTAGTATAATTTTTCAAGTAGAATTAATCTTATAATAAGTAATCATGGTCACCCTATGACTTTTGACATACGCTGTATGGAAAGCAACAAGACGTCACATTGAGTAGGATGACCAAATTGTATGCAAAAATGTTTTATTCTACTTGTCAATTGAAAAATAATCATCATCATACAGTGGTACACAATAATTAACAACATCATCAGGCTCATCTTTGAATTCTGTATGATGTCTTGTTCTCTTGACCCCGAAATCGCCCTGTATTTGCAGTAGAAGATAATGACGAAAAAACGCCTTTAAACGCTAATTAATATTCACGCATTCGCCAGCTGATGATTATAACAAAATGCTGTTTATAAATTACCCGCTTTGAAACAGAGAACGATAAATATATATAGGTATAGATCAATAAATACATAGTAGTCGTTTTCATAAAAAACCAGCGGACACCGAACTCGTTTAGAATTCAGAATTATAACTGGGAAAACGCTGAAACGAAAAGGAAAAACAGTAAATTATGATAAAATTTTAAACATTTATGCAGTTTGGCAAGGCGCACTGCAATCTGTTCATGTCTGTCGAAGGTGCGCGGGTTTACGGCGATAATTCAGTTAAAAAGCCTCTTTGCCAAGTAGACATTACTTATTCCACATTGCTCGAACGGTACATTTTAGTTATCCAAAGAGTAAGTTCGGATGAATGATCTAGGTATACTCTTCCCACATATTCTAAAAGTGCCTGACAAACTTCCGTGTTGTATAATATCTATCACCTCGGCTCCTTCTTTAGCGTGTTTTAAAAGAAAACTAAAAAGTTGGCTTCTCGAGCACTCATTTTATGGGCCATCCCTTTATTCTTTAGCATCTTTTTTCGTCAGATTTGGATAAAATTTAATAGGTTTGAAAAACTCCTCCTCCTGATTAGCAGCGATCGGATTGAGGATGCAATTTGTGGTGAACGACCTCAAATACGTTATGCTGAACATGTATGTGACTCGGGATTTCCCGGGATTTTGGGAAATGGGTTGTTGTTAATAATTAATAACGTTTGTCGAGGGTTAAACTAAATAAACAAAATGAAAATGTTCGCTATATAATATGTCATTTATTTTACATATACATACAGGTACTTTAGATACAAAAATAACTCTTAAGCAGAAAAGTAATTGTATAGGTAAATAAACGAGTTACTACTTTCTGGAACAAAATTTAAAATAGATCTTAAAAATAAACATCTTAATAGCATATAATACAACACAATACCATACTAATTATATCCTTACATAATAAAAAATAATACCTAGACAAAAGGAATAGTAACATGACAAAAACTAAACTATATTGTACAGAATAGGAAACTGACAACAAACAAATAACCATTCAAATGTCAAATAATGAATGTGGGTAGGTAAATATAGTAGCCATAGTGGTAATTAATTATTATCCAATATATTTTTTTCTACTCGTCGAGTATAATCTGTGTATTACAACTTCACATGCAACACTACAACCTTACTCTTTTCAACGTTGGATAGTCTATGGCACTTCCGACTCAAGCATAAGAATTTTATCGATACGGTTTAGTCAATTATAAAAATTTTGAAAATAGAACTTCATACATTTCGAGGAGACGATTCAATGCATCTGCTTTGTGATTGGTTGGCCAACAAAAACATTTTATTTTATGTTGTAGTAGAAACAATTGCTTCATAAGTCAGAAACGCGCATGTGACACCCTTCATATAGCAATATCCATACCCTACGAAAACCACTTAGCGTTGCTTGTTAGTCTCCATAGGCTACGGTGGCCAAAATCGAGAAAAAAAACTATCTTAAAATTGAATTTAGCAAGGAGCAGGTACCAGGGCCTCATGAGTTACGAGGAGGTGTCGTTGACCAACCCGCCGGGGGCGCCGGGCCCGGCGGCCGGGGCATCGGTATGAACTGTATGAAGGTATCGCGGGCTGCGGCAGCTCACGTATCTTAGCTGTATACTTTTGGTTTGTTTACCTATATGATTCTACTAGTTGAAAGTATTATTATTTTTTCTCGTAGAAAAAATATTGTATACAATAGTGATATAATCAAGCTTTTCAATCTCGTACCTTAACTTAAGCAACTCAGCAAGCTTCGTTGCTTAAACACGGTACTCGACTGAAAAGCTCTCTATTATATCACGATTGTATAAAATACTATTGTACACCGCTGACATGAACTAATATCATACAATAAATTAATTTGAATATTAATATACTTTATTTTTTTAATTTAGTTACCTACATAAAAAATTAAGAATCGCAGAATCGCGCGGTCGAATTAATCTAAATCGAAAGCATATGGTCATAAGAATTAATTTTAAGATAAATTTTGGTGAAAATTACACGATTAATATGAGTATTATATCATAGGCACCTAATTCATAATTAATTATACAAAGTAGGTAAGAATTATGTAAGCACGCAATGTATTACATTACAAAACACTGGGTTAATTTTTTTTGTTAAGTAGTTGTTTATTTTTAAGTGTTATCAGTATTTTATACTTCAAATACTGATCCCAGTCAAAAAACTGTCATAAAAGGACCTGAAATATGTCAGTCTCTTACCAACAGCCGTGATCAATCCCCACAACCTTGCCAGAGGCTGCAGCAGGCTCCACAGCCTCAGAGCCAGTGGGATTTTAGGAACAGGCGCTCTCCTACCAGGACTGGCTGCGTCAGCCCCAACTGGCTGGAGCTGGTCCGATGAGGACATCTCCATCTTATCGCACTATAATAGTCTCACTGAGCGTCAAAGTCCGTGACCGAAACCAGCGTCGGGCGTGCTTCGTACCAATTAATTGTATAATATTGACATTATCATATTTAACCGGCACAGAGCATCCACTTTTTATTAATTTTTATGTATTTTGTGCTAGCTCTACATTAATTTAAATTGAGCTATTTTATTACACACGCCGCTAAACACACCTTAATTAACAAGTTACTAAAAGTAAATTCAAAACGTGTCTAATTTGTATTATTTACGTGATATTAGTAAAATGCATCGTGCTGTGAATAGTATTAAGACAATCTGGCAGTTTGCCCTGGTACCAAAATATCACCGCCTTGAATTATTTAGCTTAAAATCAATCTTAAAGTTAATGTCAATTTATTTTTATAACGATTGTTTTAATTATCATTAAAATTCGCTACACATTTTTTTAAACCGCACTTTTTTCGCGTCAAGTATTTTCTCCGTAAGTTATTTGGCGCGTTTTATCGCGGGTGGATTTTTGTGGCGCGCGCGTGTACACGGCAGTGGTTGGCAGACTACTGACTATACTGAGATTACTGAGATGAGTGAGATGAGAGATGGGAGAAACATTTCAATTCAGACTTCAGAGAAGCAATACGGCTTCGTGATCTTTATGTATGCACAAAGATGACAAGAATTTCGCGCCAATCTCTAGTAGAGGTATTAGATACACCTACATAGGTATGTATGTACCACTACCTACATACATATATTATAAATCAGTTTTGTTAAAACGCAAATTATTGTTAAACTTAATAATAGTTTCTAACTAACAGGTAGTACCTAGTTAATCCATTTAGCCAGTGGGGGGACACTCCTGCTTTCGGGCAAACTCGGCTCCGTTCGGCTCAACATTGCTCCGAGCAATTATTAGGGTTAGCACAACTTGACGTCCCTTTGCGCGCACGACCACAGATAAGATAATGACTTGAATTTTGACAACCCTAAATAGCCGAAAGGGATAGTGCATTAGTGCCATACATTACAAAAGGGACAGCATGATTTCAGCATGAAATTTTTTATTTTTATCCAAAACCTATCGTGTGTGGTATCATACGAAAGGGCTTATTGAGGCGATTCAAAAAATATATCACATCATTACATTTCGGCCATTTTTTTTTAAATTGAAACAAAAAGAATTTTCGAAACATACCAAGTTTGGGCTCCTCCAGATACGATATGGCTGATTTTTTTTTGTACAATATACCACAAATGATACGTGATATCCTCATGTCTAACCCCAAGAAAGCAATTTTGAAAATAATTACATTAAGTTTTTTTTTTTAAATTTTTCAATTTTACAAAGTGACACAGTTCTACTTCAATACTTATTTCACGAGACTTATGGAACTATACTGCAGATACGGTACATATTAATCATAAAATGATACGTAATATCCATATATCCAACGGGAAATACCTCTTTAACCCTTTATCTGCGCCTTTTCATCAGTTGGTATAGTTTGTTTAGTTTATTTGTAGGAAGTGTCCTTTCTATACGGTACGGATCTCTAAAATCGTCAGATTATTGAAATAGACACTTTTGTAGGGTCCCTATCTGAAGCGCTCCAGTATTTTTTTTTAATTTTCTACTCTTCCGTATGACCACTCTACCTATGTAAACCGGTAATACCCTTGTTATCAGAGACATGGGTGTGCGACTTCTACCAATATCTGACGCGCAGACGCGCTCGAGTAACTCCACATGGTGTTCTTTTTTACATTTAAAAAAATCTGTAGACGCTTCCCTGCTCGCTAAAAAAGAAAATATTATTTCATTTTCATCACACGCTCAGTAAATGTGGAATTGCACGCAGGCTTAGCGGGAACTATAGAAAAAGCGTCTTCCCTAGGGAGTTATGAAGTTTCTAGTATTATAATTAACAGTTTTTTGTCTTTATACTTCATGTTTGTATCGCAAGTGTGATGAAAAACATTGTGAAAATAATATTGCAAATTGCAAGCCGTAGCGATTTAACTATACTCTCCGCCATGTTGCACAATGTACTATTTTTTCTTCCTATCATCAAATTTTTCGATTCCTAGAGGTCTCTACGATGCTCAAGTAACTACACATTTAGCACCGTCGCCTCCCCTCCTCTGCTATTACATAGATGTGCCAGGACATACGAGGGACAGCAATGCGACAAAATTATAGTTGGTCAAACCTCAGGGTCAAACCAAATTGTCAGTAAATAAGAACAAAAAAAACTGTACTCATCCTTTTTTTTTGGGTGCTAGTACTAGCGTAAGACAAAGATAGTATGATTCTCTCTGTCTATGTTTGAAATGAGACAGTCCTTTGACAAACTATAAAAACACGTTTAACATTCCTGACAACATACCAAAAACAACCTATTACCTACGTCATTTGGTCGGGTTCATTGTTACCCACCATAAAACAGTGGGCAACAAAAAACGTCTACGTCACTTAGGACTTTTTAGAAGTAGGCAGAAAGGAAAAGTGCGGCTATGACAAGGACAAACAATAATAGCGCTTTCTCTGCTACTCCTCCTCCTCCTGAAAGTTCCATAAGAGCATCTCGTTCGGTCAAATGGGGGAGGGGCCATTTCCTCTTTATATTATTATACCTCTATGGTTCAGGGGGCCTACCGCGACAATGACATTTTTTTATCTGCCTCTCTATCGCTCGAATATGCAAAGTCACCTCCAGACTACGCGGCGCGAAGCCGCGAACGCGAGTGTGGAGTCGATTTCGCTGATTAGCGAACTAGACTCCACACTCGCGTTCGCGGCTTCGCGCCGCGATTCGCACATGAGTGTGGAGGGCCCTCAAGAGCCGCAGGGCTCGCAGGTAACGAAAGTTCGGTTTAAAGTTGAGTCCAGACGGGATGATCAAATCGATCGATTTGATCAGAAATGAAATTGGCGTTAATCTCCAATTTTATCACCAATTTTAGATTTATGGTGATACTAGCTAGCTTTTGCCCGCGACTTCGTCTGTGTGGTTTTTAGTATTTTGTGTACCTTATTTTTTTTTATTAAATCCATCCTTTTTTCAACCCCAAAATGGTCCACACTATAAATTTCCACCCCATTTTTACACCCTTAAGGGATGATTTCGGGGTAAAAATATTCTATATCCTTCCCCACAGCTCAAACTATCCCTATACCAAGTTTCATCTAAATCGGTTCAGCGATTATTGATTCCCCATACAAATGTCCACCCCACTTTTCACCCCCTTGAGGAGTGAGTTCTGGGATAAAAATTATCCTATGTCCTTCGCAGGGACTCACGCATGAGTGTGGAGAACCCTTTAGGTGACATTCCGACTTCCGGTCGATGAACCATAGACAAGATACATGCAATATTATGCTTATACCACACCATCGCACCGCACCAAGGTCATTGTGCGACGGTGCGGAATATACCATATACCATAGACACGTCGTTGCCGCCTCCGCCTGCCGCCATATTGTGGATGTGCAGTACGCGTCCGTGTGTAACGCTCAGACTGTGAAATGTTTTAAGAGTGTTTTTACTGTCAGTTACGTTAAAAGTGCGAGTTTTTATTGATCAGTGAAAATGCAGACAGGCAGCGGGGCTAAAAACCCGCCATGGGCGCGATCAAACGTGAATACAAATATGACCGGCATGAACACGCAAATCATGGACCCTAACTCTATGATGACACAACAGGGTATGATGCCATTCCAACAAACTCCGGCTGTGTTTAATCCGAGTATGATGCAAGCTCAGAGTGGCATGTCCATGCCAATGGCAGGGCAAATGCAAATGAATCAAATGACTCAAGGTCAAATGTATCCGGGCAATGTTGTTGCGTACCCGACACCACGTGCTATGAACCCGGGAATGTATCAAAACAGCTCATCCGGCGGAACGGCGCCGTCCAGCGAACAGAGGGTGTTCACAGGAACTGTAACAAAGACTCATAATGATTTCGGTTTTGTCGATCACGATGTATTCTATCAAACTTCCGTGTGCGCTAAGGGAATCATTCCAAAAGTAAACGACAGAGTTCTGGTGGAGGCAAACTACAACCCAAACATGCCGTTTAAGTGGAACGCGACCAGAGTACAGGTGCTGCCTAAAAACGGGCCTGGTAACCAGAAGCAGAACACCCCAAAAAGCAACAACTATAATGCTGTACCACCACCTTCGGGCGATAGACAGTCTAACAGGAAGGACCGTATGCAGAGACCCAGAGATAACAGAGAAGTCAGAGATAGAGATAACAGGGTAAATTACAGCATTTTATTTATTGATCTAAAATCTAAACCCCCCATTCATAAAACTTTACAAGACTGAATTTGTAAATTTGTTTTATCCCTTTCTTACAAATACATAACCACTTTGTTGCTTACCATAAAGACAAATTTGCCTTGTGTCTTTATACTGAATAACCTGTCATAGTGTCCTTAGGGCAATCAACAATGTGGTACCTTTTGATTGAGAACGTCACATGACATACTTTTATGAGAAATAACAAAACACTGTATGAAAAACATGTGAGAATATTGTAACGGGATAACTTGATATACTTAAATACTGTATGCCATATCTAACTTTATTAATTGAACTTAGAGATGTGAAATAAAGTGAACTGAGAAATGTGAAATGAGAAATAAAGTGGATAAATTCACTGTCTTGGGTGGGACTTGAACCCACGACCACCGGATCACTACAGTGCTCTACCATCTGAGCCACCGTGACCTAGGGTTGCCACCCATACTATAACATATAGTATTGTACTATATTTTAGTCACTTGTACTATATATTATACAAAAACAATATAGTACGAAAAATACTATATTTTCATCACTCAAAAATGGGGTATACAAATGTCACCGATATCGCATCGTATGCGACTTGGATTTTCAATTCGCCTCAAATCGGCGTCCTATTTTTTTCAAATTTCCCAGTAAATACTATATTTTTTCAATATTTTGACAAAAATACCAAAAAAATAAATACTTTTTTGTGTATAGAAAAAAGGTGGCAACCCTACCGAGACCATACCCAATGCAGCGAATATTTCCACCATATATGTATTGCTTGCTTCGCGTGCATTTTAAGAAGTTATAACAAATAAATATATTAGGCTTTTAATTTATTTCTAAGCTTAATAGCATCGTTCGCAGACGTTTGCTTGATACAAAATTAATTTATTAATTGATCATTACTTAAAACCTCAAGTGAGTATGGTATCTTACATTTGTACATATTGTTTTCAATAGAAAGTTGTCTATTTTGTTTAAGAACTATTGGGCTTAATGGGGCGGTGCTATTACATACTTTATAACTAAATTTTGTATACAATACTTTACCTTCTCCAAAAACAATCATTCTCTATGAATTTTAGGTAGGATCAGGTTTTAATTTTTTTTTTGCATTTATAAACAAATTAAAATGGATTGTTCAGAAACGCTCAAGAACCAGAAGCCGCTCACGCTCGAGGAACATCCATGACAACAGGGTAAACAGGAGAGACTCGCCACCCCGCAAGCGCCCTGTAATTCATCAACCTTCTCCAGTCAAATATGTAGTCAGGGTGCCACGTATGCCATTGGACATGTAAGTGTTTAAAAAATTGCCTGGTAGATTTGCTAGAGGCTACTTTACTAGAGGGGTTACCAAGGGGCACCGTGAGGCAGTGCTCCTCACCATGTTACCTAGGTATCTATTTCGAATAACCTAGCTAGCGACAGCTAGGTTAGGGTGCTGACACTAAATTTTCAAGAGAAAAATATTGGGAACCCCTGCTATATGTCTGTTTAATTTTTTAAGATTATAAATTTTATAACCTCAAAAGTAATGGTAACTCTTATTTTCCTTCCAAAATTTAATCTGAGGAACTGCACTGAATTATAGTATTGTTTACATATTGTACCGCAATATTATTAGGTATCATAGGAACTGTAGCATTTCGGAAGAAAAAGTTAATTACTACTACCTTAGATAAGTCCATAATTTAATGCCGCTAATTTATGCATACCATGGAAACACATCCATGGGCAGCATTTTGTAGACTTCCTTAAACAGAATTTCTTCAACAAATCACATGGTTTTTTATTGTGACAGTGAGAAGCTAGATGTCCCAGCGCTGTCTCAAAGGTACACTAACATGTACGTGCCGTCTGACTTCTTCAACGCCCAAGTGAAATGGGGCGAGACATTCCCGCCGCAGTCTCCGCTGTCGCTCAACAATCCGTGTCAGTACTACATCATGAACAAGGATATCGACAATCCTCTTGGCAATGACTCCATTTTGGAACCTCCTGATGCGGATTACAGATTTTCAGCAAAGGTAACACAATATTTTATTTACAACATCTCAATGTTCTCTTAATTGACAATCTGAAATTAAATTTTACATAAGAATTGTTAATTATTTCTGTGTGTTGTTTTTTTGTTTTAGGTGATGTTAATCAGCATGCCAACACTGGAATCATTTTACCAGAAATGTGGACTGACTAAAGTAGATGAGAAAGACAAACGCTCCACCAATTCCAAAACTCCCTTGCACCCTACCCGTCTGATCAAGTTCCTTGTTGGCCAGAAAGGAAAAGGTGGTGAAAATTTTGCTATAGGTGGACCATGGAGTCCTTCTCTGGATGGCGACAACCCTCAATCTGATCCCAGCGTCCTGGTCAGAACCGCCATACGCACATGCAAGGCCCTGACTGGAATTGATTTGTCTAACTGCACCCAATGGTAAGTCTCACTTTTTACGTTCGCCACTTTCTGGTCTTCTGCCCTGATGCTGTTTTAATGCTGATTCCATTAATTCTAAGAATTAAACTTCTTATTTTAAAATTTATGAATCAGCTTTCGTATGCTACGCGTAAGTAGAGCCGTGCCCTGAAGTAAAATAAGAAGTTTTCAAAGTCATACCATTCCGTATACTTAGTCATGGTCAAACACATTCCTTTTGTGAGAGTATGGAGGCGTTCGTACATCACGAATGGCGATCGATCGGATGCAGTATCGATGTACGACCTACCAAAACGGCAGTTTTGACTCTCCGGATGTGTCGCGTCCGTGCAGTGATCGCGGTCTTGTGAGTATGGTACTATAACTGTGTTACCCGCGCAGGTACCGAATGGTGGAGTTTTACTACTGGCGCGAGGGCAGCAACGGCAAGTCGCGGCTCGAGTGTGTGGTGTTGTTCCTGCCCGACGTGTGGTCGGCGCAGCCTTCGCGTATCGAGTGGGCCAACGTTCAGGAGACATATAAGACCGCCTGCGACAACGCGATAAGGAACGTCGACATCGTCGCGGCGGAGGTGGCGGCCGCGCCCGCGCCCGCGCCCGCGCCCGCACTCGCACCCGCGCCCGCACTCGCGCCTGCGCCCACGCCTGCAGCCGCAGAGCCCGAGCCGCCGTCCGCCGCCGCCGAGCCTGCTGTTGCATCTGCATCTGCCGCGGAGGCTGCGCCAGCGGACAAATCCAAAATTGTTTGTTCCCAGTTTTGTTTGGTTATTTCCGGCCGACTCCCGTTGCGCGATGCCTGCGCGTCCTGCTGCCCCCCGATGTCATGGAGATGCTACAAACTACATTAATCTCACATTATATTTACATTCCTTTCGTTTTACTCAATAGTTCTATAAATTTAAAGACCAATAGTCCCGTAAACTTTTTTATTTTATTGAAATAAAAAAGGAGTTCCACACACTCGATTAATATTTTACGACTATCTTGCCGACTGTTGAACTATTAAAGCCAAACATTTCTTTATACTTCTTTAACGCACCCTGGGAATGTTACAAAGCCTACAATGATTGCTCGTGTTTTAGGATACGCCAAGCCACGATGACAGTACTATAACCATAGATGAGAATGATGATGATGAGGACAAGCCTGAGCCGACACATTATTCCAAGATCGATTTGAGGACCATTAAAGTTGACCAACTGCGCCAAGAGCTAAGAGCTCGTAATGTCAGCTGCAAGGGTAATTATCAAATAATTTTTTTTTATAAATTCATTAACCTTACAAGCGTACATGTAGCCTTGATATTATCGTACATATTTTCATACTTGTTAACTTAGCTGAGTTTTGAAGTTAATTTATATTATATCATAGGCCTGCGTGCTCAACTGGTGTCCCGTCTTTCTAAACTAGTCAAGCAAGAAGAAGAAAAGGAAACCAAAGGCGACGAGGTGGAAGTCTTGGACGACGACACAGAAGAAAAGAAGGACAAGCCCAAACAAGACGATTCCATCGAGATACCCGATGACAAGGATGACACGCCTAAAGCGGAAAAGGAAGAAAAGAAAGAGGAAAAGACAGACAAAAAGGAGGAAAAAGAGAAAAAACCGGCGCCAAAGTCTGAGAAGGAAATTGAGCAGGAATTGAAAAGGGTAATTTTACTTGAAATTAGTAAATGTGATAATAAACGTAAATAACTGTATTTCTACAAAATATTTTAATCAGATGTAGACTACATGGAATTTAAGTCCCATATGTGTATATGATGGTCCCTATGACAGCTCATTGAAGTCTCGTTTCGTCATTGTTGGGCTTAAATTAAAAAATAATTCGAGAAATGTGTTTTTTCGCCATTTTATTTAAAGTTGTCCCCTACACTTGTTTTCTAATTTGGGATTTTTTATGTTATTTCTACTCCGAATCACGAGCTCTTTTGATCCTAATAGGAGAAAAAAGTGTCCCAAAATTTCCATACATTTTTCGATCTGTCCATTCCGTGACCGCCATACAGTCTATGGAAAATTGTAATGGAATAGAAATAAAAACCTTGGGTCACTTTTTTTCTCCTATTAGGATAGGAAGAGCTCGTATATCTAGTATTCTGTATAGCTAGTGGAACCCATTTATTTAGTGTTATTCCACGAGGCACCATTGCCAACAAAATTATTCAGTAGAGCCGAAAAACTGTAACCGGTTCACTGTTTAGTGAAGCTTTTACTACATTGTTGCATTTTGTTCCAGCTGGAGAAAGAAAGGCAGACGCTAAAGTCGCGTTACGAAGTGCCGAACGGCCCCCACATTCTCGTGCACCCGTCGACGACGGCCAAGGGCGGCAAGTTCACCTGCAACATCGCCACTCTGTCGTTCCTGCTCGACTACCGCATTACTGACAACAAGGAGCACAGCTTTGAGGTAATAATGCCTTAATTAAGTCTCCAAACAAACCAACAACAACACTAAACACACCGTCACTAACACAAAACGAATAAACAACAAAAACAAAGAAAGTCATAACTAGTCATAAGGCCTAGTTTCTTCAAATCGAAAGATCAGAATGGATGACAGTTACTTATGTAAAAAAACTTAATGCCTAATGACAATTTTTGGGATATTTATATAATCAAAAATATAATTTAAAAAATGAAACGCAACGATGGGTTATCAACTTATCATCACCGTCAGTTATCAAAATATTTAAGGATGACAGATTATTTAATAGGCCATTGCTATTGCTAACCTTAGTTTAGTTATCTAGTTAGTTATTTGTACTGGGCATTTACCGCAAATTGACAGCCATTATGCCTATTTGTACTAAATTACAGGTTTGCACTATTCTAAATTTCTAACCAGCTCATACACGAAACCCAGCAAAGGTTTCAAGTTGCTTACAGTTCCTTTAGGGTCCGCGGAGATTCTAGGTACTTATTGACCTATGTTTTAATTATTAAACAATATTATAAAACGTTTTTCTTTACAGCTGTTTGTGTTTGCTGAGCTCTTGAACGAGATGCTTATGCGAGATTTCGGCTTCTACATCTACAAAACGCTTTACACTTTGCCCGAAAAAGTCGAGGAAGTAAAGGAAGTCAAAGAAAAGGAGTCCAAAGAAGTTAAAGACGAAAAGAGTGCTGACAAAGCTGATAAGAAGGTATAACCTAATTATTAATATTTGCAATAAAATAGTTTTCATATACAAAACATTGCTAATGGATAATGTAATCACTACATAGTTAAATGTAGAACATTATTCTTAATTTAAGGATGACAAAAAAGACGATGAGAAGAAAGATGACAAAAAGGAAGATAAAAAGGAAGATAAAAAAGAAGACAAAAAAGAGGATAAGAAGGAGGAAAAGGACAAAAAAGACGACCGACGCGATGACAGACGTGACGTTTCACGGCGGCGGGACCGACGGGTAAGTGTACGCATGAGCAAAGAGGATATAATAGGATAGAGCGGTACTGTCACAGTAAATTTCGTAGTCACAGTAAATTCACTGCCATCTATCGACACACGATTAAAACTAAAAATATCAAAAAATGTATTTATACACGGTGTTACTTGAGCCACTGAAAACCTGAGACACCCCAACAGATTTTTTTAAACTCATCTTGAGTATATATTCTTTAATCCGATAAATATGTAAAAAAAATATTCGTTGTTTAGTTTTCTTAACAATTCTATTCGATTGGTAATTCTACACAAGATACTTCGTCGTTTTAGTGACGTCAAACAATTGCTAGTTACCATCGTAAACACTGTTAACTGACCATTTGCATACCTTACTGCAACGAGATAAGGTTTACCAATGGCCAGTTAAGGGTGTGGCTCATTGACAAATAACCACGGATTTAGATTTTAATAAACCGGATGGAGTACACGGGCCAAAAAGTGTGTCCACATGAGAAGTCAAAGTGGGCGGTTGTATCTCTTTCTAATTAGGGTGACCATAAGTCATATGTATGTGGGATATTAGGATAAGTTGGAATGTATAGTTTGGCCAAGATCTTTTTTCATTCATGCATAGGAAGTCAGAGAGAATGGATATAGTTTTTTTCTCCTCTGTAAAACGCTTCCCAAAACCTTACTTAATTTAGTTTAGTCGTTATAAAAGCTGTTAGTGATGACAGACTGACAGACGGACAGCGGAGTCTTATTGATAGGGTCCCGTTTTTACCCTTTGGGTACGGAACCCTAAAAATGGTCACGTTTTTTTCATTTGTAGTCTGCCTCTTTCGCACTCATGGTATGTTCATATACGTAATGGCTTCTCTTTTGCACACTTCAGCTATTCTTTAAGCGTCATCGTAGTTAATTGCACCATTTTTTTTTATTTGCCGCCTTTGTGTACTGACGGAAATGTGTGTTCAACTTATATAGAATATTATGTATAAATGTGTCTGTAATATTTAAGGATTTTGGATTTAAATTTTGGCAATTATATAGCTCTCATTACGTGCACAAATAAATCATTTATCTATCTATCTATCTATCAAACAAATAATTAAACATGCCGAAATAAAGATATACTTATTTAGGTAAACTTATTTTTACATTAAGTAAGTACGAGGTAATAAGAACTCTGTAAGGCCGATTCACATCGTGCCGACATCATAGTCACCCTAATGAGTTTGACAATGTTTTCTTGTATTTTTATCGTAAACTTTAATAGTTGAGGCTTACCTGTGAAAAGATATACCACAATCAACAAAACTTTAACTTCTGCAACCTTTCACACAACATCTTTTACCCATTTTATACTTTATTTCGCAAATAAATCTTGAGCGCCGCCATTCATGTATTTTGAAAATTTCATTATCAAGTTGGGGATACCAATTAATATTCAAAGTTACTACAATGTCTACCATATTAAAATTAATGTATTTTTTGTTGTGCACATGCTTGGTTAAATCAGTTAATAATATTGACATTATAACTATTTACAAATTACGTAAAAGATATCAGAACCGCACTCTGAATATAGCACTTAAATAATATAAGAAGGTATTTAATTTTAGTAGTTATTGATATAAATACTACCAAAATGGTATTTTTTTAAACATTGGCAACATGTGCGAGTGGGACACCGCGACCCACTTTTGCTATCTCATGTGGACCGTTTTCTCTAGTCTGGTACGAACACCTTTCTGGCTCGGTGATAAGGTTCAATTTAGTATGGCAAAAAAAGTGACAGCTCGCTCCTGTTTAGGGTATAACTTCATGCAAATAACGTGTCAAATGCTAGTTATTGATATTGTTGCATTACAAACTTGTAGACTGAGCATGTAAAAGTAATAAAAAAATACCCCCATTCAAATATAGCGGAATCGATTCTCCTATCGATTCTGAATAAACTGTTTTTAGGTTTTCAGTGGGTCATGAAACACCGTGTATATGGATAAATGATATTTTTATTTGAAATATTTGCATTGATTATTTTGTATATTATTTTGACCCATGTTCTTTCACTAATATGCGGTAAAATTGGTAAATAACAAACGCAACCGTCAACGCCCTCTATACGAGAGTAGGCCAAAGGTAGTGGCGCCATCTGATTGAGAATCAATTTTCGAGGCACGTTTTTTCCTTAGACTGTATCCATCTATTACGGAGTTATATCTTTTGCATGAGTGAGGATTGTCCTGTGGAGCGTTCGGCAATTCAAGTGTTAAAGTACTCGGTGCAGAGAGCACTCTGAAGGGCATAGCGCGTATATTTAAAAATATAATATTGTTATCTGCTGCTAGAGTATAAATCGCTCTTGCATATTCGAGCGATACAGAAGCATAATAACGAAATTGAGATTTTTGATTTTCGTGGTATCGTAGACGTCGCACATTCCGCCATTATCCACACAACAAGTGACAATTCGTAAATGTAATAGCAAAGGGGACTCGCCAAGTCCCAGCGATCTGTATATTGCCTGTTTACAATTGCTTACCAGAAAGTTAGAGTAGAGAATGAGAGTGTGGAATGTTCAGACGTCCGCGAGCGACGACGAGCGCAGCACTTCTCCCCGCCGCCGCAGCCGCGGCGTGGAGCTGCCGCCCGACCCCTACCTGCTGCTGTCGCTCGTGTACTTCGACACGGCCCGCGGCGGGCACGTCACCAAGAAGGACCTGCAGAACCTCTTCATGAGCTTAGGGCTCCAGTTGTCCCGCTCGCAGATACGCAGCGTGCTCGAGAAAGTTTGCATCAAGGACTCTTTCAGTTACAAGTGAGTTGCAGCTTGCAGCTACAGCTTAAGAGGCCGTAGTCGATTTTGGAGCAAAAATGTAAAATTGATAGATTTAGTCGTTAAAATTATACACGTTTTGTTACGTAATATCTAAATAACAAGTATTGATTTCTATTATCACGTCTTCTCATCTTGCCTTTTAATAATGAGGTCGCGAGCGTGCGTCACCGGTAATGCATGAAGAGAAGGGGCAGTTTTTAAAAATTCATCAAAAAAATCATGGTGGTAAATTATACAAATTGATGTATAAGAATAGTTTCAGCAAATGTTGTAGATTGTTTAAGTATCAAAATTACGTTGAAATTAAGTCGATTTTCAGAGAAATTGTCACTTGTTTTGAAGTAATTTCTGGAGAAAATTGATTTCGTCTAACTTTCATTAACACTACTTCAAGGTCATAATAATAAAAATGTAGTCTGATAAACGTCAAGTACAGGATATGTGTAAAACAAAATTACCATGTTTAGCAGTCTAAACTTTACGAAATTTACAAATAAGAGCGACAAAATCAGTGCTTTACGCGCGTTTACCTAAACGTCCATCAGAAAAGCAAACATTACTAATTGAGAAAGTCTGTTTTCAAAAAATTTATCTGATAAAAGGTAAGATAAGAAGACGTGCTAATAGAAACCAGTACTTGTTATTTCAATTAGGTAACAAAAGGTGTAAAATTTCACGGACTAAATCTATCAATTTTACATTTTTGCGACTAAAATCGACACCGGCCTCTTAATAATAATATAGTTTCGAGGTGGTTGCGGTTTTTTATTATTATTATTATAGCCTTTGCTTCCATATTATTTTTTAATGTTTGTTTTTTGTATTTTTTGAGCAAGTTGTTTTATTTGTCTTTATGGATCCCTCTCTGGGTGAAGGCCTCCTCCAGTTTTTTCCAACTTTCTCTAGATAGATAGGATAGAGAAAGTTGGTGGTTGCGGTTTATGGTGGAGAAACATAATCTACATGAATATGAATCGGTTTTGTAGGTGTCCCGGGGGTTTATGACTTATATTTTGTATAAAATCGCCTGTAGGTATATCGAGGCCATGAGACTTAGGGTCGGTTGCACCACACTGTCTGTTATCGTTAACCCTTTATAAGGCATAAAGGTATCCGAAATTATGCAAAATTGAACCCTATCACATTGAAACAAAGTTCAAAATCACGTGGGAAATATATTCCCCTGCCTTATAAAGGCTTAAAGAGTTTGCTAAATTTTATTATATGGAAAGTTTTATAGTAAACCGCCGCGGCGCGTCGGGTGACGTTGATCACGATCAGTCTGTCAAGTGTGGTTGTGGCAGACTCGAAGTTACTCGTGGGGTATTTATAGTGTTTTTTAAACGGGAAGGGCAGGGTGACATTTTTTTTGTTTTCGAGAAATTGGGGGAGGCCTTTGCCCAGCAGTGGGACACGTAAGGCTCCAAATAATAATATAATAATAATGCGTTTGTACGTTTCAGACCAATCCTGTTTCTAACAGAAATAACTTTAATCCTAATAGGCCAAAAAATATATATATCTTCGTAGCTTAGAATTTTTCTATATTATAATAGATACAAATTTAATCACCAAAATATAAAATATTATCGAATTTAAACTGTTGTGAGACATACTAATATTAAATCATTTTACGGGTTAAGTGACTAAAACAAGTGAGTCTAAACCGTAAAATGATTAAATAAAATATTATATTATAAAAATAAAAAGATAAATTTTAATGTCGTTGAGTTTCATTATGTAAAACGGAACTCAATTGCAATAGAGTGACTACTTTTCCACCAAATCGATTCCGCTCGTGACAAATCGCTACAGTCGCGTCCAATTGTGAAGGTTTGTTTACTTAATAAATCATCATCAATAAGTAGAATCAATTATATGGCATTTGTAGATTTAACGAGAATCGTAAAAAATCATTTCTAATTTGCATTATCTCAGCCCTATAATCACTTTTTGACAGGTGTCATTCTACCCTCCCCGTTTGAAAAAGACTAGTAGATCTATAAGTACTTGCTACATATTACACCCAATACATACCACGTCTCTACTCTTTCCGAACAGACTATCTGTACACACTGCAATGTCCAATGAGGTTTGAAACAAATCAAAACAGCACAGCGTGCTACGCCATTATCATTATTTTGAAATAAAATTGCCCACCTAATATAATTGCTTACCTGCAGGAGCCTTATCCAGTCCATCAAGGATCTGGTGGCCGGCTCACACGAAGCGATGCAAGATCTGCCCCTCGATACCGCGGTCGTTCCTCAGGAGGTGCCCCCTCACGTAAGTGGCCAAACACATTTTAACATTCTTGTTTCACCCTTTGACTGCCAAAGACTTCCACAGGCAGCTTAATAATAATATCTACCTTCATACATTCCAATTAGGTTATGATGGCGCTTATATATAAAAGGAGTGGCGTTTAAAGTCAATAATATATTAAAAATTAAAAACTCATAATATAATTCACAGTTAAACGTCTCAACAATTTGAGCAGAAGGTAATGTTATTGCGTTGAAATGTAATGTGAATCTTTATTCTAGATCGCCGAACTAGAGGCCGCTATTGCAGCGGGTAATCGAGAGCTGCTGCCGGTCTTCAATAGACCCTCGGACGGAGAATCCGCTTCTAATAATGAAACTAAGGATGTTAGCGACAAGGGTAAATAATGCTTGTAAAAAATGTAGAATGTTATTATTTATTTCTAGAAACCCAAAAAAAATTAACGACATTCATGTAAAGGTCCAAATTAAACTGGCTCGCTAACTACACGCGTCGAGTGTACCCCAAGCACTCGATACACAGGGAATTGACGCTACAGTCGCTTATACTGCTTACGTACTGCGTGTCGAATGCTTCACGCATACCCGAACCGAGGAGGCTATACTCTGAAATTCCCTTGTTAATCGTATGTTTGCGGTCAGGTGTGGTGGTGTACAAGTCGCGCGTGATCGACGTGGGCGCGCTGGTGGCCGCGGAAGCTCGCAACGCGGCGACGCGCGGGCGCCTGGAGGCCGCGCTGGAGGATGCGCGTGCGCAGCTGCGGAGCGCGCGCCAGGCCGCCGCGTCGCGCCAGCAGGCCGAGCGCGGCGCCACCGCGCAGCTCACGGAGATCCAAGACCAGCTCGCCGCCGCCAGGGCCAGGGTCACCTCGCTCCAGGTGCGTACACTCTACATGCTCTCTACTCTGGAGGCCGCGCTGGAGGATGCGCGTGCGCAGCTGCGGAGCGCGCGCCAGGCCGCCGCGTCGCGCCAGCAGGCCGAGCGCGGCGCCACCGCGCAGCTCACGGAGATCCAAGACCAGCTCGCCGCCGCCAGGGCCAGGGTCACCTCGCTCCAGGTGCGTACACTCTACATGCTCTCTACTCTGGAGGCCGCGCTGGAGGATGCGCGTGCGCAGCTGCGGAGCGCGCGCCAGGCCGCCGCGTCGCGCCAGCAGGCCGAGCGCGGCGCCACCGCGCAGCTCACGGAGATCCAAGACCAGCTCGCCGCCGCCAGGGCCAGGGTCACCTCGCTCCAGGTGCGTACACTCTACATGCTCTCTACTCTGGAGGCCGCGCTGGAGGATGCGCGTGCGCAGCTGCGGAGCGCGCGCCAGGCCGCCGCGTCGCGCCAGCAGGCCGAGCGCGGCGCCACCGCGCAGCTCACGGAGATCCAAGACCAGCTCGCCGCCGCCAGGGCCAGGGTCACCTCGCTCCAGGTGCGTACACTCTACATGCTCTCTACTCTGGAGGCCGCGCTGGAGGATGCGCGTGCGCAGCTGCGGAGCGCGCGCCAGGCCGCCGCGTCGCGCCAGCAGGCCGAGCGCGGCGCCACCGCGCAGCTCACGGAGATCCAAGACCAGCTCGCCGCCGCCAGGGCCAGGGTCACCTCGCTCCAGGTGCGTACACTCTACATGCTCTCTACTCTGGAGGCCGCGCTGGAGGATGCGCGTGCGCAGCTGCGGAGCGCGCGCCAGGCCGCCGCGTCGCGCCAGCAGGCCGAGCGCGGCGCCACCGCGCAGCTCACGGAGATCCAAGACCAGCTCGCCGCCGCCAGGGCCAGGGTCACCTCGCTCCAGGTGCGTACACTCTACATGCTCTCTACTCTGGAGGCCGCGCTGGAGGATGCGCGTGCGCAGCTGCGGAGCGCGCGCCAGGCCGCCGCGTCGCGCCAGCAGGCCGAGCGCGGCGCCACCGCGCAGCTCACGGAGATCCAAGACCAGCTCGCCGCCGCCAGGGCCAGGGTCACCTCGCTCCAGGTGCGTACACTCTACATGCTCTCTACTCTGGAGGCCGCGCTGGAGGATGCGCGTGCGCAGCTGCGGAGCGCGCGCCAGGCCGCCGCGTCGCGCCAGCAGGCCGAGCGCGGCGCCACCGCGCAGCTCACGGAGATCCAAGACCAGCTCGCCGCCGCCAGGGCCAGGGTCACCTCGCTCCAGGTGCGTACACTCTACATGTCACATTTTCATTATTTGCAAGCAGCGGAGCGATGAGCGTTCATATACCGTAAACTGGAGTTACTTTGATTCGTGAGGTAACATTGATCATTGATCTTTAAACTAGAAGGAATTCGTTCCTGTACGCTTTCTTCATCTATTTCTGTTAAGCATGCCAACCACATCACAAAATGTTTAAGTTAGCGTTTAATAATCAACTCCCTATTCCTCAAAAATCTATGAGCAAATCAATGTAAGTCTATTTTACGGTACCCTGTTTACACTGTTATCACCCTGCCGCCGCATTTCGTTGCAAGGTGCGAAACGAATAATTTGCGTGCGGCGGCGACGGTCCGGTGATGCGGTTTGCTCCGTTTCTTCAGCTGCAAGTGCACGACGAATCTCGTTTATGAACAAAAATCCGTACGTTACTACGGAGCTGGCATACCCTTGCAGCCCGCCCCGCATCTCTGTATTCGTACAGTACAGTTTTTGCATACAAATCAAGATTCTACAGTACAAAGTGTGAGCGGAGCAGTGTGATAACCGCCTTAGACTTGGCCGCTAAGAGCAAGAAAAGAAGGGAAATGTTGCCTTGTTCATACTTTGCTATGGGCTCATGCTACGCCATATCATAATATAATAAAGGGAGGCTGCTGACGCCCAGACCGCCGCCGATGGGCGATTTCAAATTGCTACAATCGGGTTAGCCGGTCGAAGTATTTAGCAGATGGCGCCAGCGTAGCTTGCCCTGTCAATCCCTTAGAATTGTGTAAAATTTGTGTTTTTAATGGAATTTTATATTTTATGCCTGGTAGCTATGATGGCACCATTTATGCAAACCTTTTACAGTTGTCAACCCCATTAACCTTACGAGATCCGTTGGCTCCCTGGGTAGCCAGCTATAATATGTAACCTATTATATGTCGCCATAGTGTATGTTATTGTATGTTGCCATATTTGTCCGGGTCTCGAAAGGTTAAGGCAACGCCTAATTTCTAACCATGGTAACAAAAAAATTCAACTCTGGAACAATGTATTGACTGACTAAATAATACTTTGTAATTACAGGCCAGCTCCAAGATTTTCCATTCCGCCTTGAAAAGTATCCAGTCTAAAGTAGAAGCCGTCGTGAACATCAAGTACGAGGACGACGACGTAGTCGAAGTTGTGAACGGACCGTCAAAGTACGTTGTTTTGTCAATATACAGTGTGGAAAAAAATTTTGGGCCCTGGAAGGAAAGTACCTTAAAACCTTAAATAAGCTCATTTTACTTAAAGGAAACATTATTTTATTTTTAAAAAGAAACAAAACTGCATTTAGATTTTTAGGGTTCCGTACCCAAAGGGTAAAAACGGGACCCTATTACCAAAGATAGATATAACTCCGTAATAGATGGATACAGTCTAAGGAAAAAACGTGCCTCGAAAATCACGAAAATTTGATTCTCGATCAGATGGCGCCACTAGTTTTAGCCTACTCTCGTATAGAGGGCGTTGACGGTTTCGTTTGTTATTTATAATTTTAACGCATATCAGTGAGAGAACATGGGTCAAAATCATATAAAAAAAATTAATGCAAATAAAAAAATCATTTATCCATATTTCCACATTCTAACGTATTTTTATAGATCTTCATTTTTAGTTTTATAGTATGTCGATAGATGGCAGTGAATTTACAGTGGTTACAAAATTTACTATGACAGTACCGCTCTATCTTATTATATCCTCTTTGCTATTACTAAGACTCCACTGTCCGTCTGTCTGTCACCAGGTTGTATCTCATGAACCGTGATAGCTAGACAGTTGCAATTTTCACAGATCATGTATTTCTGTTGCCGCTATAACAACAAATACTAAAAAGTACGTAACTCGGTGGGCGAGTCCGACTCGCACTTGACCGATTTAATTTTAAATTGGCTTTCCTCGTCCGGCAATCGAACAGTCTAAAAATTCACAAAATACTAAATATTCGATTTTATGGATATTTTGTACGCCGACGTTAAAATTTCTTTAAGAAACATCCTTGTTTCTTGGTTTTAACATTAACATGAACTGTATCGACTAGTGGAATAAAAATCCGGCCAAGTGCGAGTCGGACTCGCGCACGAAGGGTTCCGTACCATTAGGGAAAAAAAACAGCAAAAAAATCACGTTTGTTGTATGGGAGCCCCATTTAAATATTTGTTTTATTCTGTTTTTAGTATTTGTTGTTATAGCGGCAACAGAAATACATTATCTGTGAAAATTTCAACTGTCTAGCTATCACGGTTCATGAGATAAAGCCTGGTGACAGACAGACGGACAGCGGAGTCTTAGTAATAGGGTCCCGTTTTTACCCTTTGGGTACGGAACCCTAAAAAGCAAACTTTTTTTTTTGTTTGTTCGATTCTCAGGCGATACAAGCGAATTAAAAAAAACCGCAAAGTGCGAGTCGGACTCGCGCACCGAGGGTTCCGTACTTTTTTAGTAGTTGTTGTTATAGCGGCAACAGAAATACATCATCTGTGAAAATTTCAACTGTCTAGCTAACACGGTTCATGAGATACAGCCTGGTGACAGACAGACAGACGGACAGCGGAGTCTTAGTAATAGGGTCCCGTTTTTACCCTTTGGGTACGGAACCCTAAAAAAACCTGGGAATGCATTTTTGTTTCTTTAAAAAAAAGAATGTTTCCTTGAAGTAAAATGAACCAACTTAAAGTTTTAAGGCACAGTGTGTATAAGTTCTATAGTCTATACCTCAATACCCCCCCAATTGGTCATGCCTTCAGGCACTTTTCGACGTTTCTTTCATTAAAATATGTTTTTATTTGACAGGTATGAAAAATTGCCAAAAAAAGAGGAAATTACTAAACAAGAAGAGCTAGATGTGAAATCAACTAAGGAAGAACAAGAAATCCCCACACGTACGGAAGTTGACTCTTCAAATCAGGAAAAAGACACTAATGATATCATTACGACAGAGAACATGGAAATTGATGATAAGGAATAAACCACTTAGTACACTTAGATTTTATGTATAATTTGACGTATTATAAACTAAGCTTAGCATTTTACAATAGTCGCGTGAAAGCAAGTCATAAATATTGAACTTGTGGATGTTAGGGTATAAAAAAATTGAAACATTTAACTTTATACAAGTCAAAAAGCCTACAGTCATTAAGACTACCTACATAAAGCTTAATTTATGTATATCATAATAGCAATAAAATTAATTCCAAGCGGCAAAATGATGTTTTATTTCTTGGTTCTCACTTCAATCTGTATAAGTTTCTTATATGCAGGCAGAATGCTATTACCGAAAAATGGTCAACGATTTCAAGAGACGGTTTGCTGCATTTTCTTTCATTGGTGGAGGTCAGAGTGAAGCCTACTTGAAAAATACAAGTTTAAAGCCTCATTTAGACGGTTCAAGAACCTGCATGCGATTTTCGTTAACCTTTTCGATATGTACTTTTTGACTCGTGCCCAAAAAGCCGCTCCACGCGAGCGCGAGCCGAACCGACCGATTACACTCGTGTCACAGATTATATTGGCACCGTGCGAAGTACATAGTGGGGGTAAGTAAAACGATCGCAACGCATAAGGTGGTAAAAATGGACAACTGACGGATTAGTGTCTTCAACATTTTCATACTAGTTATATGGGTTGAAATGGAACTTTAATTTACGATTACTCCTGAGATATTCATTTAAATTGTATGGTGTAAGGGACCATTGTAATCTGTATGAAATGCTTAATATAACTAATGTATTTAATTTGATAATTATTAGCACTGTATCAGTGTAAATAGCTTTCCAAATACCACATACTATGAAATCTTTTTGTAGAAGATAAGAATGGGTATAGTAAGTTATCCTTAAAAGATAGACATGAACCATCACGGACTTTTTTGTAGAGCAATGAAAGAGAAATCTTTTCACCATACATTGTTTTGTTATATCTCAAACGGGTTGGGCAGCGTTTTCGATTAAAGCTCTTAGCCAGCGTGATTCATTACCAAATATCGTCATATTTCAACCAATTTACACAAAACCTTAACAAATTATACGCCTAAACCTTCCTCAAGAATCACTCTATTCATAGGTGGAAACCGCATAAAAATCCGTTTAGTAGTTTTCACTGAAATTATTACGATTTACTTACTTCTTGCTTAATAGTTTGACAAAATACAAGCCTATAGTTGCAACCGCTGTGTGGCGCTGTCGTCGTGCACGGTCCCATATAGGTGGGTACGAAAGGTCCGATCGCTGTGTCTCGCTCCAACCTATGGCCGCCGCTCGCCGCTGCCGCCGCCGCGCGATGTCGTGGCCGGGCCGTTAGCTCGACGACCTCGAGGCGAGCCGCGAATGTACATCGACTATTAAAGTAACACTTGTCTTTTTGACAAGTTATTGTAGTCTGCGCCTACTTTGACATCGTGTTACGCGTTAGAACACAACACTTATCGTACTGAGGGCAATAGATTGTTAACTATAATAATTAATAAAAAAAGTCACCGTCGTAATAATAATTTTATTCAAAAGTCAAGTTATAATAAAGGAGCTCGCTAAATTCATATTAATCAAATTCGAACACAATTTCAAAACTAAAATTCATGGGCCAGTCTATTGCACCTGAATCGAATACAGTAGAAAGATCGATGTACCTAAGTGTAGCATGGTATTTATTATTTAAAATAAAATACTTAACTCGTGCTGTAGGGGGCGTTCAAATATTAGGTACGTAACGCAATTTTGGGGGGGGGGGGGGTCTAATAAAACGTTATAAGGGCGGGAGGGGGTGTTGGAACAAGGCGTTACGTTAATGAAATAAAATACATACATACATACATACATAATCACGCCTATTTCCCGGAGGGGAAGGTAGAGACCACGGATTTCCACTTGCTACGATCCTGACATACCTCTTTCGCATAACATTCCTCATACACGCTCGCTCATTTCTTCAATTTTATGATTATACTTGGGTGTTACGTAACTTTTAGGTAGGGGGAGGGGAGGTCAAAAATCTTCGAAAATTGCATTACGTAATATTTGAACGCAACCGTCAGTGAAAAAGGCGTATCTACGCTCACATAACCCTTTGGCGAGTGTTACTGCACTAAGCAGATAATTCTTCTTCGCTAAATTGATGACATTGAAATCTGTCTGGCCAATAACTACTTAAATCTACGTTAGCCTAAACGTATAATATACACTTAATTAAATACAAAACTAACTGTCTAATCTTAATACCAATAACGGTCTAAATACTCTAAATGCATTTTTTTGTGGGTATATACAACGACTTAGTCTTACAATTAATTCCAGTATTTCAGTGAAGAATTAAGCCAATTTCGTAAATTATATGGCAATTAAACGGTTATAGCCAATCTACATAAATTAGGTAATTTATTCTAATTCATAATTATTAATTATTATAAAATTAACATCTGTAAATAGAAGTAAAAAATACTAAATATTTGCTCATTGACTAAATAAAATAATTTAAACCAAAGGTATTTTTGATCACTAGAGGGAGGTATTGTCAACAAATGTTTGTACAAAATTATTGATTCAATTGAAAATGACAGTAGCAATCACCAATAACTCCGGGACTCCGGGAACTTGATACTATATGGGGGGGGATAGGTATCAATTTAGCGTTACTGCATTTATTGTAATCCCTTTTTTTAACAGCAATATTTAAATGGTAGATTTTCTACGCATACATAAAACATGGTTATAATATAATAGCCGGGGAAGGAACGGTTTTAGTTTTTAGACTACAATTTGTAGTTTAAGATATTTCCATTTAGTTATGTACTAAAGCAAGATACTTAACTTCCCAACAATGGACCTTATCCCGTTACAATAAGACTGACGAATACTGTATCGAGGATGGTCAACCCGGTCTCGTTGTCCTGCAAGAGCAGGAGGCAGTTATCTGCCAGAGCTAGACAGTAATGTATATAAGGTACTTACACTTTTTAGATGCAGGGTTAGATACTCTTAATGTCACGTTCTTAATATAGTCACTACAGAACCGCGGTCATAAGCAGGGAAAGTTAGACGAACGCTGCAAGAGCAGGAGGCAACTATATGCCAGAGCTAGACAGTACAATATGAACTCGTTAGACGCAGGGCTCGACGTAGTTCCCAGGGAACAGGCCGGTGACGCCGTCCATGACGCCCTCCCACCAGCCGTCGTCGTTTTTCTTCAGCACGTAGATGACGGCGCTCTCTTGGAAGGAGAGCTCGTCCTCCTTGTCCGCGTAATAATCATATATCGCCACCACTGGAATATACACAAACAAATTGTTAATGGTAAATTTTTCACTAGTTGCACCAACCACACTTGGCGGACCGATCAACCTCACTCGGCATCGGCAGTGACTTCAAACTTCCCATAAGAAGCATATTGGCAAACTTAGCTTTTGAACTAAGTACTATACTAAAAAAGGTGTGCATACTTCGACAAGCGACATTGATTCGATGCATGGGTCAAAATTCTTTTCTTTGTCTTGTTTCTGAACACTCCGTCACGCTTCTATTTTTGTCTTTTTTATCAAATAATTAAAAAAGTTGAATGATATTGCATCTTTCTAGCTGTAGATTATAATTCTCTTTAGAAAAAGCTAAACTCCGTCACATTTTTTGGGGACAAAAAACAAGACAACAAAAAGAATTTTGACCCGCATATAAAAATTGCTCAAGTGCACGCAAAATTGTAACATTATTTGATTTATGACAAAACGGAATAAATATCATTATGCTTAAGAGGACTTTATTTGAAGTTAGATGCAATTTCTAGTCAGTTTAACCTAGGTAGTATACCTAAATATGTAGTGTAGGTACTAAGGTTTTTTTTTTTATTATGTTACGCCCGTAGTACTATTTGCAGACGCAACGATGATAAACATTAGCTGCTCTAAACTTACCTTTTTCGATGTAGTTCTTGGGCACCCACCCCGGCAAGTCTTCCTCGTCCGGCACGATAGCGGGCACGGCGTTTGTGTACTGTGGGCCAATCTCATTCTGGAATAGAGAAATAATGATTAGTTAAACTGTTCTTATTTCAGCGGCATGGCGTCAAAGTAAATTATTTGTGTCGGGTACAGTCCAGGTCTAAAATATCGACATAGAGAAAGCTGAGAAAGTGTCAAAATATGTGTCCATGACATTAAGGTATTATGCCTAATATGCCTTATTATAGGGCTTTGGGGTTAGGTAATAGGCCTTTTATCAGTATCGATATTTTTGACCTTGAATGTATCAACTCGACTCTTTAATCAACAGTCGGGTCCACACGGAAAGAAATTGGTCGCCGTGCATTGGCTTCGAGCGAGGCACATCTCCACTGATCGAGCCGTTTTGCTCGGCAATTTCCTCCCGAGAAAGTTCGTTACGTGTGGAACCTTGTATCCTTGACAAATTCTCAAATAAAATGTGAACGCCTTCCTTGCCACTGAGTAATAATCATAGAAGTTATAGGTATACGGGTGAAAAATAGTGTTACTTACGTTAGTACATTATTGGTGCAGGCGCTGGTGCACTCGTGTCGCGGGTCTCTTAAAACAAGCAATATGTTAAGCGTTTAGCGTAACTTATACATACTATGCCTTAAACAGTTTTTTGACAAGTTTTCACTATGACTTGATGCATCAAGGCTGTTTGTTTACAGGTGGCCTACCGCGAAACGCGAAAATTCGTTATCTGTCTCTCTATCGATCGAATATGCAAGAGTGATAGAGAGGCAGAAACCGAACTTTCGATTTTCGTGTTTCGCGGCAGGCTCTATGATGGGTGCTAGTGACGCCCTCTACGCAGAGTTTTGCGTAATATTTCTTATTAGAACAAGGGAATACACATTTTTTACTGAAACACAATAACAACATTAGCGAAAATCTATACACAATCTGCCGAATCATGCTTCCGGCTATCACTTTAATACAAAACATTACCCTCCTCCTTTGGCAGTCGGGTAAAAACAGATAGATTGGCTAATATGGAACTGTAGTTTTGTATCTGGGATATAAAAACACAGTTTAGTATGGTTAAGGGTGATGTCCACCTGTCAAATTTATTTGTCCAATGTATTTGCGTCTCACATTTTGCTTAGTGCGAGAGTGAGACGCAATGCACATTTGACCAAGATATTGGTCAGGTGGAATTACCAACCTAATGGCTCCTCTACATTATCGGCGATGATAGACGATGACTGGCGGGCACGACAGTGTAGAGGGCATACACGGCAGTCCCCGCCAGTCATCGCCGATGATCGCCTGCGACCCGTGAGTTTTTGAGCACGCATCAAAGGGAATCGTTTGGCGGTGGTGTTGTACAGGCGATCATGTGGATGCTTGCACGATGATAAGATAAGATAAGATTCCTTTATTGTCAGAACTGTGTACATTTAGATGTTGTGGGTAAAATAGGGTCCAACAGCTTGCCCATTTCGGACGTACAATAATAAACTTAAAACTAGTCAAAGTACTTAAAACAATAACAACAATAGTACTTTAAAATAATTTCATACACATAAAAATATTCATTTAGATTGTAGAAACTTTTTATTACTAGCCATTTCTTGAGCTTATTTTTAAATGCGATGTGATTTTGCCGATGATACTTTCAACGATCATCGCGGATAGTGTAGAGGAGGCATTAGAAACGAAAAAAAAAACCGGCCAAGTGCGAATCGGACTCGCGCACCGAGGGTTCCGTACTTTTTAGTATTTGTTGTTATAGCGGCAACAGAAATACATCATCTGTGAAAATTTCAACTACCTAGCTATCACGGTTCATGAGATACAGCCTGGTGACAGACAGACGGACAGCGGAGTCTTAGTAATAGGGTTCCGTTTTTACCCTTTGGGTACGGAACCCTAAAAAGTCCCGTGTATGTGTGAGTTATGTGTGTCATGTGTGTGTGTGTGTGTGTGTGTGTGTGTGTGTGTGTGTGTGTACGCACGTTGAGGTGGTGCTGGCGGCCGAAGGCGTCGTGCGCGAGCTCGTCGTCGAGCGGCGGCGGCGGCAGCGGCGGCGACACCGAGCCCCCGCGCGTCCCCAGCGACCCCGACCCCGACCCCGACCCCGACCCGCGCTATCACAAAAACGTTACACAATACACATTACGCCGGTACCACATTGGACACGAATATTCAAGTCGTAAGCAAGCGTAAGATAGATAGATGGCGCCCACTGTACAGATAAGACGTTAACTCTCTGTCAAACAGATTAGTGTATAGTGTAGTAGCCAAATTAATAATCTACATATATTTGAAGACCGGGAGAGCATTATTTATGTCCATTAAAGAAGTTAGTAAATTTGTTTACCAATTTTCTAATGTAATCGTATAAAAACCCAACAAGATTGTGGCCACAGCTAAGATGTACTCTGGGGTTAGAATGGGGTTGGCCGGTCGAAATATTTAGCAGATGGCGCCAGCATAGCTTGCCCTGTCAATCCCTAGAATTGTGTCAAATTTTTGTTTTTTTAATGCATCGGATGCCAGCCCTTTAAGCCAAATCTCATAGAAAAAGGGGCAAGCTATGATGGCGCCATCTCTGCAAACCTTTGGCAGTTGCCAACCCCATTAAAATTACCTCCGTAGTTCGAAGACTGCATTGTCCGAGACCACGGAGAAGATACCGACCTCGAAACTTCAGGAGGTAAATTTAAAGCTTAATTGTGTCGAAGTCTAGTCAAAAGTCGGACTTTGTCGCTTACCATAGGGACGAGATTAGTTTGTATCTGTATACGAATAACCTGTCAAGGCGTCTTTATGGCAAGCGACAAAGTGGGACTTCTTGCTTGGAAACGACAAAATTATAGGTACTTGATTATGTTCAAATTAATAATAATGAGAAAAAATTGTGAGTTTAAATCAGTTTCAAAATATTCCTAATCCTAGCTTACGTACCTGATGTCCAGGAAGACTCATGGAATGCTGGCTATGCTCTCCGTCGGACCCGATCAGCGGAGATGGCGGTGCTGTAAACACCACCACATTACAATTCACGTAATTCGAAATCAACATTAGTAATATTTGCAAATTTAACATTTAAATAATTATGCATATTATTCACAACGACGGGACTTAATCGCGTAAAATAAGTTTAAAATTTACTTCCGACGTTTCGAGGTCGGCGTTGTCCTCGTGGTCTCGGATCGGACTGGATTGAGCTTCACAACCCTAGAATAATTTCTACAGATCGTGGGTTTTATAATAGAAAAATCCGTTAAGCCATAAAAAAAAACATAGAAATTTCAATCGACATGGGACCCAGTCATTAGTAAATGTAAGCGAAAATAAATATCTCAAGTTGAAAAATCGAATATCGTGAGTGTTGTCTGTCGATCCGGTGACAACTCTATTGCGCAAAACGTTCAAGACCAAGTGAGGGTAGTTCGAAAATCTCGCGCGCCTAGAAGATGTTGATGTCAACTTTATGATGCCAGTCTTCTCCGAGACCACGGGGACAACGCCGTCCTCGAAACGTAGGAGGTAAATTTGAAACTTATTTTACGCGATCAAGTCCCGTCGTTGCGAATAATAATGAGTAAAAATCGTGAAAGTTTAAATCAGTGTAATTATGCATTCTCGTTTAATAGTGAAATACTTACGTGGCATACTGGAATGCATGTCCTGCTGAGAATAGTTTGAAGGCGACTGGTGCTGATTCGGGTGAACCATACCAACCTATAAACATACCTAATATATAATCTACTACCTAAGTCATTTACAAACAATAAATGAGAACCATATTATTTTTGTTATTATTAAAAGTATTTATATTTAAACGGCTTTAGAAATGTTAAACCACTCCAATCTGGGTGTGGTAATCATTTTTGTTTAGATATTTATATTTTCCAGTGTCCAGATAGTATTAAAATGTCAATTGCCAAATTTGAGATGAGCGAAGATAAATTTTTAGTCCCAATACTAAAATATGTTGTTGCTGCTATAAGTGATGATATGATCGATCGAAGATACCATCGGATGGTGTGACAGGACTAGATCTACACCTTGCCAATTAGCTGTTTTTCCGAGCTATTTGCCACGGCAACTTATTTTGAGTATTTAGCTGTGTAAATGTTACTAAAAAGATTACCTGTGGCTGAGCGACAGGCAATGTTGAGTATCCGGGCGGGCGGCGCGGGTAGTTGGGCGCGTAGTGCGACGGCACCTGCGGCGGCGCCACCGCGGGCGGCGTGCGGTACTCGCGCGACGACTTGCCTGCCAAAAATAAAAGCATTGGTCAAAGACAATACCTGTGAAGCCGATGGTCCTGGGTTCGAATCCCGGTAAGGGCATTTATTTGTGTGGTGAACACAAATATTTGTTCCTGTGTCATGGGTGTTTTCTATGTATATAAGTATGTATATCGTCGCCTAGCAACCCATAGTACAAGCTTTGCTTAGTTTGAAGCTAGATTGATCTGTGTAAGATGTCCCCTAATATTTATTATTATTATTATTAATGCAAGATTAATACTCTTTACCCACAACATACTTGACACTAGTGCGGAGCAAAAACCATAAACACATCAATAAGGTATCATATTATTGTATTTCGTGGTAAAAATATTCCTCCCCTTTTTCTTCAACGATAAAAAAACTAAAAACAAAACAATAACTCAACGGCGGCGGCGTTACACGAATGGGATTTAAGACCTTTGGCGTATAGTAGACCTTTGGATAAAGCAGGGATCGTTACCGGTATAAATTAAAATCAAAATATCACGCAGCATTTGAAATATTTCTTTGATATTGTAGAATGGTATTTAGGTAAGGACAATGAGTTATCAGATCACCTAAATGAAATGGAAAAATATACATAGGTAAACAACCGAGATACCGAAATTGAATACCGGGTAATTTGTATGAAAAATATACCGGTATTCGTTCCCTGTTATAAAGTACTATAGATTATTCACAGTCCATAGGAGATACAAATTTCGGCCGCCTAGTCAATCGGGGGTGTAGCTCAGATGGTAGAGCGCTCGCTTAGCATGCGAGAGGTACGGGGATCGATACCCCGCACCTCCAATAACTTTTTGTATTTTTTTTTAGTTTATATAATTATTAGGCTGGCCTTGAGGCTCATTTGTATCCTTAAAAACCGGCCAAGTGCAAGTCGGACTCGCGCACGAAGCAAAAATCGGCAAAAAAATCACGTTTGTTGTATGGGAGCCCCGCTTAAATATTTATTTTATTCTGTTTTTGGTATTAGTTGTTTGGCGGCAACAGAAATACATCTGTGAAAATTTCAACTTTCTCGACTAGATGGCGTTGACGGTTTCGTTTGTTATTTAACAATTTTAACACATGCATATCAGTGAAAGATCATGGGTCAAAATCATATAAAATAATAAATTAGTCAAACTGCATTGTACACCATTGACGAATTCTTTTTGTAAATAAGTATTTAGATTGTAATAGTAATTGTTGTTTAATGTATATTTAATATCTAATGTAATGTGTAATTGTAAACCGACGGACGTATAAAATGTAAAATTTTATGAATATATAATTGAATTGAATTGAAAATACAAATTAAAAAAAACATTTCGCCTTATATGTGACGTTTGCAACCAAAAGTCCTTGTCGCTTACCATAAGGACGAAAATTGCTAGTATCTTTATACGAAAAACCTGTCAGAGCGTCCTTATGGCAAGCGTCAATGTGGTTCCTTTTACTTGAAAACGACACATATATAAACCATTTTGGATATTTTTACACATCTTCATTTTTAGTTTTAATCGTGTGTCGATAGATGGCAGTAAATTTACTGTGGCCACAAAATTTACTATGACAGTAACATGTATATATCCCATTTAGAACATGAATGGAATATGGTGTTTTGGATGGAATATCATTACATCTTGTACAGAAATGATTAGTATTTATCATGAATACATTGTTATTTGTAAAATTTGCCTATTTTATATTTATATGTATGTACATATGATGCCAAATATCAAGTTCCAAAGGACTGTATCGTTTATTATAAATACAGATGAAACCTGGTCTAACTGTTGATATGTGTATTATTTTGTATTACTATGTTCTAAGGGTTCGATCTGAGGGTATTTTTAAGCCATATCTCATATAAGAGGGTTCTTATATTTTTTTACTTTATTTTAGGGACTTTATGATGCTTTCAATATCGTCTAGCAAATACATTTCGGACGAGCCTCTCGAGCTTAATTTGAGACTATTTCACTGACTCATTGGTACGATTTAAAGAAACAAAAGGTTAATATGCTGCCAAAACATGTTATCTAAGTCCTCTTCGTGATTGTTTAATTGAGCAGCTGCGTAATAAATGGGGTAAATTTTTATTTTTACATAAAAACGATTTTTCATCCCACGTTTTGGATTCCCTTCAATTTCTGATGCAAGCAAAATGTGGAAGACAGCTAAAAGAAACAGCCAAAAACCAAAGCCGTTAGGACATTCATGGCGTTGAACCATCACTAGAGCGGGCGGGTCGATAGAAACGCTCCATGATAGTTATATTGGATGTCAAAGTCTGAGTTGTCGTAAGTAACATAATGCCATCTATCTATACATATAATAAAGCGGAAGAGGGTCGAAAGTCTGTACATGGAAGATATTCGAAAAAAAATTGGCTGGGGATACTTAGAATCGATAACAGAACACATTCCAACAGTTTTTAGAATTTTTGTCTGTTTATCTGTTTGTTTGTTTATTTGACCGCGCAACTAATGAAAACGGCTGAACGGATTTTGATGCAAACTTTACTAATCTGTCGAAAAAATCCACGGCCAGGTTATAGGCTATTAAAATTTGAGAAATTTTACCCCTAAGGGGATTAAAAAGGGGATGAAAGTTTGTATGGGGTTCAAGATTTATTTTAAGCTAGCAATTTGAAACTTCGTAAGAAGATATATTATTGAAATACAAGAAAACTAATTTCAGCGTTTTGGAAAATTCATCCCCTAAGGAGGTGAAATAGAGGTTGAAAGTTTGTATGGAGATCAATTTTTTTGAGTGCGTTACTTGAAACTTTGTATAATGGGCATATTATTATAATACAGGAAAAGTGATTTTAACGTTTTCAAGAATTCGTCCCCTAACAGGGTTAAAAGGGGGTTGAAAGTTTGAATCCATTACAAATGCTTTGAAACTTCTTAGAAAAGTATGATAGACGATTACAAAAAACTAATTTTGACGTTTTTGGAAATTTAACCCCTCAGGGGGTTGAAAAGGGGATGAAAGTTTGTCTTGGGGTGCAAATTTTATTTTAAGCTAGGAAATTAAAACTGCAAAACGTTATTATATTAAAAAGCAGGAAAATTACTTTCAGCGTTTTGTAAAAATTCATCCCCCATGGTGGTGAAAAAGGGGTTAAAAACTTTATCTTGATAACTATATCATTTTAGCTACTAGGCCAAGTTAGGTATCGTTTTTGTAGAAATCGGGTATGCCGAATTCATTTATGATATCAAAATGACACCATTCCCGAGTGAAAACACAAAAAATATGAAAAAACTTTTTTTAATTTCTTTTTACGCTTAAACCGCTAAACCGATTTAGATAAAATTTGGTATAGAGATAGTTTGAGTCCCGTGGAAGAACACAGGGTAGTTTTTAACCAAAAAAAATGGAGACTGCGTTTGCTTGGAGAAGCGGCCGTGCCCTTTCCTCTTAATAATGGTCACGAAGGTGGGTACTTTAAAAAAAACATTTTTCAGTAAATGTCAAACGATTTGGGACTTGAACGCGTTACCATGCCTTCCCGAAAAAAATCGAATCTTTCGCGAAAGTCGCGCAATGCATTGCGGCCACAAGGGGCACGGTCTCAGGAGTCTGAGAAAAACCACGGTGAGAGACTCATTGGCGCTCTAGCCAGGCAGGTCGCTTCGCTTTCGGCTGAAACGGCAAGCCAGCGCGAGTTCGATTGTGATCCCAAATACATCGTACGTAATACATATGTAGGCGCAGATCCTGACGGAGTGTGGCGCCGGAGAAGCCGTGTTCATCCCGCGTATCCCCCTCATTCCGAGCAACTTCCCGTTCCGCTTCAAGCGCCTACAGGTCCCCGTGAGCGTCTGCTTCGCTATGACCATCAACAAGTCGTAGGGGCAGATGCATTTCCCACTCCGAAAACAAAAAAAAGGGGCAGACGCCACCGCCGGCGTCATGCTTAGACTGATTTGACTGGAGGACCGATTTGGATGACATGATTTTGATGGGAACACCCAAATATTCCGAAATACGTTTATCCGATTTTTATAACCACGACTTTCATAATCCCGATTATTTACAAGTCCGAAATATCAAAATTACGATTTTTAAAAACACGATGGAATAAAATCAAGAATGTGCTATTTCCGAAAACTTAAAATCCGATTGTCACTTGACAGAAAGCTTAAAGTACCGATTTTACACTTTTCTGAAAATACTTTTTTTCCGAATTCCTAAATTCCGAAAAATCATTGTCCGATCGGAAATAAAATAATTCGGTATTCAGAAATTCGGTTTTTTACAAGATCGGAAAAATGAAATCCGTGATATTCAAATTTCAAATGAATATAGTCGGAATTATGTAGTTCGGAATTTACAATATTCGGCTTTTTGGGTTTTCGGAAATATAAATCTTCGTGATTTTCATCATTCGTAATTATGACAGTCGGAATTTTGATGGGTCGAGCATTTAAAAATCGGAATGATAAAATTCGACATTCTAAAATTCGGAATAAAAAATTTCGGAATTATGTAGTGTACCCGATTTGCATAGGTACAGTCAAGGACGTAAAAATACTAAAATGGTACTGTATCGTTCGATATACACCTACTACTCTATGCCGTTTAAATCACGTCAAAAATTTTAATAAGGGCAAAAAAATATTCATTTTGGAGTGTAATTTTATTTAGTGGTAGCAAAGAGGATATAATATTATAGAGCGGTACTGTCATAGTAAATTTTGTAACCACAGTAAATTCACTGCCATCTATCGACACACTTTAAAACTAAAAATTAAGATTTATTAAAATACGATAAAATGTATTTAAATATGGATAAATGATCTTTTTTATTTGCATTAATAATTTTTATTATTTTGACCCATGTTCTTTCACTGATATGCGTTAAAATTGTTAAATAGTAACAAACGAAACCGTCAACGCCCTCTATACGAGAGTAGGCAAAAGGTAGTAGCGACATCTGATCGAGAATCTTCGTGAAATTTTCGTGATTTTCGAGGCACGTTTTTTTCTTAGACTGTATCCATCTATTACGGAGTTATATCTATCTTTGGTGGTAGGTACCTAATTGTAAAATATTTTATCTGGACTACAGTCCTCTAGCGTATCCATCTGTCAACTTTACTTTAAGTTCTGTCTCCAGCGGACAGGGAGATAAATTAGCGGTGAATTAGCCGCTTACTGACACAGACCAAATTCCACGCAGGCGAAGCCGCGGGCACAGCGAGTATTCTCCAAAAGGCCACCATGCACACATCCAAAACTTTTTTTTAACTAAAATAAATGATTAGACTTAGTCTTAGTCGCTTTACGAATCATCTGTAATTGCGGTTCGCTTAAGTCGATTTTTTTTGTGTAATATCGTTTTGTTCGCACAACGTAAATTTTCTTGTAGTATTTGTCCGAAATCGTTATTGTTACTCGGGAAAATTTAATAAATGTTGTCTAAACCATATGCTTTACGTCGAGCTACTTTACCTTATTAAAGCACTAATTAAACACATGTGTAATTTCTAAATAAAAATGTAATACCAAAAAAAATACGGCCAAGTAAAGTTGTATACGATAGAATCCTTAAGTCATCTTTAAGTCGATCATTAAGCCATAAAAATGCCGGTTTTTAAACGTTGATATATTAATAACTGATTGAGCTACATTTATCCTAGACAAGCTCAAAATTCATGTATGTAGGTGTAATAGGTTATGAGGGGGTCAAGAGTAGCTCGAAATGGTTCGTGTAATACACAGCTGCTGCGTCGCCAGTTCCTTTTTTTTTTAACTTAACTGAACCCGGTGCCGCGTGTCGTGCCCGCGCTGTTCTATCACGCGGCGTGACTAGTCGTCTAGAGATGATTTAATACTTGTATAATCATGTAACGTTACCGAGCGTGCCGCGGCCCAGCGTGCCAGTATTGGGCTGCTGTGCACGTGCCGCGGGCGGTGTTGGTGGCTTGGTGGTGGGCGCGGGCAGCGGCTGAACCGGGGCGGCCGAGCGGCGCGCCCGCGGCGTCCCTGCGCTGCTCCAGCGAGCGCCGTGTCCAATGTCGTCCAAAGCTGGCAAAAAAAAAGATACTAATCAGAGCGGCAAATTCACGCACCATTCGTAAATTACTTGTTCACTGCAAGCTACATTCAAATTGTACTAGAAAAGCATCAGATCTGAAGTGGATGCATAAAAAGAAATTTGGTTAGTCTCCAATTTGTAATGTGATTCAATTATATGATATAATTGTCTTATGCTAACATCATATTTAAATAAATAATAAATAAATATTATGGGACAATCTTACACAAATCAACCTATTCCTACTGTAAGCTTAATAAGACTTGTTTTGTGGGTACTAGCAGGCGTGGTTCACTCCGCGATTTCGCCGTGCTGCTACAAGTAGGTACATGTGGCCCACACCAATGTTGGTGTCTAGCAGTGGTTGCTGGGTGCCGCGCACCACTACGGAACGGATAATTTTTGATACAGTTTTATATTAAAATCAATTTTTTAACATGCAGATACGTCTGCGAACGATACTCCAAATTTTATATTAAAGGAAAAAATGGAAAAAGTTACAAAGTATCCTGCCGGAAGTGTAACTTTTTCCATTTTTTCCTTTAATATAAAATTTGGAGTTTTAAATTATATCCAAATTTGAGAGATTTTGTATGTGGTATGTGACTTTTGCTGCAGTAATGCAGACCATTGCAGCAGTAATATTGCAGCCCAACAATACTGCCGACTGCATTACTGCTGCAATGTCAAAAATCTTGGCAGCGACATAGATTTTGACATTTGCAATAGTAAGGCAGTAACGTCGCACTGCAATACTGCTGCTGACTGCGATATTACTGCCGACTGCATTATTTCCGCAAATGTCAATAACCTGGGCAGCAACATCGATTTTGATTTTGCGGCAGTAACGCAGTCTGCAGTATTGTCATGCTACAATACTGCTGCAGTCGAACGCATTATTACTGCTAGCAATTTCAAAATTTGTTAAACTAGTATGTTAAACATAACATAATAATAAGTAACGGTACTTGCTTCGGATGGTGCCAAGTTGCCAACCCTAGCGGTAGCCATGCCCATATGGATGCTCTGATCCAATCAGCAATGTTTAGGCATGTTCGGTATACCTAAACAGGGGTTTTGATATACAGTGAACCATCTGTACATAGTACCATTATTTATTCTGTGGTACTAGACAACAATTTATATAATAGTTATACTTAAATACAGAGAAACCATCCATGGCTCAGGGACAAATATTTTTAATGAACCCAGAAGTAAATGCCCTTACCGGGATTCAAACCTCCAGCTTGTAAGCAGGGTTACTAATATTTATAATTAAATCAAAGTAATGTGATAGTAATTTCTTGAGTGAGGTAGTGGTTTGCCACATAACTAATAAGGTCAGGCAAACAGATAGTATTTCTATAACCACAAATGGTATTAGTCATAATATGTGACGTTTTCAATCAAAAGGTACCACATTGTCGCTTACCATAAGGACGAAAATTGCTAGTATCTTTATATGGCAAGCGACAATGTGGTACATTTTGCTTGAAAACAACACATATATGTATCATTTATTTTGAAATTCAGTTTTACGTAAATGTTCATGATTGTGAGCACAAAAATCAGGATACCTCAATACTAGCACCCAATATGCATAAATATCAACATTATTCATATTGTGTTACAGCTTTAGTGCTGAAACTTAAATTCTCATGCTAATAAAACTAAAGTTAGCCATGTCAACTGACTTTGACTAATGACCAGACTCCCATGAGATAAGTTATACAAACTAAAAACTAACCTGTGTAATCAATGCTCTTCCTCACATACTTAATAGGTTTCTCTGGATTAGCTGGGGCAATGATCTTATACTGCCTGTTAGTAACTTTATTAGCAGTCAGCACTCCAATCTCCCTCCTAGCCACCTTCTCTTTATGAATAGCCACTGTTTGGGCAATATGATTCATCTGTCCTTCCATTTCTGCCAGCTGCATGGTTTGCAACTCCAATAACTGCAGGAAATTGTAAGCTAATGTGTTTATCTGGTAAGCTACACTAGCCAGCGACTGTGTTGTGTAGTTTTTCGTGCTTTCCAAGGCCAGCCGCTTATTCTCGGATTGAAAATAGTTTGCTTCACAGTACTCCGCCACACGCTCCAGGTTAGTGTGGCTGTCCGTCAAGTGGTTGCGTCCCTCAGGAATCTCCGTTTGCAGCAAAGCCGCTAACTCAGCCATCGTGCTGCTGGAAATGAAGGATTTCTTAATAAAATGCGATGACAACATTGACAACCTACTTCCCTGCTAATAGGCGTTGGCTAAGTTTGTTATCAGACTTACCGCTAATGGTATTTGCGTTCTAAAATTAGATATGGTTGGTAATTAGGATCTTCTCATATGTTGTACACGTTCAGAACATTAAATTTGTTGTTATTTTCGTTATTTTTAATATTATTCGCCTACTCCAACTCCACTTGCTTGACAAGTCAGACAAGTGTCAAGTGAAGTAGAGTAGACAGTGTTTGTACTTTTTTAAATACCATAGCTTAAGATAAGTTATGGGTCCTCTACACGATGGCCCAGCGTAGGCCAGTCCAGTCCAAGGTACGCATTTATTAGAGGGAACAAGTGATATTGCTATCTCATTCCACCGCATAGCTGTGTTCCTTAGACTGGCCTACGCTGGGCCATCGTGTAGAGGAGCCATTAGATATAAAAGTATATAAAGATCCTACTACACTATTGGCATCGGCAATGAAGCTTCCGACCCAACGATTGCTACTTTTTACTATCGTGTAGCAGGTGGTTGGCCACCAAATTGTATTGCGGCCCGACCAAGAACAGTAAACTTGGACCGTCGGAAGCTCGGCGGCCAGCCGTGTAGTTAATGTGCCCATCGCTGGGGAAAGTACGATAGCCACAAAATGTATATCTTGCCTAGATTCATCTGATGTAACTCAACTATCTTAACATCACTAATAAGGAATCTATTTACTTCTATTATTATGCCGATATGTGTCAGTTCAGTAGCAAAAGGACATGACTCATACCTGATAATTTTACTTCCACGGCTGCAATCTCCATGTGCGCTCCTCTTTGTACTTTGTGATGACCATATTAGTAGAACAGCTGGGCCTGTATTGTAAAAGGTACACATTGACTCCTCAATAGTCACTAAGTACATCACGATTTTATATTTATAGATGTCTCAGAATTTATTATTATACCAAAGCACATGTATTAACAGTTTATGTATGTACATGACTCAATCAGGCACCTTAGTAGTGCGTGACCCATTCATGTATTTGATTATTGTAATATACACAGTAACTTGTTTGTTACAATGTCCCATTTATTGTGCTGGACTCCACACATCGTCTGTTCATAGCTCGTCAGCCATGAGGAGTAGCGCTAGCTCCTAACAGAAACTATTATCATTAACCTCTCCTCAGAGCAGGTTACCACCATTGAATTAACTTTCTTATAGTCGGCGGACTTCTATGCCCCTTACCCGACAAAACCTCGCAAGGCATCTCTGATCTAACGCTGTCAAGACCGACCGAATCTTTATGTCTTCGACCCCGACAGCGCTAGCAACAGCATCTCTGGTCGAGCGTTCTTATGGCCGGCATGCTTTTCCTCCGACCGCAACAGCGCCCGACCCAGAGGAAATCAGTAAAATATTGACTTGAGTCTGTCCACAACCAGACTCCTTTATTTGATATAAGCAAGATTATCATGACAGCCTTCCCGCAGACAAGGCGTCTTATGCTAGTACATGGCTTTATCATTCGACTTTATTGAAACTATAATGTACTTGTATATCAACGTCAAATCTTTCATAGGGAATCATATTTGTTTTATTTCCCTTGTGACTTATATTATTATCTTTTTTACTAATTATACTTAGCTCTCAATTTGCAGTGTAGCGTCTTGTACTTTACTATATATTTATTGACACACTCAAAGAAATACTTTTTCATAACAGCAAGTAGTTGTACACCAGTCGCAACAGGAAAAAGCGTCCTTTATCATAGATAATATAACAGAAGGAAGTCTTACCATAGACAGTGTGAAACGGAAGGAAGGTTTTTTATAGTAGGTGATTCGCGATATGTCGCGACACACCCGTCGAGGAAAATTAATGTTGAGTTAAGGTGAGCATTAAGTGGCGCGTCCAATCTTTTATTCTTTTCATTGCTTGAACCGCCGCTGCCCTCTTATGGTTTCCCTTTCCAGTCATCGACTCTTCCTGTATTTCCTTTTGCTCATGGTCTTCCATCACTTCGTTTACTTCTGTTGAACTTTCTATCATTTCATCTGAGATGTCCATGTGGCTTATCTCATCTGAACCATCCATTATTTCATCATCATTTAACATATCTATGTCCTCATGCCTCTCTGTATCGTCCATTACTTCTTTATGCTTCGTTACATCCATTTCGTTAATTATAGCTCTATCTATTTCATTCTCTGATGAAATCATAGGTTCTCTTATTTTTAATGACAATTCTTGATCTAGGTTATTGCTACCATATGGTGAGTTTAACGATTGTTTGATACACGATTGATCTTTCATGAGGTCTTCAGATAACAGAGACTCTTCTGCTTCTAGGGGATACAAATGTGCAATAGACCTTGTGAATATTGCCTCACCCACTTTTACTTTTGCTACTCTACATAATCCGTCTATTCCTTTAAGTAGCTCTGTTATACGACCCACTTTCCAATTTCCCCTGTTTTTACTTTCTCCTTTGATCTGTACAATGTCACCAATGCATGGCGCAATTTTTGCTTTTACTCTAGCTTGTTTTGGTGAATGATTATATCGTTCTCTTAAACTCAGTAGGTATTGATTTATAAACATGTCTTTATATTCATTCATAATCATTTCACCTCTCTTCCAACCTTCTAACAGTTGTTGCTTAGTAGAGGTACTTGAAGATGAGATCCTTTCTTCTAAATTGTCAATATTAATACACCTTCCAGGTGTCAGAAAATCCGCCGGTTTTAAAATATGTCCTTGATCATTTCCTACATAAGTCAAAGGTCTAGTATTTACTATGGCCTGTACTTCTTTGATGATTGTTAACAGCTGATTGTCTCCTAGTAAATGTTTTTCAAGGGTTCGCTTAAGACAATGTTTCACTATCGCTACTAAGCGTTCATACACTCCCCCATGCCAGGGTGCTATTTGAGGAATAAATTTCCATTGTACTCCTTTTGATGATGAATTAATTCCAGTCACTACTTCCGACAGTAGTTTAAATTGAAGTGCATTATCCGACACTATTATTGAAGGAGTTCCTCTAGCTGCAACAAATCTTCGAAACGCCAAAGAACATTCATCCGTAGACATATCTTTTACTATCTCAAGGTGAATGGCACGTACCACTAAACAAGTGAATAAACAGACCCAACGTTTTTCTTGACTTTTATCTGATTTGACTACCATAGGTCCGAAGTAATCCATTCCAACATAAGTAAAAGGTGTCTCATATTTTACTCTCTCTGGAGGTAAAGCAGGTGTGTTGGGTAAAGTGTAAGCTCCTCCTCCGTGTTTTACACATTGTGGACATTTATTTATGATTTTCTGAACTTGTGCTCTACCTTGTGGAATCCAAAACCGTTGTCTCACTTTACTTAATGTATGTGGTACTCCTACATGATAATTTTCTTCATGTATTCTTTTTATGACCTTATTGGTAAATTCACAATTTTTAGGTAATAAGATTGGATGTTTTGTTTCATATGACAAGTCTGAATGTGTCAAACGTCCTTCAGATCTAAGTACTCCATCTATGTCGGTAAATAGTCCTAAGTTTCTAGTGAGGTGTGTTCTTTTGCCACCACTTTCCTCCGGGAAGTATTGTTTTTGGACTTTTATTATCTCTTGTACTTCTGACTTTATTTTATTATTTATATTCGTTTGTGCAAGATGATCTTTATCTGATATTTCTGTCATTATGTCTTCTTTATTTGATGTAACTATTTCCTTTTCACTTGCTAATTCTGTAATCTTCTCTTCAGATGCTTGTGTGTTATGATTCGAGAGACCCTCCCGCGTCAAAAGAGTATTCTCTACTACGGGTGAACTTGGCCACGTAGTTGGATCTTGTAACAAAAATGCTGGACCGTTTAGCCATTTGGTTAATTCTTCTTTTGACTTGAGAGGCCTCGTTGCCACATCCGCTGGATTTAATGTAGATGGAATGTACCTCATATCCAAATCTTTATTACGTTTGATTTCTTCTATCCTTCGTGCTACAAACGGTACTAACAGCTTATTCGATTTGTACCAGCTTAATACGATTTGACTGTCACACCATAGCACTTGCTTAGTTACCTTTATTGGGAGATATTTCGCCACATATTGTAGTAATCTATTTCCAATGACAACTCCTAGTAATTCCAATCGTGCTATTTTCAAGTTTTCTTGATCTTTTATAGGAGTTAGTCTGGATTTTCCAATTACAAACTTTAAATTGTTTTCTTGTAATAAATAAACCACTGCTGAATATGCCACGACTGAAGCGTCTGTGAAACAATGAAGTTCACAATCTTTGTTGTTCGACATAAGTCTTGGTAGACATATATCTTTCACTGTGTCAAGATCTTTCAAGATAATTTCCCATTTTTCCGTTACTTCATTTGACACAGGTGAATCCCATTTCTTATTTTCTTTCCACAAAGATTGTAAAAGCATCTTTGCCGGTAAGACTATGGGTGCTGCAAATCCGCATGGGTCATAAATTGACGCTATTGTCTTCAACAATCCTCTTTTGGTAAATGCATTATTCTTGAGCTTTACTTTCATCTGCAGTGTATCTTTATTCAGATTCCAGTCTAATCCTAATGTTTTTACTGTATCATCTTTATTACAGTCGGTGATGATATTTTTCAGATCCTTGCAGTTTGAATTCCATTCACGAATGTTCATTGAGATTTGCTTAAATGTTGATTTACAATCCTCGTATATTTGTGTAGCTTCCTGAATGTTATTTGCTCCGGTAAGCAAATTGTCAACATAGATGTCGTTTGCTAATTTTCTCATGTGTTCTGAATCGGAATTCATTAAATGATGTCGTATCGTCGCATTCAGTAAGTACGGTGAAGAAATTATGCCAAAAGGTACTCGTGTGAACCTATAAATTATTAGATTTTCCTTTGTGGCTGGTTTAGATATGTCCTTAATCCACAGGAATCGAGTAACATCCCTATCTTTGTCATGCAGTCCCACCTGTAAAAATGCCTTTTCGACATCTGCTGTCATTCCAATCTTGTGACATCTAAATTTGATTAAAAGTCCTGTTAGATCTTCTAACATTATTGGACCTCTATATAGACATTCATTTAAGCTTTTATTGTCTTTTACTTTTGCAGAAGCATCGTATACGATCCTAAGAGCTTTCCCGGGTGCCGAAATTCCATGATGGGCCAGAAAATGTACTGGATGATCCACTTCAACATTGTTAGGGACAATTTCTATCACACCTTTATCTACCTGATCCTTTAGTGTTTGTTCGTAAACCACTAATGTTTCCTTATCCATTCTATTCAATAGACTTACCAAACGACCGTAAGCTAAACCGAAGTTTGAAGGTAAGTCTGGAGGATATTCATTCCATGGCCAACTTACTACATACCTATTATCTTCGACCACTGTCGTTTCATTAAATGTTTTTATAGCTTCTTCATCCCTATTAGAATTTGGCGAATCTGTTATTCCAATAGATTCCAATTCCCATAAATTCTTAACACTACCCATATCTAAAGGTGGATCGGGCTTATTCAGTTTATTTCCATAGGAAGTTTGGAAATATGTGAGAACCGTCAGCTCATCATTCTTTCCTTCATTCGGTTTGCCAGAGAGGATCCATCCGAATACAGAGTCCACAAGATACAAGTTTTCTTCGAGTTCTATTTTCTCAGTACGCATAAGTGAATAATAGTAATCATTCCCAATTAAAATGTCTACCCGTTCGGACAAAGAATTGTCATCGGCCAAGACGATATTTTGATCATATCTGTTAACATGTTTTAATAATTCTTTTCTTGGATAAGAAACGCCTTGTGTAATCACCGGTACAACATTTGCAAAGAGTATTTTTAATTTGTCATCCTTTGTTTTTAAACATATCCTAACTAGGTCGCTTTTTATTTCTTTCGGTTTGTCTGATCCAAAGGTAAACACGAAGAGATGATCCTCTTCTTCCACAGCCAATTCTAATTCCTTGGCAACTTTCTTTGTTACATAGCTTCTTTGTGATCCACAGTCTAATAGTAGACGACATTTTTTAATAACTCTGTTTCTTCCGACAGCATCAATGACTGCTGTTTGTAAAACAGTTGAACCTTCTCCATGTACATGTAATGTGTTAACTGGTTTAATGTTAGTATGTGATGAGAACATCTTGGGGCATAATGCTCTATTATGTTTTCCTCTTGTTTTACAGTGAACACAGATGAGATTTCCTTTTCGACAATTAGCTTGTTTATGTCCTTTCCATAAACAACAGAAACAGTGACCCTTTAATCGTTTCTTTCTGTCTTCAACAGTTTTATATTCAGTACACTGGTCATTATAATGACTATTTTGACAAAAGATACATTGTAACTTTCTTTTCTTTAGATCTGATTGGGTTTCATCGTCTTCTTTTTTAGTCTCATAGGGTCTCTTCTTTGGGGTAAACGTTCCTGTACTTCCAGTAAATGCTACCGTACTAGATTGGTTCTTATTAAATTTCTTAAAGTTCTTATTGTGTTGAAATTTGAGTTTATTGAAAGACCTTTTCTTTTTCATATCTCTGACATGTAAAACTTCTGTGGTATATTTATTTTCTTCTGTTTTATCCTTTTCTTTATAACCCTTTGCTTCTTCCCTTGCTGATATGACTACCTTAAGCTGACTTCTCAAGTCTTGAATGGATTCTGTAGCTCCTTTTAATTTAACTTCATACACAATGTCTTCTGGAAATTTCTCCATTATTGAAAATCTTAAATGATTATGGTTGATATCTTCTCCGAAGGATTGCAGCACTCTGAGATGTCTTTCAATCTCATCTAGAGTCTTACGGCAGTCTTCGAATTTAAGCGCTGGCTTAATTTTGTTAAGTGTTGCATAGTGAGCGTCTACTATTTGCTCCTGTTTACCATATCTTTCCTTAAGAATGTCGACAGCAATTTGATAACTATTATTGGTTGTTTCCAAACCGTCAATCATAACTTTGGGCTCCCCTTCCAAGGAAGCTTTCAAATATAATAATTTGTCCACATTACATAAGTCACGACGACCTATGGTCGATTGAAATTGGTCCCAAAATGGGAACCAGCTCAATACGTCTCCTTTGAAAATTTGTAAATTGAGTTCGGGCAATTTGCTTCGCTTTGCTGGAATATTTATTTCACCGCCTTTATTCTCTTTATTAAATTGTGCAATGCGTGCATTGATTTCTGCTAAGATCTCCTCTCCCTCTAACTGGGACGTGGTCAAATTGGATATTTCATCGGCATTAGGATCTTGTGATATGTTAAAATACTGATATAAGTCAGAGCTAAATCTATTAATAATGGATTGTAACTTTGAAGCAACAACATTACTTTCTTCTAATTCGACACTGGTCCATGGACGTTGCTCACACAGAGCTTGGGCATTTTTTGTCAACCTTTCAACATTGTTGGCAAATTTGGTTAATCTTATAAGTAAAATCTCTTCCATTTTAGAGACTATTCTGAAAATTTTACCAATACATGTTGTTATTACTTAACAAGAATTGTGAGTATTTAAATAAGGGTACTCATAAAACAGTTTCATGGTTAACGTTAACAACATTCATAAATGAACCATTATATTTTAATTTTGATCATAATTGTAAGTAATTTTGATGAGGTATTATCATGAGTTCATTGTTCATAGTAAGTCATGACAAAATTTACTCTAGGTATAGGAATTAGTAAGCGTTTGTTATCAATAGCATAAAGTTTAAAATTTAACTAGCCTTTCAATGTTATTTCATGATACTCATACCTGCAACATAACTGTGCTATGTAAGTATAGCAGTATTTAAACGTTAAAGAAAGAAAATGAACTTTACAACATCACTCTTCTATCAAATGTATGTAAGTATTGTAAGTACTTATTTAAGCATTATTTACTTCTCTCCTTTTTTTTTATAAATGCATACTCATCACTATTAAGTCATTTACATTAGTCGTCACATACCTGGAATTATGTAAAGATGAAATTCCTCGTTTTTAAAGTTAGCTTTCTTGTTGCTAAGAAATACAACGACCAATCTTGCTGATTCCTAAGAAACAACAAAGAAATTCCCTAATGTACAATTTCATTCATAATTGCATGATATTGGTTAATGATTTCAATGTTAAACCCATACCGGCATAATATTTATGTAAACCATCGACTACAAGTCCAGTTTGTCGTATAAGTTCCTTTTAGGATTATGAATAAATAAATTCCTTGTTTTAATGTTAGAAGTATACATAAAGAGTGTAAATGGGTATAATACAACCCACTTACTAGGTTAGTAACTTGGAAACTCTTATAAAGCGTAAATAAACATCCGCCATTATTCCAACAATAATCTTTGTGAATTTTACTCACATGTACAATTGAATATATTTCACAATCTCTTACCAGAACCGCTATTCACTTATTTCTGGATACTCTTGCCTTCCACCATAATTTTCCTTAAGAATTAATTAAATCCGTTTACTAATAAAGAAGCTTGCTTATATTTTAATTTTCCGTTCCTTGAACTTGACGACATGACGACTTACGACAATAGATATATAATTACGATGGATGGATGGAGCTAAAGCTCGCTGTGAGCGTCGTCTCACTCTTTCCTTGAACGTCTTACTCTCACCGAAATGCTAGTATGAGATGTCAGATTTCTTATAGCCGTAACAAATAATCGACCGCCATCGAACCAATCGATCAAATGAACGAGTCCATTCTCTATGTAAAGGTTGTACGCACGACACAATTTCAACAAAATCGTATGCGATTTATTGTGAATGTCGTAAGTCCTCTCCAGACTACGCTCCCGAGTGTGGAGGAGACTTTAGACCATTACGTTTGTTCCGTGTCTTTTGCAATTGTTTTGAACATGATCATTAGCTTTTAAACGATTACCATGTAGTATAAAATATTAAGTTATATATTTATTCATCACATGAACACATTCGAGAACATTTTATAACAGATAGGAGTGACCAAGACTTCATTTGATCACCAACACTTCCTTACCTATTTCCGTTCACCATTTCGCTTCCTTTTAATTTAATTAACTTTATTTAGTCATAAGTAACACTTAAAATCATAACAGAGAAATTTTATTTTAGTTATATTGTTTTTTATGAAGTTGATTTTCAAATACAAGTACTATATATCATTAAAAGATCACAACTGTATCGATCTGACACCTGTGATTCCACTTACCGCCAACAGATGGTGCCACCATCCTATTAAATCATGAAAAATTTCTATAATATTTATTTTTATTATTTGCACAGACAAGAGTTAATAATAGTTAACAGCTTATATAAAAACAGCCGTATGAATCACGTCTCCCTGACTCCGAACCTGACACCTTTGTTCAAACACGGTTTTAAGTAAATTATGGTATTTAGTATGATCAAACTATATTTTTGAGTTTAATTTTACAACCAGCAATCCTGACAACACCTTCCCCAAAGTGCTGCCAAGATCCCTGCATCCTCACACCAATTTGTGCCCATCGCTGGGGAAAGTACGATAGCCACAAAATGTATATCTTGCCTAGATTCATCTGATGTAACTCAACTATCTTAACATCACTAATAAGGAATCTATTTACTTCTATTATTATGCCGATATGTGTCAGTTCAGTAGCAAAAGGACATGACTCATACCTGATAATTTTACTTCCACGGCTGCAATCTCCATGTGCGCTCCTCTTTGTACTTTGTGATGACCATATTAGTAGAACAGCTGGGCCTGTATTGTAAAAGGTACACATTGACTCCTCAATAGTCACTAAGTACATCACGATTTTATATTTATAGATGTCTCAGAATTTATTATTATACCAAAGCACATGTATTAACAGTTTATGTATGTACATGACTCAATCAGGCACCTTAGTAGTGCGTGACCCATTCATGTATTTGATTATTGTAATATACACAGTAACTTGTTTGTTACAATGTCCCATTTATTGTGCTGGACTCCACACATCGTCTGTTCATAGCTCGTCAGCCATGAGGAGTAGCGCTAGCTCCTAACAGAAACTATTATCATTAACCTCTCCTCAGAGCAGGTTACCACCATTGAATTAACTTTCTTATAGTCGGCGGACTTCTATGCCCCTTACCCGACAAAACCTCGCAAGGCATCTCTGATCTAACGCTGTCAAGACCGACCGAATCTTTATGTCTTCGACCCCGACAGCGCTAGCAACAGCATCTCTGGTCGAGCGTTCTTATGGCCGGCATGCTTTTCCTCCGACCGCAACAGCGCCCGACCCAGAGGAAATCAGTAAAATATTGACTTGAGTCTGTCCACAACCAGACTCCTTTATTTGATATAAGCAAGATTATCATGACAGCCTTCCCGCAGACAAGGCGTCTTATGCTAGTACATGGCTTTATCATTCGACTTTATTGAAACTATAATGTACTTGTATATCAACGTCAAATCTTTCATAGGGAATCATATTTGTTTTATTTCCCTTGTGACTTATATTATTATCTTTTTTACTAATTATACTTAGCTCTCAATTTGCAGTGTAGCGTCTTGTACTTTACTATATATTTATTGACACACTCAAAGAAATACTTTTTCATAACAGCAAGTAGTTGTACACCAGTCGCAACAGGAAAAAGCGTCCTTTATCATAGATAATATAACAGAAGGAAGTCTTACCATAGACAGTGTGAAACGGAAGGAAGGTTTTTTATAGTAGGTGATTCGCGATATGTCGCGACAGTTAAAGCATTACAGACGGGCGTACCGGACCGCGACCTTGGTACGGTACAATTATTACGTTCTCGCTCACACTTTAATCTGCTTCCTTAACACACGAAACACACGTACGATGGACCACCTTATGATACGTTTACATGCTTGCCGAGACTTGGCATTGTTGGCAAACGTCTACAAGCTCCAAGTCTGTACAAGCGCTTGATGGCTTGATTAACACGCTTGCAAGTACATCATTGTGGTCGTCGAAGTTGTCATTTCGTTGTTGTCAAAATGACAGATAAAGACAAAGATTCATATTTATGGGCTACATATGAGGAGTCTTTTCAAAAGGGTTTATTTCTGTATGAAAACCATACAAAAGTAAGCGTTTCATAGAGAAATAAACCCTTTTGAAAAGACACTAATACAATAAAAGACTCCTCATATGTACAGCCGAGTTCATAAATATGTGTACATTTCTTCACCTTAATCCATTGCAATAAGGTGAAAAATGTATACATATCATATTTATGAACTCGACTGTACAAGTAGGTAGTTAGGTAGGTGAACATGAAATAAGAATGAAAATGCCACTGAATTTTTACAATTATTTATTACAAGAGCCTTGTTTAAAACTGTAATATGAAGGTAGAAAATAATTATGTTCAAAACATACATTAATGAAATACAAACTGGTTCTCGTCTCGTCACAAGGGATTTCATTATCACTTATTCTAAGATGTCCAAGTCCAACATAGATCTATTTTAAATGTTAATTCTTTTTTTTTATACCACGACAGTGGCAAACAAGCATACGGCCCGCCTGATGGTAAGTAGCCTATGGACGCCTGCAACACCAGAGATATTACATGCGCGTTGCCGACCCTTTAAAAACCTGTACACTCCTTTTTTTAATTCATGGATTACCGAGAAATTAAATATCCAACTTTACACTACATGATTACAAGTTTTAACAATTCATCATTAGTCATTAAAAAAAGTTATATCTACAGTTGTATGTATTCAAGCATAAACATTATGTAAAATTAGTATAAAATTCACACAACTAATAACAAAATTTTATTGATCATAATCATAAGATTCTAAAGGTTTAGGTGTAGGTAATGTAACTTTGCTGTCATGCTAAATCTAAAACTAGGTATATGATGTATGGCTAGGCTAAGGCCACATAGAGGTGCATCATAGAGAAAAAAACACAATATCTAGGATATTCCTTGTGAATTTATATCTACCATGCATAACTAGATTTACTAGCTAACCCCATGTCGTCTGTAGCCTGACAAGCAAATTGATCTATGAATAAACAAATATTTAATAAAAAGATTATACAATCATAAAAAACTCATGAGAAAACTGCAATAAAATACTAGACGTATTAGCATGCAAACTTTGATCGTCAATACTCATAATACTTTTATTGCCATTTATATTAACAGTAATATTGCATTTAGGATGATTATTTCAGGCTGTGAGAAGGATATCCCAGTTTATTTCATTATTGTACACTTCTTGATCCAGCCACAGCTCATAGCTCTCTTTGAACTCATCATCCAATTCTACATTGGACTCCAGAACACTATTTATGTCCGTGTCAAGCGGCGTAAGATCTATTTCAATGTCTCCACCCGAACCATACCTCCTCTGATTAAAGCGATCCACGCTGACTCTTAAAGCACACTCTTCATCTTGGAAATCCCATGGCCGAACATCTACATCATTGCCAAACGCCCAGTCATCATTCAACCTATGTCTCACTTTAGAATAAATGGCACTGATGGTTTTCATATTAGTTTTCCTCCACTGACGTCCCAAGTATTTTGTCTGCATTTTAAGCAATTTTAGCACGTAAAACTGCATAAGTGCATGCCTGACCTTGAGGGTTCGTTTCAAAATAGGCGCGCTTTTGAACACAACCAGCATCATTATTCTTGCGTTTTTCCACTTGGTCAGCTTGTTAAGAATTCTTACTAAATTGATGCAAGAGAAAACATTTCTCCATGAATATGGAACTGAGGAGTCTCCAATATCCAAACATTCTTTTGTCAACTCTGGTTGCTCACCAATCACACAAGCAGGGAAATCAAATATTGGTATTGAATTCTTGGCTCCAACATATGACAGAATATTTTGGTTGAAAAACTTCAGGACAAGCGGCATACAGTTCGCATAGACTAGATGTTGTGACATGAATTCAAATTGATATATGTGATTTAACTTAAAATGTTTGAGAAGAAGGAGTAATATAGCTGTGATGGCTTTGACAATAATCTCTTTGTGTCTGTTGACATCAATGCCAAGTTTCAAAGATTGCAGGACTGTCATGGGCATTTCTTCAGGTAGTAAGTCTGACATAATGTTGAAAGTGTAAGCTTTAGCTGTAGAGGTTGGCGCAGCCGCTAAGAGTATCTTCAACAAAGCAATCATGTACTGTGGTAGGTTTGGCAGCATGGCTCTATACAGTATTTCCACTTCAGTTTCTTCAACATCTTTCTCACCTCTTGTTAGGGGACTGCGGGCTATTTCAATTTCTCTTTCTATTTGAAGCTCAGACAAACTGGTGTACATGTGCTTTCTTAGTATATCTATACCCTCATGTATGGGTTGCGGGAGACCATCAATTGTCTGCCTGTCCCCAGGTAAAGAGTAGCCTACAAATTTGATTCTGACATTGTCCAGAAACATGTCAATATCTTTCTGCCGGACTTTTGACTGCCATGGCAAACTCCGTGGCAGTGGTGGGGGTGGTGGGGGACTTTCAAACTGTTTGAAGTACATGTAATATGGACAGTTTGGGTTTTGATTTGGATTTTGTGTACTATCTGCAGGCATAGACTGGAACTCCATAGAGTAATCTTCAGACCCGTTGCCAGTTTCTTCCTTGTCTACAAATATTTGTTCATCAGATTCATCCAGCGATGTTTGCTTCATGAAAGTCTGCCTTCTCAGAGCCCGTTCATTTTCTGATAGTTTAATTTTTCTTCCAACAGGGTTTTGATTTTCAAGCATGTCAGCAGCACTTGGGGGTGGGGAACTTGCTCTCATACCTTTAATTATTTCAAGGGTGTCTTCAGTTATTGGGTCTAAGCCATGCTTTTCTCTAAGCCTTGATTTCCTCTCTTTCAGCTCCTTGGACCCTCCTAAGTACACCAGAAGTATTTTCCACAATAACAGTAAAACTTTCTTCATGGGAAAATGTGGTGTTGTGCCTGCACAAAGATGTGTCACCATACTTAACAGTTTGACAGGTAATAACTCATCACCAAAAGGTGTTCCAAGTTCTTCTTTAAAGTTTTTTACTAAATGTGCAAACTCAGAGTCAGGATTATCTTTTTCAGTTCTCATGTACTCGGTGATCAAATAAAGAACAGATAGGATTACTCTGAGGTTGGTGGAGTCTGCTAGTGATTCTGCAAGTTTCCTTGAAGCTATAGCAGAGCTGCTTTTCACAATTTCGAGGTTGAGAAGTTCGACAAAAGCCGTGAAGACGCCCATGTCGTACAGGGTCATCACGTTTATGCGCGCCCAGTGAGCCTGCTCGGCGTCTGATTGCATCTCTGCCCAGCATCCCTGCGCCAAATAAAGGATACAGCGAGACGCCCGCATTCGTATGTCATTCACTGCCACATCCAGGTGCTCTAACAACTTCATCACAACCGTCCGTTGTTGCTTATTGGACAACCTTTGCCAACTGGGCGGTAGATTAAACTCTTCCATAATGTCTTCGAAAGCCTTGACATTCAGCTGGAACTCAGGGTGTTCAGTGTAGCTGTACAGCTCGGCTATCTCGTTGGCCTGTGTATCGCAGTCGTCGTAAATAAAATCCAGCTCGGGGCTCTCCATATCGTTGACACAATCGCCTTCTTCCATGGGTCGACGAGCGTCGGGCATTTTGGCACCTCCCCGACGTCCGTTGCCATTCGTGCCCATCATTGGGGAAGCCAAAGCAAGCGCAAACCGTTTCTAATTTACATAGCTATCTTGGGATTTCGCATTTATTATTATTGTTCGTAAAATGAACAGAGAAACTGGATTGATTGATTACCAATTCACTTGCACCACAGACAGGCACATTAGCACAGACTAAGAAAAAAGGAAAATATTTTGACAGATGGCAATCGAATGTCATTAATTCATGTAAATTAATTTGGTGATGGTGTTTTTTAATGGGAATTTGTTGATTTTAATCCAATAAACTTTTTAAGTCTAAGTGAAAATAATGACTAATAACAAGTACTTTCTAAAAATATTCTCACAGCTGAGTAAAGTAGCGGCATCTAACGAAGGTAATATACTCTAATTTGTATTATACTCAACAAAAGATGGCGCTAATTAGCGCACTAGTGGATAAACGCGCAAAACTAAGCTCAGATTATACTTACTCTCTTTGTTGCTTTGGCTCAGACAAAGATAGATATAACTCCGTAATAGATGGATACAGTCTAAGGAAAAAACGTGCCTCGAAAATCAAGAAAATTTTATTCTCGTTCAGAGGGCGCTACTAGCTATGGCCTACTGTCGTATAGATGGCGTTGACGGTTTCGTTTGTTATTTAACAATTTTAACGCATATCAGTGAAAGAATATGGGTCAAAATCATAAAAATAATTAATGCAAATAAAAAAAAAACATTTATCCATATTTAAATACGTTTTATCGTATTTTTATAAATCTTCATTTTTATGAAATAAAACTATGAAAACGGATTATATCGCGTATATTGAATTTATAATACATCCCGACGTTTCGAACTCTTTACAGCGTTCGTGGTCAACGGGTGACTGAGGAAAAATTACAAAGTGCAAAAATACCCACATACTAAAATAATGAACAATCGTAGACTACAAACTTTAAGGCTGGTTGTACATGCAAAATCGGTTCATAAGGCTAGTTATACACTATAATTATTTTTCAAGTAAAGATATATATATATATATATATATATATATATATATATATATATACGCGATAAAAACTATGCCGGCTCCAACCCTACACCACGGACCCGAGAAGATTTAATTCCCTCCTAAATTGTAGGAGGGTATCCCAATATGGGACCGGCAACAAACTCGGCGGGACACATCTTTTCAAAACATCAGAATGTCTAGCATCATCCAACACTAAGGTCTCACAGTCTATGTCTCGCTTGCTCCTTTATCAGATGGACTACAGGATCCCAAGCTGGTGGTAGAGAAAAGCCATCTTCCCTATTAAAGTTTGGATATTTCTTAATCTCAAATAATTTCTTCATTTTTAGTCTGAAAGTGTGTCGACAGATGGCAGTGAATTTACTGGGGTTACAAAATTTACTATGACAGTACCGCTCTAGTATAAGTTACTCTATGGCTCAGATAAGCTGCAGTCTTTAAAAAATACGAACACAAAAAAAACCGTCTAATTTATTTACCACAAAGACTACCATTTTTTTTAATAATAAAAATGAAATAATTTTTAAGAAAAAAAAACCGACTTCAATGGGGGATGCCGCTGAAAGTTCACTTATTGTTGATGGTGCACGCTTAGATTCCAGACAAAGAAATGAAAAAGACAGCATCTTTTGCCTAATAATGTAGAAAAGGAGGTAAAACCACCCACTTTTCTAGTAGCATTTCGTTTCTGTAAGGGTCGCAGTTCTAACCTAGACTACTTTTCTGATAGCAGTTCTGTTCTGTGAGAATCGCAGTTCAAAACCCAACCACCCACCTAACCCACTTTTCTAGTAGCATTTCCGGGTCCGAGTCTGGGTCCGGATCAGAGTCCGGGTCCGTGTCCGGCTGTCCGGGTCCAAGTTTGGGTCAGAGTTCGGTCCGGGTCCGGGTCCGAGTTGGGGTCCATGTTCAGACCCGGATCCGGGTCCGAGTCCGGGTCCAAGTTTAGGTCTGGGTCCATAAGGAAGAGAACAAATCGCCAAACGTGAACTATGTGTCATTGAAGAGTTCCATTCTGATCATCATCAGCAGTTCCACTTCATCAAATGTCACTTTTTAAAATGGAAGTGCTGGATTTGTTTATAAAAATACAAAAATCACTATATGTATGCCTTTCACATTTGAGGAGTTCCCTCGATTCCTCATGGATCCCATCATCAGAACTCGAGCTTGACAAAAATGTTTCTTGAAAACCTAACTAAGCAAGTTAGGTTTTCAAACATAACGAAGAGGACAAATCGCCAAACGTGCCAGAAGTGCTGGATTTGTTTATAAAAATACAAAAATCACAATATGTATGCCTTTAACATTTGAGGAGTTCTCTGATTCCTCATGGATCCCATCATCAGAACTGCTTTTTGACAAAAACGGGACCAATCTGTATGTATATACTTACAATCAAAAAAGAATTTTCAAAATCGGTCCAGAAATGACGGAGTTATGGAGTAACAAACAAACAAACAAAAAAAAAAAAAAAAAAAAAAAAAAAAAAAAAAAAAAAAAAAAAAAAAAAAAAAAAAAAAAAAAAAAAAAAAAAAACAAAGGCGGCAAGACGTGTTTTGAAAAGTCTTTTGTAAAATTATTAATTTTATATTCAATTAACTTGTGTCTTTCAGTTATTTGTGTTTTAAAATACTCGTAAATTATTAACTTTCTGGTTTTTCATAAATTTGAAGCGGTCCCGACTGTTACAGTCGGGATCCGAAACCAATGTCCCTCAATAGAGATAATGGCGCAAATGAAGCTACAAATCGCGTAAATAGCTCAGAGATATGCCTACAAAATGATTCCATGGATTTAATACAACGTGATATGGACTGCGAGGAGGAAATGACGCCTGATAATGGTGAACCGAATTCATCAGATGACCTAAGGTCAAGGTTAAAAAGCTTAAGGCGAGACAGTTTCCTAAGGTTAGTACTGATACAGATATGAGTGTTATGACGACAGATCATTCCTATGCTGCTAAGAGGAAGGACGATGAATGGACATTAGTTACCAAAAATCCAAAACGCCGTTATGTGTTTAACCCAACCTTACCCGTGGGCACAGAAATAAGCATTACTTGCAAAGATAAGCTGCCGAAACAATTTGCGCTAGCGAAGCTATTCAAAAGTCATGATATTCTAGGTATCATTAGAGTCAGGTACGTTAATTCATATAAGGTGCTTGTCCAATTTGATAATGAAACCAGCGCTGAGCGCCTTATTTCCAAGGTTGTTGTACTCGAGGAGTTGGGCTGGCGGTGCCAAAAAACATACGAGGTTGGTGTTTCTTATGGTATTATAAAAGATGTGGATTTAGATTTAAATGAAAAAGATATGATAGAAAGTATGACATGCGGTGTAGAAATAGTTTCAGTAAAAAGATTAAGTAGAAAAAGTTCAGATGAATCAGGATGGAAGGACAGTGAGACCGTACGTGTATGTTTCAAAGGCCCCATATTACCACCTTACGTTTATATACATGAAATGCGAGTAAAGGTTGAACCATACCTATTTCCGGTATCACAGTGTGCCAATTGCTGGCGATATGGACATACAAAGAAAACGTGTTCTAAAAAATCTACTTGTCCTAAGTGTGGAGGACATCATATGAATTGCGAAACAACTGTATTCACATGTCGCAATTGCTCAGGAAATCACATGGCTCTAGACAAAATTTGTCCGTACTACCAAAAAGAAAGAAACATAAGGAAGATTATGGCTGAATTTAACTGTACGTATAAAAAGGCGTTGAATAAATACGAACCAGGTTCTAGCAGCCCGCCAGCCCCGGCGGCATCATTGTATCAGGAAAACTTTCCTCCGACGCTTAGGACAACTGAGACGACGTCAGTGGCTGAAACATCAACAGTGGAGTCTGCGATAATCGAACCAGCATATGCAAAAATAGTGACGACCCAAGCTGTAGTTCATAGTCATAGTGATGCCCCAGGTAAAAAATATAATGTATCGTTATCATCACATAAAAAGACAAGCCGTACTAAACCTAATAAACACAAGAAGCCCGAAGTGAGAGAAAAAGAAGATGACAGTATATCTGATAAAAACTTATCAAATATGGAAACTGATGACAATGACGTTCTACCAGAAATAACGAGCGAACCCAAGGAAGTAAGTGAAAATAAACTAAAATTTAGTTCATTAATTGATAAGTTAAAAGATATCATATTCGTGAAAAACTTGACGATTGTTGAAAAAATAAAATTGGGAGTTCAAACTGGATTAGAATGGCTTTTATCTTTTGTTATGAAGAATATACTTGACATGTCCTGCTTAAAATCCTTTTTTAACGCCACAGATGGCTAGCAACTTAAAGCAGTGCAGACTTAACATGTTGCAATGGAACGCGCAAAGTATTAGACCAAAGTTAGTATCGTTTGAGAATCTACTTATTCAGGAGAAGATCCATATAGCGGCTCTTAGTGAAACATGGTTAGATACAGACTGTTATTTTCGCATTAGTAATTATAATATATATAGAGCGGACAGATCGGATGGATATGGTGGTGTTGCAATCCTTACGCATAAATCGATCAAGTCTGAGCATTGTCGTGTTCAACACCCTAATCCTGGTGTACAAGTCGTTTACGTTAAAGTGTTTAATTGTGATGAAATTAAAAACGTGATTTCAATTTACTGTCCGTCTTCCGTAGTGACTCAGCAGAGTGATTGGGATTTTATTTTTTCAATCGTGCAACATAACGTGATTATCATGGGCGACTTTAATGGCCATCACACCAACTGGTCATATAAAACGGATACTCGCGGAACTCAAATATATGATTCTCTTGTGGACTGTAATCTAGTTTCTCTTAATGATCATAGACACACAAGAGTGCGCCTAGTCAATGGAATGTTACAGGAGTCGTCTCCAGATATTTCTATAGTATCTACTGATATTTATTTTGCATTTAATTGGAACGTTATGAAAGAATCACTAGGAAGCGATCACCTTATTATAAAGATTTCTACATATTTAAATTCTTGTGCTGAGTCTGTACCAAGGAGAAACTATAAAGGGGCTCAATGGAATGAGTACAGAATGTATTTAGAAAATAAATTCGCTGATTTGTCTTTGCCTGAAGCTCCTCAAGAATCATATAATTGCTTTCTAAGTATTATAAATGTAGCTGCTGATCTTTTCATACCATATATTAAAATTAACAATAAGCCAGCAAACAATTTCCAACCAAAACCGTACTGGAACCAGGCTTTATCCAAAGCCGTTGCCGAAAGACGTTTAGCTCTCTCATTGTTCAGACGAAATCCTACACCACAAAATCTTGAGGAACTTCAGGCTAAGATAAGAGGCACTCAGAGACTTATTAGAACGCGTAGAAACGAAAGTTGGCAACAATTCTGTAACTCCATAAGCGAGTCCTCATCAGCCTCTGAAGTTTGGTCTCGTATGAAATGGGTAAAGGGCTATAGGTCTTCTCGGCCTCATGTTAGTGTAGAAAAAGCTCATAATCTTCTTTGTTCTCTCACGCCAGATTATGTGTCTCCGTCGACGCCAGTGATTGAGTCGGGTAGCACGGTTATAGACGAACCATTTACATTACATGAATTAGATTCTTGCATTAAACCGAAAGATACTGCTCCGGGTCATGATGGTATAGCATTTTCTATGATTAAAAATCTGCCTGAGAAAGGAAAACTCTTATTATTAACATTGTACAATAATTTCTACTCCTTAGGTTTTGTCCCTACTCAGTGGAGAGAAATTAGTGTAGTCCCGATACCTAAACCCGGAAGAGACCCCTCCTCTGACTCTGCTCTCCGACCAATCTCTTTAATTTCATGTCTGTGTAAAATATTTCATTCTATGATCAATAGGAGATTGGAATGGTTCATAGAAAAAAGATGTATGTTTTCCGAGGAAACTGTTGGTTTTAGAAAGTGTCGATCATCTTTGGATAATTTAAGTAGCTTAGTTAGTCGGATACAGACCGGATTTTCAAAAAATATGATCACTTTGGGGAGTTTCATAGATATTGAGAATGCTTATAATAATGTAAATGTTCCCATTTTAATTGAAATACTTGACAGGCTACGAGTTGGACATCACATTTGTCGATATCTATGGAATTTCTTAAGGGAAAGATATCTCACAATACAAACTGATACATCTATGTTAAGAAGATCAACTGGTCGTGGGTTGGCTCAGGGAGATCCTACTTCGCCATTGCTTTTTAATGTTTATACTATGCATATTCAAAAATCACTTTCAGATGTTTATTTTTCACAATATGCAGATGATTATATTTTATATGTTACAAAGAAGTCTATAGAGGAGGCTGAGGATGTATTACAAAAGTCCCTTAATGTATTTAACAAATGTTTGAATAATCTCGGTCTTGAAATATCTATATCTAAAACTAAGTTATGTGTGTTTAAAAAAGGTATTAATAGAAAACCTGTAAGCATCAAAATTAATGATAAAAAAATAGAGTTAGTCGAGTGTGTTAAGTATCTAGGAATGTGGTTGGATCGATCTCTTAGGTGGGAAAAACATATTAACGAATTGGCTCAAAAGATTCAGAAATATTCCAATGTTTTAAAAGTTCTAGTTGGACCGGGATGGGGTGTCCACCCAAAACATCTCAGGAGATTATACTTTGCTATAATTCGTAGTCGAATAGATTATGCGTCTTTTCTTTACGATGATAGTTGCGATTCGCATTTGTACAAACTCGATAAAATTCAAAATCAGTCATTGAGGACTATCGGCGGTTTTATTAAGTCTACTCCTATACACGCAATGGAATGTGAACTGTGTGTACAACCGTTGCACATTCGTCGCGTCTATTTGGCATCCAAGTTTTGGCTAAAATCTAGATCTTTTGAAAACAACTCAACTATTAAACTCTTAGATGGATTAAATAATGAGTTACAAGTTCGAGACACTTTGCGCAATAAAAAACCTCTTCTTCTTACCATTCATAATATGTATAAGTTAACAACTATGTATTCCAGTAAAGTATTGGAAATGTTTACCTTGGACCAATGGGTAAATCATATAGATGTTTCTAAATCTATTAAGTTAAACATTACTTCTATTAACAAATCTAAGCGCGAGTATGACAAAGTTTCCCTACGAACTACTGTAAACGCTTTTTTACGTACCAATTACTCTGGATTTTATTGTATATATACCGACGGATCCAAGGAAAAAAACTCCTTAGGTGCCGCGATTTACGACCCTCAATCGAACGTATCGGTTAAATTACATATAAAATATGAAATGTCTATAATGCACGCCGAGTTGGTTGCCATTGCTGAGGCCTTATCCTACATCCAATCCCTAGATTGCAATTACATAGTCATTCTGTCAGATTCTAAAAGTGCCCTGCAACATATTGCTCGGTGTACCACGAACACTCGATGTCTCCCGGTTGCCTATTCCATTTTGAATCTCATTGACAAATTAAAATCGCAAGATAAGACCATAATTCTGCAATGGATTCCATCTCATGTAGGTATAGCCGGTAATGAAGTAGTCGATTCCATAGCCAGGCTGGCTTGTCATGGTGGAGTAGAATGTAATATCTTACCTTTTTATACGGATTGTATCATTTTAGCCAAACAGAGAACCTATACTTTATGGAAAGAATACTTTGATAAGAGATCAACAGAAAAGGGTATTTGGTACAAGACGATCCAACCTCATCCTCTAATGACACCGTGGATTGATTGTTTTCTTAATAGACGTGACATTGTATTGATGATGAGACTACGTTCTGGACATATCCCATTGAACCAATTCGGTTATTTAATGAAGAAAGTTCCTTCTCCTAATTGTGATGAATGTGATGTAGTAGAAGACGTGTACCATGTTATAATGGAATGTGTCCGGAATGAAGCTGCTCGGATACAACTGGCTTTTTCAAGCCATAATACTATGTTTGATGTCGGGGGCTGCAATAGCGTTCTGGCTGCTCCTCTGTCAGACTCCGCCATGGCGCTACTGCAGCTTGTACGAAAAGCTATTGTTAATAGATTAAGTTAATTGTAAGAACATTGTATTGCTGTTTTCTATGGAGCGACATGTTCACCTCGGTGACAAGCTCTTAAATAAAGAGAAAAAAAAAAAAAATGGAGTAACAAACATTTAAAAAAAAAGAACAAAAAAAAACAACCGAATTGAGAACCTCCTCCTTTGAAATCTTGAAGTCGGTTAAAAATGAAAATGAAAATTTATTAATAACACATCGTTATAAGTCGGTATACAATATACAATATAAATGTTACGTGTATGTTGTGTTCATGTGTAAGCCTATTGTGTCCCAATGCTGGGCAAAGGCCTCCCCCCTCTCATGATGTTAAATTTATATATATGGGATATATTATGTAATATTATAGTATTAAGTTACGTGCTCAATTTGCAGTGCCCTTACAGGGTTCATAGCTAGATCACCTATACATATACATTAAAATAATGTAAGACCTTATTGTACCTATGAAAGCAATAAATTACTGATTACAGATTAGTATCAGTATCAATCTAAACATAAATATTATTTATATGTAAATATAAATACATTGGTATCATTTTTTTTTTGTTTTTATATATCATATATATTGCATAATGTTGCATATTATAATATTATATTATATCGTTGCATATTATTAAAGCAATAAAGGTAATTGGAAAAATTCATTATAGTCGTAAAATAGCTCTTGCAAGAGCCACTTTTTTAATCTAACCTTGAACGCCGCGGTAGTAGCTGCATCTCTGATATTGTCAGGCAAGCGGTTGTACACAGCGGGTCCTAACCTAAATAATAAATTGTCGTTCTGACTTCACGAGTCTGTGCTTTTCGGCGACTAGTCTGTTGTGCTGCTTGTTGCTGCGGAGATTATAATTAATATTGGTACCCTTTCGCTTGAACGTTTCGAGGTTCGTTCGCGTAAATACCGCTACCTGGTTTATGAATAAGCAAGGCAGGGTTAAGAGTTTGAGGTCACGAAAAAGGGGTCGTGCCGGAGCATCCGCAGGCATGCCAGCCATTGCTCGGACCGCACGCTTTTGCATTACGAACGCACGGTTCCAGTCGGAGGCGTGCGCCCATAGCTCAAGAGCTCAACACCGTAGGTAAGAAGTGAGTGCACTGTTGCGAAATAGCACTCCCGCACTGCGTCTCCTCCCGCGGTTAGTGCCGTCCGTCTATGTGCGACTCCCACGTTAGCGCATCGCATTGTCAAGCTGGAAATCAAGAAGGCGCGTGCAAGACAGGTGCTGTATAGGGGTACCGCCTGTACACACCTTCAGGGCTTTGCTGGTGTGACCGTTTAATTTAAAGGTCATTATAATTTTACTCTTCGCATACTTGGCAACATGAACCTAGCTAAAGTGCCGTGATTACACGGCACTTTGGCTTTAGGAAGAAGTTTCTTAGGGAAATTTTGATAAAAGCGCATGCATTATTGAGTAATGAAAGTGGCATCTTAACCTGTCATCGAGTTTTTAAATTGAATGTAGGTAAGCTTATTTTCTCTTTTTCATATGAAATAAAAATGTTTATAAAATAGATAAACAAAAACAATGTTTATAGAGGCGAAGTATTTTTTTTTATTTAAAAATACATATATAAAAAAATGAAGAGTACCACTTTCTTGTCCCAATCACACACCTGTCTTGTCCAAATGCATCGCTCTTCCAGTTTTAGTTCTTTAGATTTTATAAACACCTATACAATTTATGTCAATAAAATATTTCATGCTCTATAATAACATAAACACTTTTAAGATGTACGTTGCACGGGTCTTATATATAAATATTGTACAACAATATTCACGCGCGAAGTTTGTCCAAGGATATTTTCACTGTAATCTGTAATGTAACCTGTACATCCGCGGTATTGCATCTCATTCGTCACACACAGAAAATTATATTAAGATCATAACTCTGGCAAAATATTAGGTAAGTATCAAGCTAACCACCGTAGGGAACCATCATGAATTCATGACCAAAGTATCATAGTTTCGTAGCGACAAGTTTGTAACAGAAATGTTAACTTTAACTTGTCTCGATTATTTTACGAAATTGGTAAGGGGCATTTAATAATATCATTTTAATATTGTATGAAGGTATATCCATATATGCTAAAAGTGAGACATTCGTATTATTATCCGTTTAAGAGATAAAATAAAATAGAAATGTATTTTTCACTGTAACCTGCTTAACTTTAAACTGTGATTAATGTGCATGTTAATGTAAGTCTTGGCAGGTGATTGTGACTTCTGACTCGATCCATATATTTACAAGACCTTTCAGTCTATGTATGACCGCTTTCACTAGCATAACAATGTCAGCTTGTGCTGGCCGTCTGGATGTTCAGAAACAGGAAATGCAGGACGTGATTTTAGACTTTCAATTTTATATTTCTCCATAACCTTCTGGTAGGCAGAAATGAAATTACTACCAAAGAGGGATATAATAAGAGAGCGGTACTGTCATAGTAAATTTTGTAACCACAGAAAATTCCCTGCCATCTATCGATACACTTTAAAAGTAAAAATGAAGATTTATAAAAATACGATAGAATGTATTTAAATATGGATAAATAATTTTTTTATTTGCATTAATTATTTTTATATGATTGTCCCATGTCCTTTCACTAATATGCGTTAAAATTGTAAAATAACAAACGAAACCGCCAACGCCCTCTATACGAGAGTAGGCCAAAGGTAGTGGCGCCAGCTGATCGAGAATCAAATTTTCGTGATTTTCGAGGCACGTTTTTTCCTTAGACTGTATCCATCTATTACGGAGTTATATCTATCTTTGTTACTACTGAACATCACGTTTTCTGCAAATACGGTTTTCTACGGGATCCCGTTTTAGTAGTATACGTGCAGTATCCCGCAAATAGAATGCTCTTGGGAATGTTACTATTTTTGCACGTATACTACTTAAACGGGATCCAGCAGAAAACCTTACCCGCAAAAAAAACGGGATGTCCAGTGGAAAAGAGCCCTAACACTTCAAGATCGTACGTTTGGTAGGACCTTCACACACCTTCACGGTGGGGAACATGGCTCTTTCCTTTGAAAAGATAAAGCTAAAGATATGTTTATTTGCACAAATGTAGTGATGAAGTTGAACATAAGTGGACAACACGACGAGACAATATGACGAGAGAGGAGTATGCGGTTGAATGGGATTGTTCAAATGCCCACACTACGAGGCCTCGGCTTCCAGGTTTCGAAGGCTCCGTTTCTCCAAGAGCTTTCTTCGTTTCTATCATTCGTATGTGTGGCGAAGAGCTGACTGGACTTCCACAGGCATTATCAATGATATTAGTACCTGTTTCGGAGATAAGTAGTGTGATCGCTCGTGACCACCATTTCTCCTTCACCGCGAGGTCCTCGCATTACAGGGTATCTAAGGCAGCCGCACTTGTAATTATCCTGTGGCATTTTTCGTGGCTCTCCTGCCGCCATCCAGTGCCCCCTCGGTATTTCGTCTTCTGTGATCTTAATGTATCGAGATCTGCTGCCGTTCTAACGAGCCTCTTGGAAGAACTCCACGATCAGTCGGTCATTCTCACCCTGATAATACCGTGAGAGTCCGGTGAGCGTGCCGAAGTTTTAAATAACAAGCGGTCCAAGCTGATCATTTTTGATGTGATTGGTCTCTTTTGCCGCGTTCATACCCGACACAGCAGCACTGCCGCGCATGATACAGGACAAGAGTCAGGCGGTGGCGCCCTGTCCCTAGGAAACCTCTTTCTCCGACTATGCATTTTTGAGTGACAGAGATGTTTGCTTTTATGGAACTCTAAGCGTATCTTGTTTCAGGTATTACCCAGTTCCTCGTTATCTATCGGTTTTACTTTTTTGATATACCCCGTCAGCCGTGTGAAGCCGTCATTTCTGGAAGCACGATACTCGATTTTGACAGAATTGTGCTTAACTGCGCGGTAGCCATAGAAAAAAGAGTGAAGTGAAGTGAAACACCTACTACCGACATGTTATTCCATAAGACTGCTCGGTTGACATGTTTAATTTACAATAGGCATTTTTTTATTGTGTTACCTACCTAAGTGTGTAACCTACCTAGTGTTAGAAACTGCGTTAAAATAAAAACGGTGTATGTACACTATGTACCTACAGGTAGGTGGGTACCTACCTAGATCCAATAATTAAATTTAAAACGTTCCCCCTCCCATTAGTTAAGTGCCCGGCACGGCAGGGGGTGAAAAGATCCTTTGTTGTATTACAAATGTTCGGATGTCATCCGCGCGACGTCTGACGTGAGAACAAACCAGCCTGCGCCATTAGGATCCTTTTAGAAAATCTCTCGCTGTTTATGGTTTGGTGTAAACTTCGCGAAGAAAGTGGCTTATTATTACATGTGTCTACGGTTGTTCTGGTAATCAGATCGACTGGCAGTATAGAGTAGGTAGGTACGTTAACCTAAGTAGGTACGTAGTTTCAATGTCCATGTTGTACTCTCTCTTGACTCGGAAGAGTTTTCAAAAGCTGCTCAGTTCGGAATTGGCCCGAGCGAAGATTGTGAGTTAGTAGGTACCTACTCGTATTAGTTACAGTATGTTCACTGATAGGTACTGACTGTTGTGTAGGCATTGAATATTGTAATATATAATGATGTACCTACCTACTAGCGTGTTAGTAAAATTTTAATGTTTTATGTTGTATTCTAATGTGTAGTTTTGGCACATTGCTTCATTGAAAATTTCCCCATTTTAGTGACTAGCAGGATTCATGCAATACAAAATCCTCATTAGGTAAGGTACCCACATGTTAATACTTATCTCCATATTATTTTAATTGTAGCCGTATTCGATTATTAAAAAACAACTTATTAGGTACCTATCAAGTGGTGTAGGCCTGTAGGTAGTAACTACTAGCCGCCCCTATTTTTCAGCACGCATCATATAGAATGCCGCCTTGCTGCCGCCCTAGGCGCGGGCCTACTGGGCCTTAGGGCAAATCCGCCACTGCCTATTTGTAGAATTTTTCTCATACCTGTCCCATAGGTACACCAATTTTAATACACAATAAGTTTCTATTAATAATAATATAATAATATATATATATATAGGTAGGTAGGCTTTCTCGATTCAAAACGAATTACAGAACGGGTGACAGAAGGTAATACTCGTGTCGTACATTTGTGATAACTAGGTGTCGTGGTCTCGGCAGGGTTAAATTTATTTTGAAAGATTACAAACCATAAATATAGGTACTTGGCAGAACATTTCGCCACCACCAAAACCACGTTTTGGCCACTACACCTGTTACTTTCTGGAGTCAAGTTGGGCCCAGCCCTTGTATAATTTTGTGTTGTATAGGACCTACTTACCTACTTATCTATTCAAATATCCCTCTTAACCACCTACATTAAACCCGAGATCGTTTACAATAAATCACCCAAATTGCCGACATAAATCAAACAATAACCGAGATATTCGATCCGATGCCCATCATAAGCTTTTAGAGATCTTTTGTTAGGGTAAGGGCCCTGACATAACGTGTTATCAAATAAAAGAAAGGTGTGAAAATTCACAGGCGGGTTGTAGGCCCCTCCTTCTTAAGATGGCGTTGCCCCCCCTTCTTATTAAACAGCCAGTAGCGAGGCAGGATTCGGTGTTGTTCGTACCTACAGAAACTGTTTGGCACCACCTATTTTCGAAAGCAATTATCAGTTCACGCGGCGATGATGCGGCATCGGAGTCTGAGTTAGTATGGTCTGTTATACCTACTGACGTGGACCTCATTTTATTTATTACTACGAAAATTGTATACAATAATTAAATTTTATAAATAATTAAACATAGCAGTAATTGACAACTAACAATGGATTTTAATCACATATCCAGCACGTGTGAAACCGATGCCATTTTAAAAACAAAAGAAAATTATAGTGTTGTGTGTGATCTTCGTAAAAATCTGGTTGAAGATTGTGAATCCGTAAGCGACAATGAAAGTGAAAACGAAACTATTGATGTTATTTGTGAAAACAGTGATCGCAGGAGGTGTAATGAAAAAATACGAAATATAATTCAAAACCCGTATATTAACGAACATAGGGGTAAATTTTACGATCAGACTGGTACCGTAGTGCCTGCTAAATTAAGAAGTGACAGTGTAATAAATGGAAAGAGTAAAACTTTTTTGATTGATAGTATTTTAGGAAATAATAAGTGTAGTAATGAATCTAGATCGCAATCTGAAAATGAACAATTTGAGGGAGCAGCTGATGAGCATAATGGTAAGAGCAAAACATAGGTACCTAAATAAATGGCGATTGGAGATGATAAAATGAAAATCACAACAAAGGTATATCACTGGTTTCTGTTGGTTAGATTGTTTACCTTATTTCAAGTACACATATAATAAAATTTGTCCATGATCATATATATTTAAGTTTAAGTATTTTGTGGCAAATTTGGCCAGACACTTAGGGCGCCATTAAAAGTAATTAGGTAGCTTGTTTGGAAACACAATTTATGAATAAAATAATACATAATTTGATAATGTTACCAAGGAAAAGCACACTAAATAAGTAAATTAAATAATTTTTGGCTCAATAGATGAAAAGGTTACAGCGCCTGTATAAATTTATATGTAAATAGAGCCTCATCATTTCATTTGTTTGGTAAATGAATCCGTAAAGTGGAAATTAAGTCTCTATTTTTTTGTAGAAAAACTAACTGAAGATAGCAGTGTTCACGTTCACGTCAAATCAATTGCACACTGTTAGTTAAGGCTATATTAAAAAAATATATAAAAATTGTTCCATGGCAGTGAAACCTACGCCTCGATTAAATTCGCGGTTGTATTGTAATACTTGCTGCGTAAAAAAATGATAATGATGAAATTTGCACCGCAGTTTCATCGACGTCGTGTCCGGAGCTGAGCGCGTTGAGCGAGGGGCTGCTGGCCGGCCATGCGTACGCGCATTGGCTGGCGGCGCATCAGCCCTCCACGACCTTCTTTGGTACGTACAAAATACGTGTGTATAGAGAATTAAACTACTCAGTAAACTAAATTAACGGTTTAACTCACGTGATTTTTATTCACTTGCGCGACATGTTTTGGAGAGCCCTGGGGGGCGATTTTTGAATTTCGATCGCTTGATTTCATCACACGAAAATCGGTGGAAAACGGAGAAATGCTAATTTTTGAAATACAGGGTGGGCCAATGAAAAACGCATAAAAAAAAAAACAATTTTTATGTTTTTAAATAAAAATTATAATTAGAATTTAGGATAAATAAATCAATTGTACGTTTTAAAAATTAAATTATTAAGATCGTCCGTAGCGGTTGCGGCACTCTTCCAGTTTTGCTTGTACATTTTAAAAGACTTTCGTTAGAAGTTGCGGAGATATTGATTGGATTTCTTGACGAATATTCTCCTTTAATTCTGCTGTGGTTGTCGGATTATTGGAGTACACTTTACTCTTCAAGTAACCCCACAAAAAGAAGTCTGCCGAGTTAAGTCAGGGCTCCTGGGAGGCCAAGCAATGTCACCTCTCCTCACGAAACATTTCACCCAAAACTTCCAGGGTCACCTTACTTGTATGGCAGGTGGCCCCATCTTGCTGAAACCATGTGTTGTTGTTGTAACCATACGATTCGTGAAGTTTCGGAGCCAGGAAATCTTTTAAAACGAAAGTCTTTCAAAATTTACAAGCAAGACTGGAAGAGTGCCGCAACCGCTACGGACGACATCTTGATGATTTAATTTTTAAAACGTATTTTTTTTTATACTATTCGGTGGCAAACAAGCATACGGCCCGCCCGATGTTAAGCAGTCTCCGTAGCCTATGTACGCCTGCAACTCCAGAGGAGTTACGTAAAATTTATTTATTTATCCCAAATTCTAATTATAATTTTTATTTAAAAACATAAAAATTGATTATTTATTAATTTTTTTTAAATGCATTTATCACTGGCCCACCCTGTACTAGCGATAAAATAGGGAATTGAGTGGTATTGGCCACTCGTTTTCAATTGCATTAGTAGAATTTAAATGCCTAGTAGTGGAGATATTATTGAACGAAATACACGAAATCGAGCGGTCGAAACAGAAAAATGGATCTTTTATCTATATGTAGATATATAAATTATATAATTCATGTGATTGAATTATAAAACGGGAGTGAGAGGACTCTCTCTCCGAGACCACGGGGACAACTCCGTCCTCGAAACGTCGGATGTACCTAAATCTTAAAACTTAATTATATTATACGCGATTAAGTCCCGTTTTATAATTTAATAATAAGTTTACATCGTGAAAGTTTAAATGAGTGTTTTATAATTCATGTGTATTGCACTGCCAAAATTGCTATTGTACATGTTTTACCAAAGTTACTCGTTGTATGGCAGTCAAAAACAAGCGTATTTTTGAAAAAAAAGTAGATTCATACAAATAAACAATTGTAAATAATTTATAAACTCTTACTCCCTTTTGTGAAGCATATTTTTTCACAATCCAGCAGCGTGTTCGTGTCCAACGACAATTACAATGTAACCAATAATTAAATGATGTATTATATTTCGCTTTGATGACTTTAAACAAGCTTACAAATCATTACATTATTTTATTAAAACCTGTGTATTACATTTTATCAAGCAAAATCTATGTGACAGTACTTATGAACCGACTAAGTACAGAAAGGGATTGGTTTACATTATTAGAAAACACAGTCCCCCTAATGAGGCCCATTGCGTCCAATGGGACGGACTATGCCCTCTTAATTAAATTTATAACCTATTTCTGAAGGGTTTTCGTACAATATTTGTTACGAGCTCTGGCTTGCTTTCATTGTCCGTCCAGAGAGGAGTCGTTAGAGCTATATGCTCCAGCGGTGGAAGTGAAAGATGCATAAGACGCGAGTTGACACAGTGGCTGTTAACATCAGTCACTGGGTAGAAAGCGGCGCACACCTCTCGACACCCCTGAGCTGCTCACACCGGTGTTGCTCCTGGTCGTCTTCACGACGGCAGTTTCAGGGGCCTATCTAGTCAGCGGCAAGTCACTACCTGCCTCGATAACGTGTTTTAACATTGTTATGGCAGGTGTCCGGACTTCTTAACAATAGCCCAGTCTCATTGTCCACCTAAACTTCAATCCATAGACCGGTATATACTGTTCACTTTTTCTACAATAGTCCCAATGCCTGCTGCGACCGGTTCACGGGTGTCTATTGTTGCGCCTATGAACGGGTTCCAGCAGGCGTTCTACATATTGTCATTAAAGCTCTTCAAGGGGCCTCTACGTGTTGGATCTATATCCCCACACAAGCTTATCCAAAGACCGGGATTTATAGGCCCGTGAAATCCAAGGAGATACATATAACAAAAAATTTTTTTGGATAATACCAAAAAAACAAAAATACAAATATTAGGTAATCCTAATAGTAAATTATATTTCTGGTATTATTGTTTCAATTTGTCAATCATATTGAGTCATTTGCCCAGTTTAAGAATTTATATAAATATTGTTGATGAAATGATAATTATCATTTATCTTTGTCTCTTAAAATTTTATATTTTCATCACAATTTTTTTCAACTAAAATGCACTTGTTTTTGTATTCGCATTAATACAGTTACTATCACAAGTAATGACATTATTCTTGAGAAATTACATTACTAGTGACAGTGTAGTTATTGGAATCAAGGAGTGATGGTAAATCATTAAGTTAGTTTAAATATCTTGCTTCAGTTTTGTTATTGATACTGAGTAGAGCGCATCATTCAAATGACGAGATGACGTTTTGTTCGAAATTAAGTGTCAATTGCAACCAGTTTTGGCAAATCTTGCATGCTTCGAAGTTAAGGAAACGTGAAGAACTGACTGTCTAGGGCGAGATTCAAACTCGCGACCTTGGATCACTAGCCCATCGCACTGCCAACTGAGCTACCCAAGACTTACCCGATGACAGCGAATATTTCCACCATATCTTTTTTATGCGCCTTAGGGGCGCTTTATACTAAAAAGTACGGAACCCTCGGTACGCGAGTCCGACTTGCACTTGGCCGGTTTTTTTTATTTTCTTGTGTTTAAGAAGTGTAAAGGCCTGTCCAGACGGGAACAATTTTTCGCCAGTCTGATTAAATTGTCTGATCAAATCAGGTAGCGTAAACGCAAACGCCAATTTGGCTCGCCGATTATGGCCGATATTAAGGACCCTCCACACTCATGCGCGAATCGCGGCGCAAAGCCGCGAACGCGAGTGTGGCGCCTAGTTCGCTAATTAGCGAGTGTGGAGGGACCTTTACCGATAAAATGAAGGTGCGGACGCAAGAATAACAATTTGTGATGCTTATTAAGGATCAGTGGCGAACTGTCGTGTTGGAGGCCAAGACACACTTTGGGTCGCTGCGCCAGAGGAGTAAGTAAGTAAGTAGTATTAAGGTATTCGCGTTTGGGCGCTTTCTTTAATTTAGAGCCCTCAAATATCACCACAAATCTAAAATTGGTGATTAAATTGGAGATTGACGCCAATTTCTTTTCTGATAACCCCGCCTGGATCTGGACTGGCCTTAAGTGTAATTAGATATATAACTTACAAATAAGATTATTGAAGACACTTGTACCTAAGCATATCAAAAAGAAGTACGAAACAGATTATTCCCAACTTTTCAAATACTGTAATATACTCCCAGTTCAAAATATGTGTAAACTAGCCATACTAACAGAAGAATATCACCATGTTACTAAACTAAAAGAACACAAAAGATGTACAAAACTAAGAAGTCTACAGAACCAAAACAAATATTGTATACCCAAATATAACAACATATATGGCACTAGGCTGTACACATATATTATCTAAAATATTCAATGATCTACCAGAAGTTGGTTGTGCTAAATATTTAAATGGTAAACATATAAAAAAGTCGTTAAAATGCACTTACTAAAAACTAACGACACAAGCTATGTATACTAAGAATCATACTTATGATAAGATATAGGATATAATATTATTTTCTTTATGTTATTCTCGAACTCCCCATCGGCACACAAACCTCCATAAGGTTTTGCCTACGATGGGTCTTGTAATAATCTAACAAACTGTAATTGGTGATAGTTTCTTAAATACTCTAAAAACCTACAGAAATTTATCCCGCATCCATTTTTAATACAGTTTTGCAGCATTGTATAGTAGGTATTAAGGTAGTAGGTAAGGTTCCTCGTAAAAAAAAACCGTCCAAGTGCGAGTCGGACTCGCGTTCCAAGGGTTCCGTACATTACACAATTTAAACAAAGTATTTTTTATGTGAAACGTGAGTGAAATGTCTTTAAAGGACCCGTAGGGGTCGGATCAAAAACTAAATAATTAAGTCCGACTCACGCTTGACTGAACATTTCTAATAGGTTTTCCTGTGATCTATAGGTAAAGATCTATTTTGTGTATTTTTTTCAAAATTTTAGACCCAGTAGTTTCGGAGATAAAGGGGGGGGAATGGTAATTTTTTGCCTATTTTATTGAATAGCTTCTAAACTGTTTATCCTAAATCTATAAAAAATATATATTTAAAATTCTCACAATGAGCTCTTTCATTTGATATATAACACGATATAGTTTGAAAAACTTTATTTTTTAATTTTCTCATTCACCCCAAAAGTGGCCCCCGTGTTTAAAATTCATTTGTTTACGTTACATGTCCGTCTTTGGGTCACAAACTTACATATGTATACCAAATTTCCACTCAATTGGTCCAGTAGTTTCGGAGAAAATAGGCTGTGACAGACGGATAGACAGACGCACGAGTGATTTTATAAGGGTTCCCTTTTTTACTTTTGAGGTACGGAACCCTAAAAATGGTTTATTCAGTATCTTAATTAAATTAAGTACATTGTCTCATCTGGTGCATCTTTTTAAGTATTATTTATAAATACTTGTGTTAAGAGAACACCGCTCTTCCACATGTTGTAGCTTGAAGTAAACGTTATATAATAAAAGGTTGACTAGACTTATATTGACCGGGATATAGACCGTGATTACCATTTGTATTATTTGTGAGCTCCCGATATTTCGACGCAGTTACATGCATCATGTTCACGGGTGACTGAGCCTGAAATATCGGGAGCTCACAAATAATACAAAAGGTAATCACGGTCTATATCCCGGTCAATATAAGTCTAGTGAAACTAACCGTGAATCATTCTTCAAAACTCTAATAAAAGGTTGGTTTATATAAATTAAAAACATTTGGATTAGACGCGCTGAAGGCGTCAATAAAAGGTTTACAAAATAAAATTATAAGTTTCTGTTAAGGTTCTGTAGTACTATATATTGTTAGTTTTATAGAGTTTTAACACTGCATGTAGCGTGTAGAGTTTCCTAACTGACAGCAGATCACAGTTGTCGTAGAGTCTTTGGTGGGAAATCTAAAGGGTAATATAACTATTTATTCAATAAACAATAGTACCTAACAATGTAGCTTATGCTACGCCACCACGTAGAGCCACCCTCGTGAACAAGTTTACCTGTGTATCTAATACTGTCTAATTAAAAACATTTTTTTTTATTAACCGAGTAAAGGCTCGTCGACGTTTGTGCATAATTGCCAGAGTAAGGTAGTTCGAACCTTTTGAAAAAAAAAAAAAACGAATGGCTGGTGTCATATTAACTGGGACACTGAATGGCATTAAAGTGGCTCTTGAATTTTTCGGCCGCTCTAGTTACCACACCTCGTTCAGGAGAATGCCGTTGTAATCGAGGTGGGAGGAAACCGGTGTGACCGATGCAAGTAGAGGCCTATACCATCTTTTTCAACCACTACGAAATCGGGAACATTCCGTCTGGTTTTTCACCATCGTCTTTGGCAATGCCAGCGAAAGCAGGGCAGCAGACCTGGAGGGCCTGGGCCTAGCCTAAAAACTAAACGCTAAGGTAAATAATTAAGGGAAATGATAGCGTTTCGTTTCGATTTCTTCAATTTTATGTACTTCAGTCAGGGTTTTTAGGAAAAATTGCAGCTGTTTGGAGGGCGTATATTAAAGCCGAGGCAAAACCTTATGGTAACAAGCCGACAAAAAAAATAGGGGCGATGGTTTTTCCTAGAGGAATTTTGGCAGCTAGCTCGTGAATAAATTAATCAAGAACACAGAAAGGGTTAATTGTGGGTTGCGTGTTTGTAGCATAGACAAAAAAGATAACTCATCTTAATACGAGTATTAATCAATGAACCCAAGAGGAATCACACCTCATGTCGTTAGCGTTGCGTGCCGCGCGCGGGTGCGAGTCTTCACACGCGTCAGCACGCAACTCGCCAAATCATTATTTGTAGTTTTGTTTACTGGGAGATCTTGATGATTCACGTATGTTTTTCCTATCTTCATTACTATATGCGCTGTCAGATGTAGAGGATTTTGGGTGTCGAACACCAAAAAAAAGGTTTCCAATTATCCGAGAAGAAATGCCGACGGTACCTAAAGTGTAACTATATTAGACAGGACCTTACCTTTATCTCTTAACGATATAATAACGAATACCTTCTACCACCGTCTTCCAAATGAAATATATTTGGAAACCAAAATATGAATAGGCACAATGCAGATTTTTTATTTTGTCCTATATCAAAATGATTGAATAAATTAATAGATGTTAAAACAAAATAAGGAACAATAATTAAATTCATTATAACCAGGCCTATTTGACCATTTTTACTAAGCACATTATCTTAAACCGGGAAGCCCACACAACAACTTAACAGACTGTTTAAGCGTGATCAGGTAGTTTGATTTACAGCGTTTTGGTTCATTTTATTGGTGACAAACTCGTTGTTTGTCCACTGTTTTCTCACTTGCGGACGGTTGCTATAAAATTAGTGTGAGCGTGGCACCTCCGGGAAAAGCGCCTACTAGCTCGGACTTTCTATGCTTCGGACATTCAAACAATTAGTCAGTACTGTGTTTGGACACAAGATTCCAGAAAACTTTGCTTCAAGCATTTTCTTATTGTTCTACAAATATTTTTTGATCATAAGAAAAGGAACCTAAATTTATAGGGTGTTGAGAAGTATATATAAATCTTGTAGTTGTAGCAGCAAATGTGAAACAAGATTGGTTTTAATTGATAAATCATCACCTAAAAATTGGGTTATTAAGAGGATAGGGGACGATCGATTCTTCATACAAACGTAGTCCTTATTCCTCCCTGGATATTGACATGATGGAAAATATGATTAAAATACATCAAATTGTGTAAAAATATTTTCAATTATGTTAATATCCAGAGAGGAAAATGGGGAATAAGTGGGTACTACCTACACTACAGAAGTAATAACACCTAGAAATTAAGACAAAATGGGACGACCGACTGCCTCGTAACGGGTTTTACATACAAACGTATTCCCCATAGGTACTGGGTTGTAGAACCGTAGTGAACACAAATTTTGAGCTGAAATAGTAAATTGTATGGTGTAATGCGTTTAATACCCATAACTTGTATTGACTCTTTAATTCAAGCACAATCCTCAAGCACCGTAAGTCGTGAAAAATGTCCACCCACCGCACTAATCCGTAAAACCAACAGTCAGCGCGGACGTTCGTCGAATCGTCGCTAGCCGGCGCGGCGGTCGGTGGTCGCGACTTCGCACCGAGGTGTCTGTAAACAGCTGCCAACCGATAATTGCCAACAAAGCTTGGTGTTTGCCTACCGCCTTAACGCGGGCTGTTGGAAACGATTAAAATAAGCGCGGTAAAGTAGCTACGTTATTAGTACCTATAGGTACAGTTAGAGTAAGTAGCGTGGAAATAGGGAGCGTTGCTTATTACAGAAAACGTTAGCAGGTTTAATTTGACTAGGCGGCAATAGGCACCTATTCTTTTTGGACGCGAGTCCGTGTTATCCAAATTGGCGTCATTGATTATCGAGTAGGCAGACACTCGAAAATTTTACATTAAAACTTGCATCTTAAATTGTACCTACGTAATATGAACTTCAAGTTTGCACTTTTCTTAATAAAATCATCTAAGAGCCTTAAGGATGACTCACGTTAGACCGGGCCGTGTCCGGGCCGGAGCTTCCGGCGCTTACTTTTCTATGACATGACAGATGATCACGTTATGCTTTCCATAGAAAACGAAGCGCCGGAAGCTCCGGCCCGGACACGGCCCGGTCTAACGTGAGTCATCCTTTATTAGAGGTGCTTTTCATCACTAATCAGAGGTGGATAGGCGGGGTGTGTATTTAATTAAATTTTATCATTGAACGATATCTAATATAAATTTACTAAGGAGACAATATTCCAATGACCATTGCTTATAATTTCACTTCATCAGCAAATGTAAGCTTTAAATAGTTAATGTGACTACTTGTAAAAACACAAATTAAAATATTTTCATAAGTAATTTAATTTGTTCTTATAGAAATGTAATGCTGTTATAATAGAAACCATAACATGTGTTTAAAAAATAGTCCACCGGCTTACGTAAATGTTTAGCGTTGCGTTAGCGCATCATTCGCCACAGAGCCTGTGTTTGCGCACCAAGTCAACGCGCTGGCGCGGCCAAACAGAATGATTGTGTTTATTGCCACTTAACGAGACCCTGCGACAATTCCGATTAGTCGACAAAACTTCACCGTGTATTGGTCTTTAGTGAGAGCTACTTTGTAAACGGCGGGCTTTCGTTAACTCGGTGGGGGGACGCTACATTTTTTAAGGGTTAACGCTTGATTGTAAAGTTCATTTGCTGGATTAGGTACTCATCGACCAGTAACAATCACACCTCGAATTGCCTCGACTTTAGTAAATAAACCATAAGGATATAAAACATACATCAAGAAAATAAATATTATTTTATTTATATCCGTTGCTCCTATTCGTTTAGACTAAAGCTGAAATAAAAACACAGATTGGTTTTCCATTGGTTTAACAACCAACGGCTATAATTATGTAGCAGTAGCATACATGTATTTTTTGATGTATCACGTTTATTTGCTATTCATTATTAGTTATCAGCTTCTTCTATTTCTCAGATGAAAAAAACAACAGACGTCCGCGGCGTGCCGGGCCAGAGCGCAAGCCTCGCCAGGCCTACAGTGCCAAACAGCTGGAACGACTCGAAGCCGAATTCAAATTGGACAAGTACCTCAGCGTCTCCAAACGGATGGAACTTTCCAAAGCCCTCGCCCTCACTGAGGTCCAGATCAAGACGTGGTTCCAAAATCGACGGACGAAGTGGAAAAAGCAGCTTACGTCGCGGCTGAAAATTGCGCAGAGACAGGGGTTGTTTCCGGGTCAGATATTTGGACACGCTTCACAAGCGTATTCGCTGTTGAATCCGTATGCCTACACCCCGCTTAGTTGTGTGTTTACCCCAGTAACATTGCCGTCTAGTCCGCCGTAGGGTTGTAAACTTGAAGTGTTGGCAACGTTTTTTGAACGTATAAAACAAGGAAATCAAATTGCTACTAAAAAGGTGTATTCCGATTTGAAGTGCTACACTTCATTGGCCCTCAATATTGGCTAATCAGGTACTGTCGGCCACAAAAGTTGTCGGATGCTTTAAGATGACATTCGGATATCAACTGCAGCTGCATTACTTTTGCGACGTACCTAGTTCTTAAAGTGACTTACGTGACTAAATAAATCTAAATCTAAGCAAATCTTAAAGAGATCGTTCAAGAGGAAATTCGGAATCGCGGAAATGCCAAATTTGACATGACTTTCTTAAATATCTCGTTATCGTTTCTGTTTAAATTCATATCTAGTTGATATCCAGATCATTGTTTGAATTGGCCCGTAAGGCATTTTACAAGTTTCTGTCACGTACCTAGTTCTTAAAGTGTGGTGCGACTTTCGGGCCAGCATGGCAAGCCGTATAGGTACATAATGGGCTCAATGGGCCTAAGGCTAGGTTCACACGGCGTTAATTTTTCCCGTATACCGCATACGAGATTTTGTCTAATACCGTAGTGTCAGCAAAATTTGTATGGCAACTTACAAAATCGTTTACACGACGGCTAGACGGCTTTCCCGCATAGACGCCATGTGAACCTAGCCTAAATGTTTCGTTATAATAAAAACAATAACTTCGGAGCATCGGCATGGCCATTCACAAGTTAACCGTCCTATTTTCGTAATGTTCAAAGTGCTAACTATTTTAATTGTAGTGCTAAATGTACACAATGATCAACTTGCTAGTTTTGACACATTGCTCATGGCCTAAATCAGACAGTTGTCAAATTTACTGCTGTTAAAGCAAATAATCGGACGTGTGGCTAACACCATTTTGAAACAGGTACCTATAACATTTGCTGGCTACCATTGTCTCTTATCTACATATACAATTGGACCTAAAAGCGTGGCACTGGTAAAAAAAAAATGCGTTTTGCGATTATCCAACCATGTTAGTTGCAAATCTTGTTCTGTTAGTAATAAATACTTACCATCTCAGTAATCAGTGTACATTTTTGCTTAAATTGTAATTTATACTTGTTTAAGTTGATTTTAAAAATAAGTATCTAGGTATCTATAATTTATTTCCGCCTTAATTGAATTCTAGTAAGTGTTAATTGTATTAATTATGCATTAGGTTATAGAAAATAGCATATGTGAGATTGTAAATAATAATGCCATACTAAAATTAAATTAATTAAATGTTATATTAATTAGTCGTGACGTGTATAATTACGGTTATTTTAATATCAGCATAAATAAACATATCATTGTGCAATAGATATGTAATGGTATAAATTGTACGTTTTCTTGATTTTCCTTAAAAAATAAGACTTCAAAATTTCCTAGCAGATTACATTTACAAATAAGATATATTTATGGATTCCAGGCACTGCTAAACTTTGTTGCATACTTAAACTAAAAGTAACAAGTCATTAAATTATGTACAGTCAAGAGCAATAAAAACGGGTCACTGCTTATGTGAGAATTTTTGTCCTTTTAAAGCGATTTATAGTTGTGTTGGCAAATCACAAACTGCTTAGGTGATTCATTAACCTAATACCAAAGCAAGGAACGTAAGTATTCAATCAAATAGATATACATATATTGATGCGTTAGATAATTGGATCAAAATTATTTGCGTTGTTTTTTGTCCGCAAAAAATGTGACGGTGTAGCTTTTTATATGATGATTTTTTTTTTCAATTTTTCTCATGTAAATTATAATCTACAGCTACATGCAATATCACTCGACTTTTTTTATTTATTTGATAGAAGATAAAAACTAGAAAAGAATTTTGACCCAGTTACATTTCTACAACAGACATGATTGACAACAAATAAATATTTAAAACGTATGCAGCTTCAAAATGGAAACTATATATTCTGTTTTTTTATTCCGTAGACTAAAATTACATTTCATGTAGTACTCAGAAATGTCATGTCTTACACATGAAACGTCATTTTAGTCTACAAGTATAAAATAATAAATGTGTTTAAATAACAATAAATAAAAGTAATACAAAGACAAAATCCTGTATCGTGGCCAAAAATTGGCGGTATAATGGTGTTGTAATGTATGTTCAGGAGCAGTGGGCGGGCGGATAGAGCGCATCGCAGTCTGCGCCGCCCAGTCCAAGCGCCGCCGCGCGCAACGCACCCAACGTTTTGCCGCGCGTCCATGCTACTCCAGCACTGAAATATTTAAATGGTGTAAACGTAGATTTTGGTTCTAATTTGTGACTGTACTTAGGAAAGGAAGAAAGAAAAGTTAAGAAGATTTTATATAGAGAATTTTTATACATCTTACAAGAACGGTGTAACCGGTTTTGACCGATATAAGTCACTACCGTAAAGTGGGATGAGTAGGGGCAAAACTGACGTTCAAACCTCGATAACATTTTATTTTTACATATGCAAACTGAATGGTGTAAGTATATAATAAGTGTTCCGAACGTTTGTATTTTAATTATTATTTTATTTTGGGGAGTTCCATTTCATAACTTTGACGATAAACAGAAAATCTCACCTCACCCCGTAGTCCCTCGTAATTGGGGTGAAATGGGATTTCATACAAAGGTGATTTTGGAAGATTGTTGGATCGTTTTTTAATATTATGAGTATGACTATAGCTCCATTTTAAATTGGAATACATTATTTTTGTAGCAGTAGCCTTAAAAACCCATCTCACCCCCCTTTCATCCCTTCTCTCCCCATTCATAACCCAAATCTCCCCGCGAACCCTACTCACCCCATTTTACGGTACTAGAAATTAGGCTCCAGTATTTTTTACATTTCTTTACATTTCTTGTGGCGCGTATCCATACTAATATTATAAATGCGATAGTAACTCCGTGTGTCTGTTACCTTTTCAAAGCTAAGCAACAAAACCGATTTGGATGAAACTAACATGTAAAGAGTTTATTTAAGGCCTGGATATAAGCTAATATTTTTTTGGAAATCTACCCCCAGGGAAAATGACACAAATCGATTAGGTACTACGCACGCGGAACCGCGGGTTGCAGCAAGAAACAAATAAAATCCTTTTCACTTACTTCCAAATCGGCAACCAATATTTGTTACCATCCTGCATATTCCTTGCTTTTCCATTTCCCAGACACAATGCCCTATATAGGCAAGGAGTGGAGCGCGGCTTTAGTGCTATCATCGCATATCTGGCCAGAGTATTGATTGTAGTTATTTTCGGATCAGCGCGTTTACTTCTAGAATGTTCTTCATCGCGCTTGAATCGAAATACTTCATCGACGTTCACGGAGTCACTGCTGCTGTCTACCATCTGCATCACTTGGGGTGGTTGAGGATTCTGAAATTGATTAAAGTTTATATTCAGAATAGGTGGTTATGTGAGGCATCCAGTTGAGCACCGGTAAATAAGTACCTGAGATAAAGTCTCTAGTGTATGTGAATTAAACGGTGGAAATTAGTTTACCTTGTTTGTTTAGGTACTTATGTTACGTGTGAGGTGTACGATGAAGAGTAGCAGTAATATATTGAGTAAATTGGGTCCTAGTATGGCAGCATTTGAAAGAAAGAGGGGACATTAGAGTAATGACAGTACAGCAATAGTCGGACGTAGCTAACTCAGTTTCTTTTTCTTCAAAGTCTGTGGAGAGTTGGATTAGACAGACTCCAGCATAAAATATGTAGGCAATCCTTCTGGCACTCTGTTGTGCGAGCGGGACATCACTATATACTTAAAAAGGGTAATCTCGCTCACACACCGGAGCAGTGTGCGGAACCGTGTTACACTGATACGGTTCCGCCACAGACCACCTCTAAATACCTACTATAGTTCGTTTTTTTAGCATAAGAAAAAAGATAAACAATCGTGATGTGCCTTTTTATTGAAAAATATTGATAAACGCTTTTAAAAAAATAGTTTATATTACTTATGAAAGCATAAGAATGTAAAAGATCGTATATGATTTATTTATGTAACATATTTGCTGAGACTTATTTTTCATAAGTGATTTTTAATAAAAATACACGTCAAGATCGCTTCTTTCTAATGCAAAAAAAAAACTATACTTAACACCGAACTATTACTTACCGAACAAATGCACATCAGCACCTGTAACACGAACATGCCGAAGCTCAAGAAGGCGATGCCCGTAAGCGATATGTCGAAGAGGTCGCTCAGCCCCAGTCCGTGGTGCTTGTCCTCGATCACGTACTCTTCGTGGACGGCGGCGGGGTGGTGGTAGAGCGGCGGCGGGGGAGGGGGCATCGAGTATTCGTAGGCACCGCCTGAAACAAGCAAACAAGCAATAGTTATTTGTTTTACAAGGGAGCAAAGTTGTTGTTTAACCGCTCGATTGTTGATGTTGCTCGGTTGTTGATACCCGAGCAAGCAAAAGATCCCAAATTTGAACCACGAGCGTAGCGAGGGGTTCGAAAAGTGGAATCTTGAGCGTTGCACGAGGGTTAAACAAATTTTGCCACCGAGTGAAACACAAATTTTTTTACAACACCAACCCGAGGAAAATACCAACTGTAAACTATCAAACCAAATCAAATACAAATTAATTTTATTGAATATTTATCATTCAAAGTCATCATTAAAAGTCAATTCTACCAGCCAGCATAAGGAAACAACTCAATATTTGGTCTAGCCGGAAGGCGTGGAAGGTCCTAGTCTTAGACAGCCTCGCCGGGATACAACACCAACGAAGGCAAGACAGCTGTGTGAAACCAAACGCCATCGAATCTACCTAGATAAAGAAATGGATTTAAAAAAAGTTGTAAGTCGTGTCCTGCTGTAATAACACCTTGTAAGATTCGCTACATCTTTCTACAGAATCTTTCTTTCAAAAACCACTTGTCTTTTCTATCTTCTCTACGGAATCTATACAGAAACTACCGTACAACTAAACCTAAGTACCTGAATTGACTTACTAAATTTTGCAACGTCATGGTTAACTGCATGCTCTTGTTCCTGGTATGCCGTGACGTCACTACCCTCGTAGAGCTCGTACCCGTCCCTGTTCGCCAGCTGGTCCAACGAAGAATTGGAGATGGGAACAGCGCCTCCCACAGCGTTGTATTGTCGGTACACGTCGTTTAGAGCGGCTACTCTGAAAGTAGAATCTTTTCATTTCTCGTGCTCTAAAAGTGGGTCATTGTTGTTCTATGAAATGTGCAGAAAGTGATACGATTCTACTCTAGCATTTTCCTTTCCAAGTACGTTATAAAAAAAATATAACGTACTTGGAAAGTAATTTTTATTTAGTGCAAATTGTCACATTGTGTTTGTAAAGGCCAAAATTGACAGTTTTTTTGTATAAAAAGATATAACAACTATTTCAAAAATGAATTCCTCGTACCTAAATTATACGTAAGTAAACTATATACAACTTGCCCTAGTTGCTAAGAGCAGGAAGAATTATAGCATAGATTGGACCTGGGAAACCGACCCTTTCCCCCCTCGTTTTGGGGGGTAGTCACGCACGATCTCGTGGCTACCGGGCTAAATCAGCTTTGTTTGACCTAAGGAACAATCGTGCCAAAGCGGCATCCCCTGAGACAAAAGTGCATACTCACTACACTTACTTGCCCCACCAGCAAATACGACGCAAATATTATGAGGAGAAATTAAGCATAATTTGAAAACCATAAGTCTTAACTTCATTAGCCACTTACTTAGCAAGCCAGTCCTGATAGTTCGCCGAGCCGACGTCGTACAGGACGTTGGTCCTCGGGTCCTGCGAGCGACGGGTCAGGCTGTTCTGGCCGAAAGCTGTGCCGAGCCGGCTCTGCAGCACCGGCTTGCCCATCTCTTCGAGGATCTGCTCGGCGAGGAAGTTGCGACAACGGTATTCGTTCATCATTTTTCTGAAAATAAGATATGTAAACGGATCTGCACATATGTAAGTGGGTGTTAATCAGTTAAATTGGAAACAGCTAAATTTCTTAATTATTTAATAAAACGGTACCTTTTTCATAGTAAAAATATTTTCATAGCTAAATTAGCTATATAGTTTTTTTTTATTTAGTCCAAAATTATTATTCATCTTCAAAATCGAACTTAAGTCTCTTTAAATTTAACATATCCTCTTTTAGTAGGTACCTACGGTCAACATAAATAGATAGTAACCGCCAAAGTGGCCAAATGTGACCATAGAAATAAGGACATGTTCCGATATATTTGGCCACTTTGGCACTATCTATTTGATGTTGTACGTAATGAAGGTTGATAAAATGGATTACAATAAACAAAGACTACGGTGATAATTAACTTATTATCAGCTCCATCAGGTAGGATGAACGACGAGTCAAGAACGTGGAACAATGAGTGTAAATACAGCGCATACTAGCGCTCAATTTAACCAAGACTCATTTTATCCATTTTCAAGTCGGTGGCCGCACACCGAGACCCCTAAAGGTTCGCGCTGGCGGCGTATGTTTGCAGCAGGTAAAGTCGACCACATTCTTGGGTTTCGAAATCGACCGAAAGCTGTCCTGGGCTCCCCATATAGATAAGCTATGTGGGAAGCTAGGCGGTGCATGCTTCGCACTGCACCGCCTCGCTCGAGTCGTGCCGAGACATGTGGTGCGGACGTGCTACTTTGCAACCATCCACTCGCAACTGCAGTACGGCACAGAGCTGTGGGGGCGCGCCGCGGACTGGCTGCGCGCGTTCCGACTCCAAAAAAGAGCCGTGCGCGCGGTGATGCAGCTGTCCCAAGATACCTCCGTAAGGCCCTACTTCAAGGAACTTGGTATACTAACCTTGCCGTCCCTAAGAATATTACAGATTGCCACGTACGCCTATAAAAATATGTGCCATTTTAAAAAACGCTCCGACAGCCCGCATGCTTCGTCACCCGAACAGGCTGTTGCCGGTAAAGCGCCGACTAGCGAGATCGGAGAAGATAACTCACGTGATGTGCCCGACTGTATATAACAGGTTGCCAGTGTCAATCACCTCGGCTCCTTCTCTAGCTTGTTTTAAAAAGAAATTAAAAAAATGGCTTCTCGAGCACACATTTTACAGTTTCGACGAATTTTTAAAAGTTTAAATTATGAGTTATACCTAGAGTATAATTATTATAATTAATTATATTAATGATTATTGCCTATATTATTAATCAACTTTTATATTCAATATTTTTTGTAAATAACTGACATGTAATATTAATATTATACAATAAATGATTATGATTATGATTATGATTACACTGATACTATGTTTATAAATATTTTGAGGTATTTGGGGACAATCTTGCACAGATCGACCTAGCCCAAATTAAGCAATGCTCGTAGGTCCTAGGTACGGTGTCTAGGTGACGATTATACATAATTATACAGGTGGAATATTTCTAGAGACTGAGCTGCTGCTGAAAGGATAGTGTTATCTAAGTGATTAGTCATTTTACAATCGAGTTATTATAATCATAAAGCTGAATTAAAAAGGTTTTAAACACACCTGTGATACTCGAGGGTGGACAGTGCTGCGTCGATTGATCCATTGACAGAGTTCACAGCACTCTTAGGCACAGGCACATTAGCATCAGGCTGTTCCACAATGAAGTAAGTGGGCATCAAATCCGTTCGCAAAAAATCGTTAACGTTTAAGTCGTAAGTTTCGAACATTTTCGACGCAAAAGCAGCAGTAACAAACAAAAGTGAAGCGATTTTTGGAAACATTACAATCATATAAAAATAATTACTACAAAAATATGTTTTGTCGTCGAGAACGGAGATGCTAGTGTCCCATCTAGTTGCAGTAACCTAATACTTACGCAAAACGTTTGTCTTGACTCTTTACAATGTCCAGTATGTCTCGATCTCTAGATTCATGAAAACTATACATTAATGGAGATCACAAAAAACTGGTTTAAAAAGTAGATGAAATATTATTCGAGTTACGGAGCGGAAAATTCACCCGCCCGCGAGCTGTGATCGTATCACCTTTAAACGTCTAACTGTTGGTAAAGAGAGTAGAAATCTACATTAAGAACACTAACATCCCGAGATTGTTTAATGGTTGTGTTGTGTCCTCCTTCATGTCCTTATGTCGAGTAAGTGTAAATATTTTAAGGGTTCCGTACTCAAAGGGTAAAAACGGGACCCTATTACTAAGACTCCGCTGTCCGTCTGTCCGTCTGCCTGTCAGCAGGCTGTATCTCATGAACCGTGATAGCTAGACAGTTGAAATTTTCACAGATGATGTATGTTGTTGCCGCTGTAATAATAAATACTAAAAAGTACGGAACCCTCGGTGGGCTAGTCCGACTCGCACTTGGCCGGTTTTTTTTTATAAATCCTTTAAAAGTATTTGTTTTTACAAACACTATACTCATATTTCATATTGGTTTTGTATGATCTTGATCTAACATATTGTAACTGATTGTAACTAACAGAGATGCGCGCGACAGGTCGTTGTAAAAAATAACGAATGCGAATTTTTTTGAGGTGAACTGAACTGTTAATACACGACCTATTGTTTAGCAGCAATATTGAATATTAGAATATATAAGAATTAAACGTTTTCATAAGAATCCTTGTAGGTGGCCGTCGCATTTACGAGTAAAAAACATAATTGTCATTTCGACGTGACGTGATGTCAATTCTCACTATAAACCAGTGTTAACTACGCTACGTTCATGTAAAGATCCAAGTTCTCACTATTTTAAATATCTTTATCGGTATTTAAGACGAAAGTGGAGGACCCGTGCGAAATCGCCTACAAACGTAGTCGTCATTTTCCTGTAGAAGCAGCCGCGCCAACTAAATTTACGCACTGACGTCGTAAAAGTATAAGCAGCGCTTCCTACCGTAACTTGTATAAAACACTAAGGTATCCAGCTAAAACCATAATTATAGTTGAACCTGTGCGTTTCAAACCAGCCGTGCGTCGAAACTCAGCCTCTAGCTGGGGTCTCAGTTGCAAACTAGATGTCGCTACCGACTCAGATGAGAACAAGGTAAGCTTTGCTTTTGAATCAAGCAGCGTTTTTCTGGTAGAGGGCGTTTCAAAGTCGTAACAGGAATACTGTCCGCGCGCCAATTCCGTGCATTCGGAGGTCGAGGAAGTAACAGCCGTGCACGGAATTCGCCTACCTACTGTTAAATGTTAAATTTTATAAAAATAACGTTATTTAATAACATTTTGAACTTAGGTCTCTTTTGTAAGCGGTTATAAATCTAAGGAATCCAGTTGTTGAAAAAGTATTTCTAGGTGAGTGTACTTATATGTACCATACATCAAATATTGTAAAGTGGGTTTAATTGAGAACCACGGGGCTATTTAAAAAATTATAAGTTTCTTTCCTACCATGGCCGTACTACCTCACTAAATAAATTACCAGGTTGTTGTTATTATTTTAGGACACCATGAGTATCCTTAGGTTTCCTTTAAGCGTAGGCAACTTAGCAGTCGCGCGATCATAATAACAATGAGTACTTACGGCAAACTCCAAATATTGTTCTTTAGCAACTTAATTGAGAAGTTCGGCGGCTTGCCAGAGTTTCGCTGAAATATCTATAGTAGGAATATGTTAGGAAATATAACATTTTATCTACAACAATATCATAACCTCCCTATAATATATTTAGAAACGATAAGCTATAGGTATATTAACAAACCTGTATCTGTAGGAGCGTCGTAATTTTAACTTTACGTTATTGACAACCGGTAACTTAATTACATTCAAATTTTGAACATCTCTGAGAAACAAACAAACAAACCTTAAGGTGGTTCGACTAGGTTACCCAAAGCTTAAACCCCGCTAGATGGCGTCACTTTCGCAAATTTTCAGGTTTTATTTTTTTGTGGAATAGTGTTGGTATCTGTATACTTAAAAGTATGTTTAGCGCACTCTTTACATAAATATTGAACTATTATAATAAACATTGAATACTTCATTGTGCAATAACCACCTTTAATGTCGACAGAGTGTTTCTGTCATGCTATTTCCTACTATTACTCACACATGCAAACAGTGTTTCCGTGATGCTTGTAGTAGACAATTTCATGCAGTGTAAGTATGCTGCAATGGCGTTGCGGTATGTTCGTGGAAATACGTGCAAGAGGATTCGGGTTCGAGACTGTTACGACAGGGGTACTTTTTTTTGTCCTTTTTGTGTTCTTATCTTTCTTATACCTTTTCTTCTTCGAATTCTTGTCCGATTTCGATATAACCGAAATATATTTCAGTGATATCGGAAACGGCTCTAACGATTTCGATGAAATTTGCTGTAAGGGGTTCGATCTAGCTAGGTCTTATCTCTGGGAAAATGAGCATTTTTGAGTTTTTACTTATGTTTTCCGAGCAAAGCTCGGTCTCCCAGATATTCAGTATTGTTAATAAATTAGTTTATTAACGTTTTATAAAAATATGTGACGTTTTGAACTAAAAGGTACCACATTGTCGGTTGTCGATTAGGTTGATTTCATTTTGAAGCTTTATGGAAATAATTTATACAAACAAATTGATAAGTCACAATAAACATGACCCTATGTGTCAGTGTCAACACTGTCAACAAAAAATGCACTAAACATGACGGCTCTGCAAATCCTGCCAGGTCTCGGCCAGGCAACGTCGCCAACGTCATAGAGTGGCAACGCCGCACGCAACGTATTTGTACACGACCTTTGTGACACACACATACGTAAAATTGATGAAAAAATTACGTTGATTTATGTATGATTTCTGTATGAAACAAAGTTTTTCTATTAATTTAGCGCAAACGAATATTCGAAAGTAGATAAATGAGCAAATATTTGTGTAGTAATAATGTGTAGTGCCTTAATTAAAGCCGATTGAATTTTGTATGAAAATCGAACCACCTTAATATATATCAGTCGAGATGACGTTTTATTCGAAATGAAGTGTCAGTTGCAAACAATTTTGTCAAATTTCGCATGTTACGTGATGTCGAACGATATGGCAGTCGGCAAACAACAACGGATGCGTGACATGCGCGAAAAAGTTTGGATTACCGCCATTTGACGTATAATTAGTTTGTATGTATAAAATCACTTTGTTTTGTTGAAGCTTGTGATATTGATGTAGATAATGCAGTGTATGTAACTGTCCATAATTAGGCATTAAAATACTCGTTTGATCCTTTTATGAAACTCATTCCATTCGTTTCGTAACCCACACTCATATTTTGATGCATTTCAGTAGCAGTCACATAAACTACCATTAATTATTAAGTACAAAGCTTATGAAATCACTGATAGTGCTTCCGCAAAAATCATTGCTACCCACTCTCTCGAATCCAGATACCCGAGTCTGGTTTAACAATTTGTTATGGTTTTGACACGCCCTTGAAGATCGTCTTGTCTCTCTAATACTTCTTTTGTCAAAAATATTTTGATAAAATATTAATAATAGTTAATTCGATTTGCCGATTTCATTGAAAAAATGTCACACCAGGGGGGAGGGTTTTGCCAAATGTGACCAAGTGTGACAAGGTGGGGAGGAGGGGTCAATAAACTTCGTAATTCTTGTGACGTAATTAATGGATGAACCCCAATCAGCGTGAGCGTTCTTCAAGGTCGTATCAAAACCAATTAAAAACATAACAAATTGTTAGATATGAATCGGGCTACTAGTGACTGTGGTCAGTGTGGTTAGGATAGCTATAGTTAGTCAAACCAAATTGTCGGTAAATAAGAAAAAAAAAACTATACTCATCCTTTTCTTTTGGGTGCTAGTACTAATGTAAGACAAATATAGTATGAGTCTCTTTCTCTATGTTTGAAATGAGACAGTCCTTTGACAAACTATACATTAGAACTGATTTTCTAAAAACTGTGGCTTAAAAAATCAAGTAGGTAAGTAATCATTTAATAATTATTAACACTATGAAAAGCCAATACCTATGCAGTTTAAAAACGTTAAATAAAAATATCTTAGGGGCATGACACACTGCGTCCGATGCGCACGTCGCTCAGACGCGCATAGCGTTGTCTCGCTCAAACTTACAGGGGGCCCAAAAATACGTTGGAAAGATTTTTTATCGTGCATATTCTTGATAATTTTAATAAACGTTTGCGTTTGTGTGTCAACGCCAAAGGACATTATTTTGAAGATAATACTTTGGTTTCAGTTAAATAATTGTACTTAGTTTTAATTTTTAATGACATTCTGTAAAAACAAGCAAATAAACTCCAAAAGACGTGTAACTAAAAAAATTCCTAAAAAGAATGATACATTTTTGCCCACGTATTATTGGACCACCTGTATACTACATAATACATAGAATCAATGTGCTAAGAACGATCGATCAACAACAAAAGGAAAGTGTGTTATCGCGGTATTGTGTCCGTTAGGCAAATGTGTCGTTTTCAAGCAAAAGGTACCACATTGTCGCTTACCATAAGGACGCTCTGACAGGTTTTTCGTATAAGGATACAAGCAATTTTCGTCCTCTAGAATTACAAGATGGAAAAGGTGGTAAGCAATTGGGTGTATTTTTCCTAATACTAGACTGCACCAAAGTGCACCAGTTAATTTTACACTATTAAAATTAAAAGCTACTTGTTATTTTAGAAAAACCGGCCAAGTGCGAGTCGGACTCGCCCACCGAGGGTTCCGTACATTTCAGTATTCGTTGTTGTAGCGGCAACAGAAATACATCATCTGTGAAAATTTCAGCTGTCTAGTTATCACGGTACATGAGATACAGCCTGGTGACAGACAGACGGACAGACGGACAGCGGAGTCTTAGTAATAGGGTCCCGTTTTTACCCTTTGGGTACGGAACCCTAAAAAGTACAATAACTTTAAAGTAAGCTTAAGTCAAACTGTGAAGCTGTTAGATAAGGAGCGCTCAAACTAATCTTAATTAACTACATACCTACTAGTTTACTACATAGATTAGATACACTACAAATATTTACTCGCTGGCAGCGCATGGTGCTTCCTTCCGCAACTTAGCGTGGGTTACATTAACTACTTAGCTAATATATTGAATAAAGTAGTGATTTAAATTATTATCAATCAATCAAACTTTCATTGAATATAAGTATTTTACATGACAACACATTATTTCTATTTAATAGGATCACACATTAGTATTTTATAAACAAGAACATTACTTACACAATACACATACACAATAGTACATTTCACAGGAATATTTATATCAAGGTACATTATTATTCTGGGTCAAATTATTTCAACTTATTTTAATATGAATTACTTAATTAGACTGATTTATATTACATTTAATTATAATTATACATTTTCAAGTATCAAAAAGATTAAAAATATTACTTATTTTTATCACATGTAGTCAACATTAATATTTTTTTTCTAAATCTAAAACAAATAAATAACAATCCTATACTAACTAATTATATGTAGGGGAAGGCCGAGTAATCACGAGCGCTGGGTAATCGCGATCGCAGCTGTTTCACTACATTAGAACGAGATACCTAACATGATTTCACCCATCACCATCTTAGAAATCACGCTATCACTAGTGCCAAGCGACTAGCGGAGCGGGTGCACACAGGATTCAAGCTAAAATTAATTCAAATATTTGCTCACTTTCGTTGCAATTTTCTCATAATTTAAACACAACCTTATAAAGTAATAAACTAATAATAGTTCCAACACGACATTTATTTGCAGAAATAATTAGTAGTTGAGGATTTAATTATGTATTTATTTTTTTGTTTTATTACCTTGGTGGGTATTGGCGAACGAATTGAGTGGGTCAGTTACGAACGTTCGGCATTGTCCCATATAGAGTAAAAATCGGCTCTTGAACTTGTTAAGTTAGACGATAACAATATGTGACAATAAACAATGTTAAGCTATTTAAATAAATTTAAAAGTAATTTTCCATCAATTTTACGTTTGTTTAAAATGGACCCATAAAAAGTGTACAGACGGGCAGTCGTGTTCACTTGCTTAACGCTAAATTGCCGGGCAGTAGGTACGTTTTTAAAATTTAAGTTTAATCTTGACTAGGTCTCATTTTTAGGCCAGTCTGGGTCAATTGCGCCGTTCGTAACCGTCCCATTAGGTGTTCGTGATTGGCCGCCCAGTGTCAATGGGGTTTGGTTTTGTTATAAAAGTTGATTAAATAAAGATAAATTAATATTGTTGATAGTAGTTTAAAGTACGATAATTTACCGTTCAGAAGAAGCTACAAGTTAACCTACAAATACTATCTTTTGATTTATTTCAAAACCCTTAGGTGTTCGTAATTGGACGTAGTTACGCGAAAACGTTCCAACCCACAAGTCACTCGAAAATGAGTTACCATAACCAGGGTACTATTTTTGACATATTACATCATGTGCACACAAAGATGCTAGTATTTTTAGGTTAGTTTCATCAATAAAGTTTGACCCAAATGTTCCAACCCACCATTATGCCAAGGACGTGTACTCAAAATAAAGTAAAAACATTACATGCAAACTGAAACATATTGTTAAAAACTCTTAATAGAATAACATATCCTTATAATGTTCCACTTGTCTTGAAACATTATACTAAATTCATAAAACGCACATTTAATTGTTTCTTAAATGATCCATGTGGGTTGGAACGTTTTTGCAAAATCATTATACATTTTTTATTCCTGCAAAAATGTTCCATGTAATTTGAAACCTTTTAGATTAATCTATACTGTTTTTTTAAGCTGCGAAGACTGTTCTAAATAAATTGGAACGTTTTATTATAATATATTATTTTCTAATTTTTTGCTATAAACGATCCATCCATTCGATTGATCCATTTTTGCTATTAAATATGTTCGAGAAAAAAATATTTTTTACCAAAACTAATAACTATGGTATATTTAAGTTTATGTATTTAGTCAAAAGAATCAATGGACTATTTACGATAAAGGTGGCAACATTATTACTCTTTGCTCCCGTAAAATGACAGCACCAACGAAACGCACATGTGAAACGAAACGCCGCCGCGGACCTACTGGTCATCGTAGTGTGAAAACAAATGCCGACAAAGTAAGACGTGCTGCCGTGTTGTCTTCTTTTGTTAAATTGGACGTAGTTACGCGAAAACGTTCCCACCCACAGCGACCCCATTTTGAGATAAACGCAATTTTGTGTTTTAGTGGTACACTTTTTCCCTGTAATTATTTCAGGCAAATACTATTGGTTTTACTGTGGAATGCCAAACTGGTTATTGAATGATATGCATATTTTTTGTAAATACATAATACAAGGGGCATATAAATAGGTAAAACGAGTTTGAAATGTTTTTGCTAAATTTAATTTTGTATGAACCTTGTTAAATAGCAAATTTGCATAAACGTTCCAAAACGAATTTAAGTGTATTATTTTATAAATATATCTAAAATAAATTTAATATGTAAAATAATAAATAACAATGAGGAACATACAAAAACAAAACAAAAAAATTGAAAATGTATTACAAAAAAAATAGGACGTGATCTTTTGAGCTTAGAACCTATGCCAAAAATTAGCTGATATGGTTACAAAAGTTATCAAAAACTTATATTAAACATTCAATCATCATCGTATTCTATGATCTCGAAGTCCGGAACTCCACCAAACCCATCAACATCATCAGTAGCTTCTTCATAACATCAATATTATTAAAACCTGTAAAAAAGTTAAACCTCTTAAGTTTACAAAATGACAAAGACTGATTATTTTAGTTCAACTAAACTGGAAAAGAAGATTATCAATAGGAAGAAGTTTACAGACTCATCTAAAGTTAGTTGGCTACATGCAAAAGAAATTAAGTTGTATAAAGATAAAATGTTTTCTATTTCTATGCGGTCTACGATGGATTTCATACATAAATACATACATACATACATACATATAATCACGCCTATTTCCCGGAGGGGTAGGCAGAGACCACGGATTTCCACTTGCTACGATCCTGACATACCTCTTTCGCTTCCTTCACTTTCATAACATTCCTCATGCACGCTCGCCGGTTTAGGGTGCTCTTGACCTGGCCTTTCTTCAGGATTTCCCCGATCTGATCAGAGAAAGTCCGCCGAGGTCTGCCCCTTCCAACTCCCGTTTCTACCTCTCCCTTATACACTCTCTTTGTTAGCCTTCTTTCACTCATTCTTTCCACGTGTCCAAACCATCTCAACATACCTTTCTCAATTTTTGTCACTACATCTTCGCTCAGTCCACACTTTTCCCTTATCACACTGTACCTAATTCTATCTTGTAATCTCACACCACACACACTTCTCAACGCTCTCATTTCCACTGCATTCACTTGGCTCTGATGCCTCTTCTGCCATACCCAACTTTCGCTACCATACATAAGTGTAGGCACCAGCACCCCTCTATGCACAGCCAACCGTGCCTTTTGCGACACCTTCGTTGTCGACCAATGAGTTGAAAATTGATAAAAGAATAAAACGAGAACTGCAATATATAAAAGAATCTGATTTTTGTTTATTGTGGCCTAATGGCAAAACGAGCGATGGAAAGGAGCATGCTAAAGCTAAGGAAAATACATAAAGTCAGAAGTGAACGCATAAGAAACAAAACGAAAATCACAGATGCACTAAAATATGCACTTAAAATAAAATGGCGATGGGCCGGCCATGTAGCAAGATACACAGATGAACGGTGGACAAAAGAAGCGACTCTATGGAAAGGTCCCGACTTAAAAAGAAAGGCAGGACGACCACGAAAGCGATGGAGCGACGACATAGTAGCCACGGCCGGTCTAAGATGGCTAAATAAGGCAAAAAACAGAGACGAGTGGAACAAATTGGAGGAGACCCAATAAAGTGGGGTTTCTATCAACTTTTAGTTTTAAATACATAAACATAAAAATAAGTAAAATAATTATACTAACCGAGTACAATAAGTTTTACAAAGCAAACATATATATATTAATTAAAATAAATTTACAATATTAAGTGTTACCGAGTTTGTAAGTAGTTGATAAGAAAATAAAAAGGCTTTTTATTATTATTATATAATGGCAAACCGATTGCTCCAGCGAAATTAGTGGACTTACAATCCATGTACCACTGCATACCTGAGGATTGCCTTCAATTTTATAGAACGCTTCAGTTCTGAAGAAGCTACTGATGATGTTGATGGGTTTGGTGGAGTTCCGGACTTCGAGATCATAGAATACGATGATGATTGAATGTTTAATATAAGTTTTTGATAACTTTTGGAACCATATCAGCTAATTTTTGGCATAGGTTCTAAGCTCAAAAGATCACATCCTATTTTTTTTGTAATACATTTTCAATTTTTTTTGTTGTTTTTGTATGTTCCTCATTGTTATTTATTATTTTACATATTAAATTTATTTTAGATATATATTTATAAAATAATACACTTAAATTCGTTTTGGAACGTTTATCCATAATTGCTATTTAACAAGGTTCATACAAAATTAAATTTAGCGAAAACGTTTCAAACTCGTTTTACCTATTTATATGCCCCTTGTATTATGTATTTACAAAAAATATGCATATCATTCAATAACCAGTTTGGCATTCCACAGTAAAACCAATACTATTTGCCTGAAATAATTACAGGGAAAAAGTGTACCGCTAAAACACAAAATTGCGTTTATCTCAAAATGGGGTCGCTGTGGGTTGGAACGTTTTCGCGTAACTACGTCCAATTATCCTTCCTTCCCCTACTTAAATTTTTGTTTGCATGCCTGTTACTCTCGATTAGCATTTTAAACTTATATTTAGTTCACTTTATTCTTCAATTGTTTTTAATAACCATTTTTTGAATAAGGGCACACGTGTATATACTCGTGAATGGGATTTGTAGATATGAAAGTTATGTCATATTTCTCATTTCTTTAACCTTGTAAACCTTATGGAACAAATCCTACAGTTTTTAAACGTTATTAAATGCTGCCCTAAAACAAGAGTAACTCGGTGATAAATCAGTAACATGTCGGTTGTAGCAAAAAATATCAGCACAAAAACCGCTGAAGGTCTCGATATCGTGTTAGCACATCTTACATGCCGTAATATATCAATCAGCTGCCGCGCTGGATCCACTTTCGCCTTTGTCATTGATAACCTGTCAGATTGCGTTACAGCACTGGGTAAATGTGACGCCTTGGGCACAAAACATACGGAGCGGTGCGGTCACGCTCTTGCTGAAAACTCGTGGACGACTAACAGGCCAATTCGAACGTATACTGACATTAGAATTATATCTGAATGATGTCATTTAGTTATCATGCGTCTTTCTCGCGCCAATACATCTACGGACAAGTACGAGCGAAATGCACGATAACTGAATGACATCATTTATATGTAATTTTGATGTCAGTGTACGTTCAAATTGGCCTGTAAAGGTCTACCGTATAACTGTGGCGAATGGCAACAAGTTATTATGCTCAGCTACGGACTTGTTGAATGACTTGGCTGTATGAAGCAAATTTGTATTATATTAAGTAATTAAACATGTAAACTAGTTTTAGTCCCAAAACTGAGGTACTTTCTACTAGAAAATCACCGCGCAACTTCTTTACCAACCGCTAGAGATAAGCGGTAGACATAAGTAGTAAAATTGTTTGTCCACTAGCCTATCCAGATATGTATTGTATATGCATCTTACGGGAGAGTGCAAAAAAAAACTGACAATACGTAAAACTGACTGTGTGTGTGTGTGAAGCTGTGAAGCACCTACTCGTTCACTAGTTTATTTTTAATTGTTTATTACGAGAATAATTCTATGTTTCATCCTAGTTTACTCAGTAATGGGAATCCATCGTTCGATAAAAAATCCTTAAAATAAAACGTCATGGATTCCAGGTAAAGGAAAACAGCTATGGACCATCAATCTTATCTATCTCTCTTACAGACGCTATCTTATCTTTTCCGATTTATTAAATTGGATCAAATCTGTTCATCAACATGATACCATTAAATTCATTTATTTGTTTATAATCAATTCCTGCAACACCTGGGAAACGGAAGCCCCTGAAAGAGCGGGATGGCGCAACCATCTACGTGATGGCGTAGCGAAGCATGACGAAGACTGGTTCGATGATTTGAAGCAGAAAAGACTCCGGGCTTCACAGGAACCACCAACAGACTCGCGTTTCACCTGCGATCTTTGTGGCAGAAAGTGTCGTGCTGCGATTGGACTTTACAGCCACAGGAAAATATGTGCCGCCTCTTCTTCATAATAAACTGTCAACCTTCTTCGTTCTTGTGTGTGAATAAACTGTTCACAATAAACTTCATAATAAATCATCTTTCAAGATGCTGTGGCCAATGATGATGATGATCTAAGTGTTAGAACTATACATAACTAATCCTTAATAACTATACCTATAACTGTACATTTATTTATTTGTTACTGCGTGCATCAAGCAGCAAGTTATTCTTAGTTTAAGCTGAGAAATTTAATACTTGACAAAAAATACCTACATTAAGCTCATTTAATCAATGTTACGCTTTAACTTTGGCAAAAACTGTACGATGAGACGTCTCTACGTAGTACTACGTAGTAACTATTTATTAATCTGTCTCTACCGGGGGAATCGGTGGAACTGTTCAGGTTTTGGTACGGCCACCAAACTAATGTCGTAAAGTGGGCGGGGTCGCTATCCGAAGAATATAGGTAGCGCGGGGTCAGGCAGGGGGGGGCTTACGTCGCCCAGACTCTTCAGCCTATATGTCAATCGGCTGATCGAGGAGCTCAGCAACACTATGATCGGATGTTCAATAGATGGAACGTTCGCAAATAACATCAGCTACGCGGATGACATGATGTTGCTGAGCCCGTCGATCGACGCCCTTATTGTTTCCCTGTGAGCGGTATGCGGAGGCCCATGATCTCAAGTACAATGTTTCTAAAAGCGAGCTTCAGAGGAAGAACTGTCAAATTAGACGACCAAATGTGAGACTGAATGGCACTCCTCTTCAAGTAGTAACAGAATTTAAGTACTTGGGGCACTGGGAAGTCGCATCGCTAAAAGATGACGTAGATGTGGAAAGGGAGCGTAGGGAACTGGCAGTAAGAACTAATATGGTTTCGCAAGGTGTACTAGCAACGTTAAAATCACCCTTTTTAAGGCGTACTGTCAGTCATTTTACACTGGCAGCCTATGGATCAACTTTACTCAAAAAACTTACAGCGCCCTACGCGTCCAATATAATAACGCTTTTAGGATGCTGTTGGGGCTGCCGCGCTATTGTAGCATCCAACAATATTACTTAGGTAACTTATTTCCCATAAATTATTCATAATGACGATGACTGCTTCCCATCAGGCGGCTCGTCTGCTCGTTTGCTGAATATCACATAAAAATAATAATAATAATAATAATATCTAATCAAGGCATGGGGATGTGACGACCCCATCGCCCGCTGGTTTTACCAGTACAATCAGTTAACGTAGGGCAGCTTGTGGCGAGCTGTTGGGGAGTAGCGACCTCAAGTACCCCGTACCCGTGTTCCTGGGGAGTTCTGTCATCTGAAGGAGGTTGGGTGGGACGGGATTCTCTGCCTCTGGCTTGCCTTGGCCGGCCGGCCAGAATGAAGTCGTGAGAGCTATAAGCTCCAGGGGTGGAAGTGAAATATGCATAAGACGCGAGTTGGCACAGTGGCTGTTAAGTTAACAGTGTTAACACACCCCCTCTCGATACCCCTGAGCCGGTTAAACCGGTGTTGCTCTTGAGCCATGTCGCTTTTTGTGGGAGCCCATCTTGTGAGGGTGAGTCACCGTCTGCCGAAAATAAAATTGCATACCGTTATATTAGGCAGGCGTCCGGCTTTATCTCATAGCTTAGTACTTAGTATACATCGCTTTCGCCCAATAACCTAGTTCATTTTAGATTCCATCAACTCTCAATAGGCCTTACACCCTGGCGGACATGCCTCTGCGTGCGCCCCATGACACGGGCAAGGGCAGCATCCGCTCGGTGTAACCCTTACATTTCATTAAAGTGTCAAAAGGGCTCTACACGTTGGCTTCGGCTCCGCGCACGCCTCCCAAAGGCCCGGAACACCAGTTCCATGATGGGAAAGACAAACAATATGTAATCAAATATTTATATATACATTTATTGCATCACTAATCACTCAGTTAATAACAGCCAATCATAACACTGACAGTGACAGGGGCAACATAAACTTTGACGTTAATCAATGGAATTTTGGGAAAATAGCTACCTAAAGCGAAAAGGATCTTACCTCAATCATTTGTCATTAAAATCTGATTGAAAGGAAATGAGTTTTGTTTTTGTCAGCGGCTTTAAATTTGACTAACGAATTTTTATGGGTTGATCTTTTTCCCAAAAAAATGCACGTCAAATTTATGGTAAAGTAAGAGAGTAACATTAATTTATTACATATATACTAAAACTACAAGAACTATTGTACATATATTAAAAAATAATGAATATTGAATAAATTTTTCACCTTACGCCCATGTGACGGTAGCGTAGCAAAACGGCCTAGCCAAGTAGCCACATATTTTGACTAAGGTGTTGAGTTTGTGAAGTTACAGCTTCGTTACAGTTAGGGCTTGTACAGTTAGAAGCTTGGTACAAGAGATCTGATAACTTGTTTCTGTAAATGTTTTTGGTGGGTTCAGCTGACTGAATTATATTCATCATTCATTACTACATATATTATGTCATCCGAACGATGTCTGCTGCTAAACAAAAACCAAGAATCTCCTTTTGAGCAGATCGGCGGTTTACCTTATTGAAGATTGCAAGATAGCGGGAAGGTATGAGAGGTTTTTTTACACTGCCCGATCTGATATCGGACGTCGGATACAATCACAAAGGAGTAAAAAAAATACTTTGCATATTTATTTATCCAATAAATATTTTAATATTATTAAAATGACTTGATGCCAAAAGGAATTCTTTAGCAGCTGTTTAGATGTCGAATCTGTTAATATAAAAACACTCTTAAACCGTGTCTAACATAGCTGTACGTGTCCCTATCGTCAGTGACTGAATTAAGTAAGGTGTCTGAAGCGCTTGCCTGCAATTTTTGTCGACGTTAGTCCAGCCATGACCGCCCACGGCGCGAACCAGAGAGAATTTTGTAAATTGCGGGCATCTTCTCTTTTACTCCAATTAAGGCGTAATTAGAGTGACAGACACAGATGTCCGCAATTTGCGAACTTCGGTGTTCGCGGCAGGCCCCCAGGATCCAGGGCAATTCTCTCCGTGGAGCTACAACGCCACGACGCCACGTATGTTTTGAACTAACACCTACGCTTATTGAAATTCCGTATGAAAAAAGAACCTGTTGTTTAGTCACATTGCAAGCTGATATGCAGTCAAAGGGAACATTTGAATGGAAGTTTTGTATTGGGTTTTTGGTAGACGGATTCTAATTTTTAATTCGATCTTTTGTGCGTTCGTTCGTTATATACTTGCATTCTATCTATTTATGTAGTGGGTAGCTTTTATTGACATTTGGATAATACTTGAGCTGGTTTCAGTTTTTTCTCCACACTAACATATTATGTTAAATAAAGTTCATCTTCTTCTTAGTCGCTTCACTCTTGTCTTGAAAAAGTGGTCAAAGTCATCATCGGATGGTGACGAGGCGGAAAAAAAGTTTCTGACAACTTTTTTAAAATAATATTTTAGGTAAGTATTTTTGGTTTCGTGTAGGCACTCTGCATAAAAGTATGAAAGCATTGATTTTTACTAAGCTTTAAATTTTAACTGTATGGTTACAACTTTATGTAAAATGGTTTTCAGAATTATATAGGTACTCGTAAAAAGCTGCCGTACGTTGAGGTGTACCTATTTGATCATAATATCGTGTATTGTTATGGTAAAACCCCCGTTCTTTTTATTTCCTTTTGACACAGAACTTACGGCTTACCTATAGTTTGTCAAAGGACTATCTCATTTCAAACATAGACAGAGAAAATCATACTATCTTTGTCTACACTAGTACTAGCACCCAAAAGAAAAGGATGTCAATTCGGTTTGACCAACTGTACTTACTATGTTAAAACTAAACCGCTATAAATATAAACCGCCACCGCCGTGGGACTTAGTTATTTTTGTGTAAAAATGTCCTATTAATATTTATTTACTTATTTATAAACATTGGTTTAAAATCTTGTCGCGTAATTTTCTTAACACCGTTAAAAAAACCGGCTAAGTGGGAGTCCGGCTCGCGCACGAAGGGTTCCGTACCATTTCGCAAACAAAAGGGCAAAAAATCGCGTTTCAACCAACAACTATAAGAGGCCCACTTTAATATTTATTTTATTCTGTTTTTAGTATTTGTTGTTATAGCGGCATCAGAAATACATCATCTGTGAAAATTTCAACTGTCTAGTGTCTAGCTATCACGGTTCGTGAGATACAGCCTGTTGACAGACGGACAGACAGACAGACAGCGCAGTCTTAGTAATAAGGACCCGTTTTTACCCTTTGGGTACGGAACCCAAAAAACCACCTTTCACATCTTCGCGAAATGGGGCGCTTCGCCGTTTTTTCCCCAACATCTTACTAAACACTTGATTGGTTCAAAGTTTGCAGCACATTTCTATTAAAAATTGTTTGTATCGATATCGCAGCACAATAGTTACTTGTGTGACGTCAGATGACGAGGGTTCGTCATCAATATTGTCGTTGTCGCCAATCACGAGCTGACATCTGAAATATGAAAAACATGCTAGGTACCGTATTTAGTTGGGAGGTAGGTACATGAGGTACTTTCGAAGGTGATTTTACTGTTGTTCTTATGTTGTGTCGGACATCTCACACATAGATGAGAATCATGTAGGATGAGCAGGCGTGTCAGAAGCTACTTTCAATGGGAATTTTAACTTAGTGCCCTTTGACTGTCTAAAGACCAACGGACGGTATCTCAGATGGGTATACTAGTAATTTAGGGCCACATGCACCATCCTACTAACCCGGGTTAACCGGTTAAACCTGGAGTTATGATGGTTACCAGTACAATTTGACACTGGGTTAACGGCTTAACTGCAAGTGGCGCTAATAATACTAGTAAAGACATATGTAACCCCGTATAAGATGAATAAAGTCATTCTCGGATAGATGGTGCCACACCTTTGGCCTATGCTCAGCTAGATTGCGTTGACGACACCGTTTGATATTTAACAATTTTAACACATGTCAGTGAAAGAACATGGGTCAAAATCATATAAAAATAATACATGAAAAAAAAAGTAATTTATCCATAAATAATATATATATTATATTTCTATACATTTTATTTGGAAAGATGACAGTAAATTTACTGTGACTACAAAATCTACTATGACAGTAACCCTATATACTATCTATTATCTTTGGTATTAGTAAATATGCAGGTAAACAAAAAAAATACCTACGCAAAAAGTTGTGGCCAAAAGGTGTTTGTGTGTGGTGTTGTGTGGTCTTTGGTATTCCTTCGTTATATTCGTCTCGGTTGCGGAAGTGACATTTTTAAAATCAAAGATTTTTTTTGCATGGAACACAGTTATGAGGTGTTAAAAGATAAAAGAAATCCGTGCATTCAGTCTGCATGCAGGCGTGCAAATATTGCAAAAAACAGGCAATATTTACAAAAGCTTAAAATAATATAAATATAGGTGATATAAAATTTGCAGTGAGTTGTGTTGAATCAACTTAATTCTTCATAAAAAAAAATTGACACCAAAAATGTTAAAATTAATTTGAAAGTTAGTTATGATAAGCTACGTAATTACCTATAATTGCTGTAGTGTAGCAATGAGTTAAATATTTATAAATTAAAATAAATGTCAAACAGGTAGATGCTTTCTACATGATTGTATCAGCAATAGTGACTAAATATTACTGAATATAGCTCTACCAATTACAGTTGATGGGGCTTGGTATAAAGTTGCTTTAAAGCATGTATGATATTGATATTATTGATGTTTTCCTAACTCACTTGCAATTATCTCTGCAGATTACTGTACCTACTCGTATTTTTAATATATAAAAACATCTTGTGACTTTGTGAGTAATCTTTAAGTAGGTACGACGTAGGTAGGTAGGTAGTAGGTACGATCATTACGATCTATTTAAAGCAAGGTTAACATAAAAAACAGGCTTTTACTGAACCCATAATATACTATACTATACTATGAGTTTAATATTATGATTAGCTCTAAAGCACATGTATGCACGAAATGTTATTACCTATTCCTCCTGAGTTTATCACGGAGCTGGAACTACATTCAAACATTAGGTACATACAATTTTGATCTGTACATAATATACGTATTTATTATTTTATCTACGTGCATGGCATCTCGTTCGCATAAATATATGCGTAGGTACAATCAAGATGTAAGTAATGTCAAAATTAGAATCAAATGCTGTGAATTACGAAAACGGCACCAGAAGATGGTCATTTTGAAAAATACGAGTAAAAGATGATTCCACTCACAGGCGTCGCGTTTGTCTCTTGAGCGCATTGAACGACTGCACGTGTGCGGTGCTTGTTTCTGATTTGATTTTTTATATCAAATTGTTATCATGTTTTACGTTCCTAAATAAGCCTCTAGTAGTAGGTAGTAGTGAAAACGGTTTTGGCAGCGGAGGCGCCCCCGGAATAGACGTAACATATTGCTTTACGAACGACTGTGACAGTTGCCAACGAATAGAATCGGCATATTGGAAACGTCCATTTTACTTGCATATAAGTTATATGAGATGATGATGAGAGATGACCGATTACTTAAAAAAAATAAGAACTGGGCGAATTCTTCATATATTTCGAGATTCCTTTCAGTTTTCGTATAAAATATTTAGTTATGGATAACTGAGTAGGTATCTACCTGAATGCAGTTGGCTGCTTATACTGTAGCAAGCAGCATTGCAGCGTGCCTTTATACTGCCCACTGAATTATTGCCGCAAATGTCTAAATTCCGGGCGCACCATCGATTTCGACATTCAGTCGGCAGTAATGTCGCGCCGCAACACTGCAGCAGATGCTGATAGGATTTGAATCCGAATGGTACCTTAATTCCAAAAGTAGAAATAGCGAATTGGTATTATCATTTGTTATTTCATTACTTAGTTACTGATACACAAATAAACACTGCAAATGTAACAACTGTATCTAACTTTGAAGCGTTTAACGTATTTTAACTATAATACGTGTTTACAATTCAGAATTACGTTACACTACATACGGCGACACGTGGCACATTTAATTCATTACCGCGCGGTTCACAGTTTTGTGACACATCTCGCTTATTGCTTTCTAGGTAGTAACGCAAGAGACTAGCTCGAGCGGATGCCGTTTTGTATTGTGTATCACGAGCCTTTTGTGAATGGCGCTGCGTCCGTGAACACCGCCGCATTATGTTTACCTAATGCAAAATAATGTGCCTGATTCATGCATCAATTAATAGAAATAACGTGTTGTCAATAAATACGTGGTGTAAATAATGAATAAATTTCACTGTGAATTTATTTGAAAAAAGAGTCATCGACACGGATGAAGCGCATAAATAAATGTGGAAATACACGACTTCGCACGTACTCGATCTCCTTATAATACGACAGTTTCTACTGCCTCAGACAAACTATACACAACACGTTTTCCTACATGTCATCTTACATATTCCCGTATTCACCGAGCCCCTATTACACATACTGTGACAGATCTAAATAAAAGCCGTTGATCAGTCATCAGTCACTGCATTCCTTACTCCCATCAGTCGTATTGATCACACAGTCGACTGGTGCCAGGGGGTTAGGAACGAGAGAGTGGGTTTGCAGAAGCGCAACTGTTCCCTCACTAAAATCGCATCACGCGCAGATGACCTTTGCAAAAGAAAATTGTAAAGGTCGCCGTTGTCGAATACGACATGGAGGATTACACATCATCTCGCACTCTCATTCACAAGTAAATCATTAGTTACGGAACCCTCCGGAATTAATTTATTTGCTTTATTTAATTCATAACCTTTTATTGTATTATTAAATAGTTTGCATGCACGATATATCTGGTTTTTCAAGCTGTTACTTTGTTAATTTACGCATGTAGCTGAATTTCACGACACAGGCATAGCCTAGTGTGGAAGTGGTCGATAATCTGCATACTCTATTTAAACAATTGTGACGCTTTCAACCAAAAGGTACCACATTGTCGCTTGCCGATAAAGTTGATTTCAAATTGAAGCTATATGGAAATAGCGCTTTATTGACAACCGACAATAAGTACCCTTTTGGATGAAAATGGCACAATTATTCTTGGTAAATAAATAATGTTTACTTTACTCTTTACTTTTTAGGGTTCCGTAGCCAAATGGCAAAAAACGGAACCCTTATAGATTCGTCATGTCTGTCTGTCCTTCCGTCCGTATGTCACAGCCACTTTTCTCTAAAACTATAAGAATTTATACTGTTGAAACTTGGTAAGTAGATGTATTCTGTAAACCGCATTAAGATTCACACAAAAATAGAAAAAAAACCAATAAATTTGGGGGTTCCCCATACTTGGAACTGAAACTCAATTTTTTTTACACCAAACCCATACGTACATCTATGGATAGGTCTTCAAAAATGATATGGAGGTTTCTAATAGTTTGCGCGAGAGATACTTCCAAAGTGGTAAAATGTGTGCCCCCCCCGTAACTTCTAAAATAAGAGAATGATAAAACTGAAAAAAGTATATGATGTATTACCATGCAAACTTCCACCGAAAATTGGTTTAAACGAGATCTAGTAAGTAGTTTTTTTTTAATACGTCATAAATCGTAAACCGCAATTTACCTTTCACTCACGTTTCACATAAAAAATACATTGTTTAAATTATGTAATGTACGGAACCCTCGGTGCGCGAGTCCGACTCGCACTTGGCCGGTTTTTTTACTTTAGCAAAGCTGTTAAGGTCTTAAGGTAGAATGATATTTTCAGCCTTATATCCATATTCTTTACCTGACCTTGGCACCATTTAGCATTTCAATTTAACTATTTAGACAAAATAGGTATTACAAAAAATTAATTAAAAACAAGATACTTCTTAAGAGAAACACCCCTAAGTAGACAAAGTCTTTCCCCTTTTAACTTGGCCCGAGTGATTCTCTCTCATAGGCTCCTAGAGGACTGACACGTAAATTTGCCACAAGACAGCCAAACGTGAAACGTCGAAGACATTTTATGTGATACTATTTTAAATTTATGCCCACAAACGTGGACGTTTATTATGGGCAAAATGTTTACGAATAGCCGGTGATATAGTGAGTTATTGGTTTTGACAGGTCCATTCGAAATTTTAAATTTTCACGCGATGCGACATACTCGTATGACGTCATGCGTTTCACTCGCGGTCGCGTTATCCAATTTAATGTAAGTAAAGGGTCAGTTTGGTAGTAGTTGATATTTTGACTCTTGTGCGTTATAGAGAGTGTAGGTGCTTGTGTAGATTACGAAAATGAATATTTTAATGAGAAATATGGATTTAGTAAAAAAAAAAACTAGCAATAGTCTTTGGGGTTGTTAGCTAAAAAGCCAAGTCATAGCTGCTAATGGGTAATGGGTACGGGTAATCATGTGCTGCAAAGCAACAAGCCGGCGAAGGACTCCATGACTAAACGTGATCTTTAATAAAAAGGAATTTTCAGTTTTATAGAATTCAAAATAATGCTCCCGAGAGTAACAAAATAATTTTTACCTTCACTACATAAAGAAAATACTAGATTTTAAAAATAATGCAATGTTGCAATGCATATTTTCGCTTGTCAAGATATCTAAATAGCGTCTCCGGAGAAACGAACTTGATTTAAAATGGGTTTGGCCGAGGAGAAGAAGATAAAACTTACCTGCCCTAAGTTTCAAAAGTAAAATTGTCATTTCCCGGCCGAGTCATTAATCTGGCTTTAGGCGCCGTTTGCCGCGATGTTGACGGCGGTGTTGTGATTGAAATTATATTTTGGGAAATGAGGAAGTTATTATATAAAAATGTGACGTTATTTTTATAATATATTTTCCTGTCTAAAATAATTTACTTCAACTGTATAAGTATTCATACATGTACAACTGTATTTTTTTAAACTAACTTTAAAATTGGATATGTTGAATAGCATTATATTGTGAAGTGATATTTTTAAATTCCTGCCTTCGAATACAAAAAGAAAATAACCTGCGACGGCGGCGACCTATCATTGGTTAACAATAAAATAAACAACACGAACAAGTTGATTCCCCCATAATTTATTTGTATCTCTATAAACAACAACTACTACATTTTACCGCGAGACTCAATCCATCATTCCAACTCGACATTTGCTTTTGCACAAAAATCTCACAACATTACGGCCTTGCTTTACTACTGCCCTAGTTTTTCGACTTGTTCTTCGGTTTTAGGTAGTCAGTAATGTGATTTTATGAATATTTATATTCTCGGAAATATTTTCAAAACCAAAAAAAAACCACGTTGACATGACGCAATGATGGCGATAGGTAATGGACACAACGGCCTGATTCGAACTTTAATATTGTACGTCAAAAATATGCTTTTGATACTGACACATCTTTTGACACCGACATATCCGATCCATATCGCATCTAGAGCTAATTTTTGACCCTATATTAATAAAGATCGAATCAGGCCGTAACAATCTATAGGCTAGTCCTTGAAGTCTTTACATGCGCATAACCAATCTAGGGGCACGGTAGAGCCCCGCCAAGACGAGCAAGGCGAAGCGCCAGGGCACTACCTACCTTTTCTCGAAGCGCTTCGTCGTTTTTTGAATCCTCATAACTTGGGTTTGGATTATACCAGGTAAACAAAATTCTCGGGATATGATGTCATTAGTGGATTTATTAAGAATAAAAATGTTCAATAACATAGTAGTAGTAGTAGTTTATTCATATCTAAAAACCCCGATTTCCTCACTCACTCACTGATGATCATCAAAACCTTTAGGGTACTTCCTAAAATCCTAGGAAGCTGACAACAACAGAAAAATTCAAAACCTTGAAATTTTTAGGACCCTAAAGGGGTGGAATTTTGTACGGGGAATTAATAACAGCTAAACTGATTTAGTTGAAATTTGGTATGTGGATAGTTTTTGTACTGGGGAAGGATATAAAATAGTTTTCAACTCCAAAATCACCACGTAAGGGGGTGGAAAAGAGCGTTAGGGGGAAAAAGGGGATTGAAGTTTGTATGGGGAATCAGTAAAAAGCAGATTATGTAAAAGATGCCTCCAGATACGTATTTCAGGATTTTTAATAGTAAATTACCTCCATCCCTTTAAATTAGGGGATGGAAGATTGTCATAAGCAACGTACGAAAAGAAGTGAAATCCAACCAAAATTTTAATTTTTTCATGTAAAATGTTGCCAAAACGAAATCATTAGGCTCGCACTGTCAAAAAGTTATGAGATCTTTTGTAGAGCCAAGCTTCTAAATCTACAAGCCCTAACTTCACAAACTCTACACCTTAGTCAAATTATGTGGCTTGGCCGTTTCCTTACTACAAGAATTATTGTATAATAAAATTAATACAAAATAATGAATAGAGAATCAATTTTTCACCTTTCATGTGACGGCAGTGAAACGGCTAAGCCACATATTTTGACTAAGGTGTAGAGTTTGTGAAATTAGGGCTTGTAGAGTTAGAAGCTTGGCTCTACAAGAGATCTGGTAACTTTTTGACAGTGCGAGCCTTATGGTTTCGTCTTGGCAACATTTTACATGAAAATGTTTTTAGTTCGATTCAGGCTTACTAGAATCCAAAACTAACCGGTGCCCTCGTCATACATTTAAGGCCGTTCCATCGGTTTGCCACTGTCTTTGTCACATTTCGCAAGAAAGAACGGGAAAGAACATACGCGCCAAGTGTCAATTTTTATCGAATTTTGTCGGTTTTTATTTATTTTAAAAACGTTACCTTATTTACAATATCGAAATTTTAAAGCTATGAAATTACTATTTATGTTAAGATTGTTTTTTCTTCTTTTTTTGTTTATAGTATCACATAATAAATAACCGAGTAAAGTAGGATTAAAAGTCCGAGTTAGAGGTTACTTTGGGAATTAATTGTATCGAGCGAAGTGTCATAATTCGTGTATCGGAAGCTATGTTGTTAAAGATAATATAGTCAAGAACTACATATTTTTTTTCCACGTCTACCAATATCAACGCCTCTTAGAAAAACATGATCATATAAGGAGATTTTTCGCCTTCTGGCTCAGGGAACCGCCTTAAGTTTAATTGCCTGTGTTACATTAGTTAAAATTTTGTCAAATTAAATTTTAAGCTTGCTTTGCAACGACAAGTTCCTAATTGGATTTGTCTAAGTGATGTGTGGTGTGGTGATGTCACATTTGTACGTCAGACCCATGCGGTGTAGTTCAGTGTTGCTAGACACTAGAAAGCTGTAATGTTGTCTGCCGGCACACGGTGGACAGCACGCACGTGTATTTAATGACAGTATTTCTATTCAATTCATCAAATTTATATTTTACACAAAAAGTACAGGATTTATGAAACTACAGTACATCTAGCACCAGTTTGACACGGAAATATTCGCTAGCGTGTGAGTAACTTACTTTCTATGCATATCGCTCGTCCCGTATATCGTCGTTAGCGAGATGTATATACATAGAAAGTAAGTTACGCAGACGTTTTCAAATATGTCAGTTTGACACTGCTAAGGCAGTCGTTGTAAAGTACCCGCAATTTCCCCATACCTCATACCTCAGAAGGGTGGTGAAGTGTATTTGACTGACATTATCTAATGGAAGGACCAATCGGCTCTATCGGTTCGCTAGGCCACCGATGTCGAGTGGAGTGAGGAATGGCCGAAGTATGAGAGAACAGGAAGAGAGTAACGTAACAGAGTGTCAGCTTCACACAAACTTCGCTGCGAGAGTAATTAGTTAATACCACTATAAAAATTTGGCGTGGCGTGGTATAAAAATTTGGTTGGTTATACGCTACTGTTATCTAACCTATCCCGTATTCTAAAGGGGCCCACTGACTATCAGTCCGCCGGACGATATCGGCCTGTCAGTTGTTCGGAACTGTCAAATTTTTATTCTAACTGACAGGCCGATATCGTCCGGCGGACTGATAGTCAGTGGGCCCCTGTAAGCAGATTCTACAGACTGTCGGCTCGTCGTAACACAGATTAATTGTGTAAATTGGTATTCGAAATCGATCTTGAAAGTATGGGGATATTAAGGTAAAGTAGTTTGTTGTAAAACATACAGTTACCAGTACACGAAATTCACTCTGTTACATTTCTTTATTCCTGCCAGAGAGGCCTCTAAGGGGAAATCTACGTGCCTTCAGTTGACAAATAAACCCTATTCGTAACATCTACTTTTGGGTTTTTCGCGTTGGGTTTTTCGGGAACATATTTTGCTGTGTTGTTGTTTATTCATATAGACAAGAAAGAGAAGAAACTTTTGTATATATTAGCTGATTTGTTTAATTTAATTTTAATTCCATTGCTAGAACGTGTGCCATTTGTGGTCTTTAGTGTATTAGATAATTTCTTATATGTATATGAACAGATACATAACGCATATTAAATCACATTTGAAATCGGGTTTCGGGTTTGGGGAGGGATTTCAAATGTGATTTAATATGTGTTCAAAACGCGAAAGTTTTAAATGTTATAGATACATAACGGTGTGTGTGCGTGTGTGTTCTTTTTACCGACTACCTAACGTACCTAATTCTGCTTTTATCAGAGTTAGCTTAATTAACTAATGTTAATAACATTTAAAATTCTATTATAGTCCCAGTTCACAAGGTTTACATGTATTAAGAGTCTACCAGGCCAATTCCTACATCATGATGTACCTACATATGAAGGGAACAAAACAACATTAATAATTCAGGAATATCTTCGTGTTCATTCCACAACTATGCGCCTTTACCGGAATTTGAACAAATGACCGCCAGTCTTAATTAAGGTAAACGTAATAGATGACACCTTACTGTTACCTCTATTGAAGATGATTTAAGTTTAAAGACGACATGTACTGAGACACTGACTAGCAATCGGACGTCTACCTTATATGTACCATAGAGTAACTTATACCTACTAGAGCGGTACTGTCATAGTAAATTTTGTAACCCCAGTAAATTCACTGCCATCTGTCGACACACTTTAAAACTAAAAATGAATATTTTAAAAAATACGATAAAATGTATTTAGATATGGATAAATGATTTTTTTTATTTGCATTAATTATTTTTATGATTTTGACCCATGTTCTTTTACTGATATGCGTTAAAATTGTTAAATAACAAACGAAATCGTCAACGCCATTTATACGACAGTTGGCCAAAGCTAGTAGCGCCCTCTGAAAGAGAATCAAATTTTCTTGATTTTCGAGGCACGTTTTTTCCTTAGACTGTATCCATCTATTACGGAGTTATATCTATCTTTGTAGTATGTACCTATTTCGTATACTACGTAGTACTGGGTCGCTACACTCACTGAATCACTGCGTAGGTATATGTACAAAAAACTCAATATCTATGTACTTACCTATATCGTGAAAATTTCTAGAGGTAGACCAAACTAAGTTGGCAGCCATTTTGATAGCCCAGACGGTGCAAGTTAATTTGATAGAAGCTTGTCGTTTAAAATAACGCAGCGTACTACGTAGGTGAACAACCAGCGAACGCGAAGCGAAGCGGCTAGGCGCGGCGCGGCGGGCCCACGGCCCACGGCGTTTCGCGTTCGCAACGAGACCGCGCACGTAGGACACTTATGTATAAATATTAGCAAAGATAGATATAACTCCGTAATAGATGGATACAGTCTAAGGAAAAAACGTGCCTCGAAAATCACAAAAATTTGATTCTCGTTCAGAGGGCACTACTAGCTTTGGCCTACTGTCGTATAGATGGCGTTGACGGTTTCGTTTGTTATTTAACAACTTTAACGCATATCAGTGAAAGAACATGGGTCAAAATTATAAAAATAATTAATGCAAATAAAAAAAATCATTTATCCATATTTAAATACATGTTATCGTATTTTAATAAATCTTCATTTTTAGTTTTAAAGTGTGTCGACAGATGGCAGTGAATTTACTGGGGTTACAAAATTTACTATGACAGTACCGCTCTACCTATAGTATAAGTTACTCTATGGTATTGGTCAAAGGATTGATTCACCCCGCGCGGCATCGCTTCGCTTGGCGTTCGCGTGTTGTTCGCCTACGTAATAGGTACGCTGCGTAATACTTGCACCGTCTGGGCTATCCAAATCGCTGCCTAAATAACTCTCTCTCTATATCTTGGTCTAAATAACTCTTAATTAAATAAAACTTGGGTAGGTACCCAAGTATTAAAGCTTGTAGACAGGTCTTAGGTCTTATGAACAAAGTTATGTGCATCATTCGAGCTTCATTGTATCTATTTTAAAGCTTTATATATGTACTTTAGCTGCGTGTTTGCGATACAATGCAGTGCAACGGTATTATGAACAGAGCTGAAACGATACAATGGATCTACAATAGCAAGTACTTCAACTTTAATTATACAGTTATAAAGTTGCTACCCTAGACTTTTTATTAATGGTGTCAGTCGATCAGGTTTGTTTTGAGGATCAAATGTCTATATGATCATAAAAGGATATTTTTCGCCTTCTGGCTCAGATAACGGCCTTAATTTTGGCCCATAGTTGGGAGCTTTGGACTAGTTAGGTGGTTTTACGGTACCTATTTTTCAAATTTAATGTCGTTTATTTTAAAAATATTAAAACTACATAGGTACTTACGTTATTGTACAGTACAGTACATACACGTACCTACTTATAGATAAAGATTTCCTTAAAAGTTGAAGATTGCCCTGAAAATTGCTATTAGCCTTTTAGGATATTATATTTTAACGTAAGTATGTTTTTATTCTGATTTCTCTTAGGGTTTTGCGATAAACGGAGATTGTCTGTGTAATGTACTGTACATATTTACCTCAGTAAATCATACGATCTAATGTATTTCCAACGGATCGGCAACACAAACATCACAAGGTACGACCGCCTCTTCACGCAGCATGACATCGGCTGACCCTAACTAACTGTCAGTGACGTCACCATGACGTAAGCGCTCGAGACTCTACAGTGTGCCACGTAATATTCAATGGCCCCACTGACCGAGCGTTTCCATTGGGTTAACTACCGCATTCGATTTACCACAACATAAAGGCGCCCAAAGTAAATAAAAATGCCCACTGTCCAACTATGTGTACCACTACATTTTTGCAAATAAATATATCTTATCTTATCTTATCATACGTTCTCGAAGCCCCATTCACATTTAAACTACTAGGCATGTTAGTACAGAATTCAGTTATGTTATTAATTAAGTAATTACCTACTCAATATCTCTTCATTACCTTGTCTGATATGCCAAGACGAGCATAATATTGACTGTAAATGTTCATTTGAGGCATAGCAGTTAGCAGTATAACAGTTCACTTTTGTTAACGGTAGGTACGCATAAACTTTGGCAACGGTGTTTATTTTATAATACGCTTTTTGCACTTCACGTTGAAGTAGAGGTGCTGCAAATTAAATAATGTGTGGCACAGGCATGTTGCAACGCAGATTAACTTTAGCGCCCGTGCTTTATACAATGTTCCGGATTTTTTCTCCGCTCTCGGCTAATCCGAGTGGATGATGGTAATGCTAATAGCGGATCAGTGTAATACAATAATATATCATTAATGAATTATTAATGCGGTGTTCACATTGGATGCGGACCCGCATACTGCTCCGTTGTGCGGGCGAGACGTCGCTATGGACGTATAGCGATGTCTTTCTTGGACACCCCGATGTCTCGATGAGGACAATAAAATAATTGTCTTAGAGATGACTTAAAGCTGATGATTCTTATAACTTTAAACAGGTAGCCCGTTAAATAACAAAAAATCCCCCAAATTTATATTGTCAACTCACGCTGTAAAATAAGAAAACAATGTAACTTGATATTTACGGTTTCACGTAACTTTGGACATGACTGACCTATTATAGGATTGACAGGAAATGAGCCGAAGAGTACCTAAGAAATGTTTAAAGAATTAATCAAGGTGCATTTCATACCCCGCTTCGATATATTTAAATGGCATGTAGTTCCAAATCATAGATTTAACCAAATGTGCTCTTATTTAGCTACTATGCAGTTACGGCGGCCGCACTCAAGTTGTGTGGTCAGTCGCTAATGCATGATAATGCATAAATATTGCATAACAGCAGTTGTGATTAGAGCGGCCTAAAATTTCTCATATTCTCTAGTATCTGCTAGTAAACGTATAAAAGTAGGGTGGCAGATATTTTTGGCGGGTTGTTCCATCCACTACTATTGATGCTGACTGTATAAGTGTATCTCTATCTATGCACAGTCAAAATACAATAGGCAGTGACGGCCAAAATGGCCAAGAATATTACCTTACGACCTTTGTTACCATGAAATAAGGATGTGTTCCGATTTATTTGGCCGTCACTATCTATTTGATGATACAATCTCGGCATCAGCGGTGGGGTGTCCGTTGCCATTGGGGGTGGTCGTTGGACAAACCGGCGTTATTTTAAATTGCTAGTTTTACAAGACCGGTAAAATAACATGCTAACAATATCTGAGCACAGCGAAGCGCAAGGGCACTACCTACCTTTTCACGAAGCGCTTTGTCGTTTTTTTTGAACCCTCGTAACTTGGGTATGGATTATATCAGATAAACAAAATTCTCGGGATATGTAGTCAATAGTCGACTTATTAAACAAAAAAAATTTCAATTGCATAGCAAAAAACCCGATTTCGTCACTGATTCACTCACTCACTCCCTCACTCACTCACTCACTCACTCACTCCCTCACTCACTCACTCACTCACTCACTCACTGCTGATCATCAAAACCTTTAGGGTACTTCCTGAAGTCCTAGGAAGCTGAAATTTGGTATGTAAGATAGTCTTAGTACACAAACAACAAAAAAAATCAAAAACTTAAAATATTTAGCCCCTAAGGGAGTGAAAAGGGGTCGGAAAAGGGCATTCGGGGGGAAAAGTGGTTGAAGTTGGTAATGGGAATCATTAAAAAGCAGATGTGCGTTAAAATTGTTAAATAACAAACGAAACCGTCAACGCCATCTATACGACTGTAGGCCAAAACTAGTAGCGCCCTCTGAACGAGAATCAAATTTTCTTGATTTTCGAGGCACGTTTTTTCCTTAGACTGTATCCATCTATTACGGAGTTATATCTATCTTTGATATCTGATACCTTTTAGACAGTGCGAGCCATGGTTTCGTCTTGACAACATTTTACATGAAATGTTTTTGGTGGGTTATTATGTTTTTCTCTCTCTCAAATTGGGCAAGCTGAAAGAAATCAACTTCTATGAACGCTGTGCCACTGATTCTGATAAAACTAATTACATTGACTCATCATAAACTGTACCTTTATTTGTAGGCTCCAGGATGCACAGAATGTGTGTCAAAATGGGATTGCGATTGATTATAGGTATCACTTTGACATAATTTTGTAGCAACAGAAACCAACGTCAACGCAGTCGCCATCAGGAATATGCATCTGTAGGTAGTTACTACATAAAGAGCTCGAAAACCTGAACATGAACATAGCACAACGATAATCGTGTTTAGATCTATGCCTGTTTCGCTTCGATATCATCTTATGGCCCTCGTGGCAACGGTCCAATGTCAACCCGGACCTGTTACTTTACAAATCTCTATATGTATCTACAATTAGGGGGCCGCACGGTCCGTCGAGCCGAGCCATAAAGGCTACAAATGCCACAATGCGCGTGCCGCACCGTGCACGAGCGCCATTACAACTTTTAAAGTCTAATCTTGATTTGACTTCACTCGCAGTGCATCTTCCTCGAGCCAATATACATACAAGCAAGTACGTATCAAACGAAGGCCAGTGAAAGAGAATCTAAAGAGCTACCGACTTGACCTATATGTATCGTCAGCGAAAATGTATGGTGTTGCAGAAAAAATCGAAAGACATTGATATTAACTATCACAACCGTTTTTAGTTAAATCTGGTTAAAATTAATCTCCTGATATTTATTTTTGTAAGGTTATTCGACTTACATCAATCATTAATATTCAGGTCCTCTGTTATAGGTTCGTTTGATTCGTAATGCAAGCGGCTACGTGTATTTATATTTTAATAACAAAACGCTTCGATATATTTAAATGGCATGTAGTTCCAAATCATAGATTTAACCAAATGTGCTCTTATTTAGCTACTATGCAGTTACGGCGGCCGCACTCAAGTTGTGTGGTCAGTCGCTAATGCATGATAATGCATAAATATTGCATAACAGCAGTTGTGATTAGAGCGGCCTAAAATTTCTCATATTCTCTAGTATCTGCTAGTAAACGTATAAAAGTAGGGTGGCAGATATTTTTGGCGGGTTGTTCCATCCACTACTATTGATGCTGACTGTATAAGTGTATCTCTATCTATGCACAGTCAAAATACAATAGGCAGTGACGGCCAAAATGGCCAAGAATATTACCTTACGACCTTTGTTACCATGAAATAAGGATGTGTTCCGATTTATTTGGCCGTCACTATCTATTTGATGATACAATCTCGGCATCAGCGGTGGGGTGTCCGTTGCCATTGGGGGTGGTCGTTGGACAAACCGGCGTTATTTTAAATTGCTAGTTTTACAAGACCGGTAAAATAACATGCTAACAATATCTGAGCACAGCGAAGCGCAAGGGCACTACCTACCTTTTCACGAAGCGCTTTGTCGTTTTTTTTGAACCCTCGTAACTTGGGTATGGATTATATCAGATAAACAAAATTCTCGGGATATGTAGTCAATAGTCGACTTATTAAACAAAAAAAATTTCAATTGCATAGCAAAAAACCCGATTTCGTCACTGATTCACTCACTCACTCCCTCACTCACTCACTCACTCACTCACTCCCTCACTCACTCACTCACTCACTCACTGCTGATCATCAAAACCTTTAGGGTACTTCCTGAAGTCCTAGGAAGCTGAAATTTGGTATGTAAGATAGTCTTAGTACACAAACAACAAAAAAAATCAAAAACTTAAAATATTTAGCCCCTAAGGGAGTGAAAAGGGGTCGGAAAAGGGCATTCGGGGGGAAAAGTGGTTGAAGTTGGTAATGGGAATCATTAAAAAGCAGATGTGCGTTAAAATTGTTAAATAACAAACGAAACCGTCAACGCCATCTATACGACTGTAGGCCAAAACTAGTAGCGCCCTCTGAACGAGAATCAAATTTTCTTGATTTTCGAGGCACGTTTTTTCCTTAGACTGTATCCATCTATTACGGAGTTATATCTATCTTTGATATCTGATACCTTTTAGACAGTGCGAGCCATGGTTTCGTCTTGACAACATTTTACATGAAATGTTTTTGGTGGGTTATTATGTTTTTCTCTCTCTCAAATTGGGCAAGCTGAAAGAAATCAACTTCTATGAACGCTGTGCCACTGATTCTGATAAAACTAATTACATTGACTCATCATAAACTGTACCTTTATTTGTAGGCTCCAGGATGCACAGAATGTGTGTCAAAATGGGATTGCGATTGATTATAGGTATCACTTTGACATAATTTTGTAGCAACAGAAACCAACGTCAACGCAGTCGCCATCAGGAATATGCATCTGTAGGTAGTTACTACATAAAGAGCTCGAAAACCTGAACATGAACATAGCACAACGATAATCGTGTTTAGATCTATGCCTGTTTCGCTTCGATATCATCTTATGGCCCTCGTGGCAACGGTCCAATGTCAACCCGGACCTGTTACTTTACAAATCTCTATATGTATCTACAATTAGGGGGCCGCACGGTCCGTCGAGCCGAGCCATAAAGGCTACAAATGCCACAATGCGCGTGCCGCACCGTGCACGAGCGCCATTACAACTTTTAAAGTCTAATCTTGATTTGACTTCACTCGCAGTGCATCTTCCTCGAGCCAATATACATACAAGCAAGTACGTATCAAACGAAGGCCAGTGAAAGAGAATCTAAAGAGCTACCGACTTGACCTATATGTATCGTCAGCGAAAATGTATGGTGTTGCAGAAAAAATCGAAAGACATTGATATTAACTATCACAACCGTTTTTAGTTAAATCTGGTTAAAATTAATCTCCTGATATTTATTTTTGTAAGGTTATTCGACTTACATCAATCATTAATATTCAGGTCCTCTGTTATAGGTTCGTTTGATTCGTAATGCAAGCGGCTACATGTATTTATATTTTAATAACAAAACTTCCGTGAGACACAGACATATTAAATATATTAATAACGGGTCACTCACGTTCACGTATGGGGTTTTCGACTTAAAACACGTGAGTGACCCGTTATTAATATATTTAATATGTATGTATATGCTAGATGCACTGTGCACTGGGTACAATAGATAAATATCAAATCAAGCAAATATTTTAAAAGTTGGAATGTCGCTTCGGGATTTTGTTTTTTTTTTATGTTTTCTTGCTGTGGGTAGGTTTTGTGCAAAGCTTTACCCGCTATTGTTTTGTACAGATTTGCAAGCTCTTACATAATGTATCTTTATGTACTGGGAATAGAGCGGGGTGCTAAATGTAAACGGGCTCTGTTTTAAATAGAAAAGTTAGCTATCGGAAATAAAGTTTTAGTTATTTATTGTAGGTATTATAGCAAACCTTAGCATGTAGTGTATGTGTGTGCCATTGTTGTTTAGAACACACACACATGTTATACCTTTAAGCAGCGAAGCATGGAGCCGTACAAAATATAAATCTATGACTGTAGCGGATGGCCAATGTATAAAAATATAATCACGCCTATTTCCCGAAGGGGTAGACAGAGACCACGGATTTCCACTTACTACGATACTGACATACCTACCTCTTTCGCTTCCTTCACTTTCATAACATCCCTCATACACGCTCTCCGGCTTAGGGTGCGCTTGACCTGGCCTTTCTTCAGGATTTCCCCGATCTGATCAGAGAAAGTCGGTCTACCCCTTTCAACTCCGGGTCTACTTCTCCCTTTTACACTCTCTTTGTTAGTCTTCTTTCACTAATTCTTTCCATGTGTCTTAACCATCTCAACTCAACAAAAAAAAAAATACAATATATTATCTATAAATTCCTTAAATATATTGTAGGATTTGTAACCGTGAGTTATTGGTATTACATTATTATTATGCATATCTAGTAAAAGCTTTATTTTATAAAAATATACCTGCTACAAATCTAACAAAAAATATCAAAAAAATCCAATCCTTATTTTTTCAAATATTGCAAATCCCCATTTAAACATATAATTTTGGCTCATTTCAGTTTTTGAAGGTATATGTATATTACCTACATACATATATAACAATAAATTTAGAAACTTTCAAAAATGAGACTTATTTGAAACGCGATAGCTTGGAGCGCACTAACGATTTTTAATGGGTAACTAAATTTTCGTTCCAAAGGATATAGAATAGAATAGAATATAATAGAATTCATTTATTCATTGTAAACTACATTTCATATAAACGTATTACAAATAAAAAGTATATTTAAAACAAAAAAGTATATACCTAGTTTACCACGAAATGGTCCCGCCTCAGCATAATGCTAACCTTAAAGTCAGCGCTGGTCTTCCGGCGAGACCATTTGTGGGCCACGAACGCAACCGTACAACACGGCCTTATCTAGCACCGAACGCATCCACTTTGCGGTGACGTTCCTGCGCCTGCGCTAAAATGTCATCAGTCAGTAGATAATGTCATCAGTCAAAGATATCAGTTATCTTTCTTCTTCTTCTTTTAAAATTATGGCTTCAGCCCAGTGGGACTATTTCGCCAGTATCAAGGTATTAAGAGGTTTAAAAACGACAAAAATTGTACGGTTGTACAAGACAGTGTACGGTAATTTGCTAGCTCTTGTAAATCGATAGCTAGACTTTACAAGAAGCACGTGGACTACCGGCCGTTGACTCCAAGATGGTGGTTAAACGCGCTTCAAAATTAATTCTCCATTCACTGCACACTACCACATTAGTTTACTGTATAATAAGCTATCGATATTACACTTTAAACAATATTAATGAGCAAAAAACAAAGTAATTAATCACGATGCTAACTATCAAGATGGCGCTCGAACCGGAAGTCATCAGTTATCTTTACTGATATCAGATTAATTGAAACAGTACTAAATATTCGTCAATAATTGCGTAGGACCCTTTGTTGTTTATTCCGTGTTTTCAGCAGAAGAGAGGTACCTAGATGATGACGCAAAAAATACAATACCGGACCCCCGTTGACTAACGACAACGACATATAACCTATTGTTATACATTATGATAATCAGAACTAAGAATTACTAATTTCAAGGGTATCCGGTGTTTAATAATATCTTACGTTTCTGTGAAATAATTAATATATTCAAGCCTAATAGACCCCTGAGTATCTGCACTGAAATGGCTTTTTATCACGGTTAGATGAGAATAAGAAAAAACCGGCCAATTGCGAGTCGGACTCGCACACGAAGGGTTCCGTATCATTACGCAAGAAACGGCAAAAAATCACGTTTGTTGTATCCACTCAAATATTTAATTTATTCTGTTTTTAGTATTTGTTGTTATAGCGGCAGCAGAAATACATTATCTGTGAAAATTTCAACTGTCTAGCTATCACGGTTCATGAGTTACAGCCTGGTGACAGACAGACAGACAGGCAGGGAGTTTTAGTAATAGGGTCCCGTTTTTACCCTTTGGGTACGGAACCGTAAAAAAGATGTCAGTATCTTAACAACGTATATAATATAAATAACGAGGCTTATTGTTTAGTCGCACGCTCTTACCGCTATTTATATTACCTATATATACGTATATAATATATGTAAATAGCGGTAAGAGCATGCAAATTGCATTCCAGAGGTCGCGGGTTCAAACCTCGACTCGTACCAATGAGTTTTTCGGGACTTATGTACGAAATATCATTTAATATTTACCAGTCGCTTTTCGGTGAAGGAAAACATCGTGAGGAAAACCGACTAATCCCAATAAGGCCTAATTTATACTCTGGGTTGGAAGGTCAGATGGCAGTCGCTTTCGTAAAAGCTAGTGCCTATGCCAATTCTTGGGATTAGTTGCCAAGCGGACCCCAGGCTCCCATGAGCCGTGGCAAAATGCCGGGGCAACGCGAGGAATCGTTACTAAGAAGATGATGATTAGTTACTAAGCTATTATTCAAAATATAACATATATATGTAGTTTGCCATGAATAAATGAATTCTTATTCTTATATGAAGCAACAAAAATAATATCCGCAAACGTATATTTTATAATTTATTCTGTAAAGTTTGCGTTTGATAGCTAAAAGGAGAAATATCTTTGTTATATATAAGACTGGTGAAACAAACGAACCAAAGATAAGCTATTTAGTTACATTTCCTTTCAAAACATGTATTTAAATAGCTTACCTTTGTAAGACTTCTAAAACAAATGAAGACCTTTAAGCTATTTTATTATATTCATTGTAAACAATGTATCTAGGGTCATTTATTTAGTCAGGTAAAATGATAATAGATTTAGAATAGAAGAAAACCATACTTGAAATAAAACACATTTATTATAAGTACTTACATTATATTCGGACACCGCCAAAATAGAACACCACGTTTCCAGAACACCACGTGTTAAATAAAATCAACTTTTTCTAATAAATATCACAATGTGACCACGAAGGTAAAGAGACTGAAGGTGTGGAGTTTAGCCGTCCAGACTTCCGTCGCCAGCTAGAGTCAGAGCAAGAATGCCCCCTCCACAAGCGGACAACCCTTTTTATGCTAAAGTCCCCACCTTCATTCGAACTAAGTTTGTACAAGACAATCAAGACAACTTCCGGTTATTAATATAAATTTAATTTACTTATAAACTACTGTTATAACTATTCATAATTTCACATAATTAATTTAGGATTTATCTAACCGTTATTTATAATTTATTACATCACAAAACCCTATTCGAAACTAAAATGTACAAAGTGTACTTCCGGTTAACAAAATTAATTCACTATACGTTTAACAACTTTTTATTACTATTCGTATTGCTTTTTATTTAATTTAAATTATATCTAGGTCTCTTTAATCATTTATTATCTAACACGGCCATTCTGATAGATACTTCGTTCTCGAAGTATCAGCGAATAATATTAACCATATACAATTTTTTACTAACACTTGTAATTCATAATCATAAATAATCATCCCATATCATACTGTGTACGGCCAATCACCCGCTGTCGATGAAGCTTAATCACCCGCGACAGTGATTCCGGACATCAGTCAAAGTAATACTCATAATAGTCACTTTATATTTCCAAGTATAATCATTAAACCACTCAATCATACACAATCATAATCACTTATAATTTAATATATATATTATTCAAAATTTATTCCACAAATTCACCAGGCCATAGCCGTAGCTTGTCTTTCGCTACGGTTATGTTCCTTAAATAGCCAATACCTCTTAATGAATACCTATCATTATCCTCTATGTTTATTATCTCATAAGGACCTTTATATTTAGGACTTCATTTATTATGGCGCCTGTGGTCCTGATTAACATAAACAGTGTCTCCTATATTATACTGAATATTGTCTCTGCGGGTTGAATCAAATCGGTCTTTCGAGTTTTGAGCTACAATTTTCAAACGCTGTTGTGCTAGTAATCTATCAGCCCTAACATCTATTATTTCATCGTTATCGTGTAATACCTCATCTAACCGAGCCTGTACAGTGGGGATATTAGAGTTTCTGCCAATAAGTAACCGCATTGGTGAAAATCCTGTTGACTTTTGCACCGTAGTATTCAAAGAAAGTTGGACTTTACTTAAAATGTTCGGCCAGTCTGACACGTTAACACAGGTGGTACTTAACATGTTAGTTATTGTTGCCACATAACGCTCAACCTGCCCATTTCCATGAGGTGTACCCGTGGAAATCAAGTGATGCCTAACTTGCCATTCTTCGAATAATTCTCGTATTGGCCGAGAATTAAAATTGGTGCCGCGGTCAGTTACAATTAAAGAAGGTGCTCCAAACATAATAACAGAATCGCGAACTTTATTAACTAGTTCTTGAGCACCCATTGTTTTAAGCGGTTTTAAGATACAAAATTTAGTGAATGCGTCAACTATTATTAGCAAGTATTTGTAGCCATTGTTAGATACAGGAAATGGCCCCGTACAATCCAAATGAACCGTATGAAACGTAATGGGAGTTTTATCAATCGGATGTAGCATTCCTTGTTTTGGTCCACAATGACTTTTTTTCTCTATACAAATTCGACAGTGATCTATATATTTTTTTACAAATTTAGAAATACCCGAAAGTACTCAAGTATTTTCTGAAGGGTCTTTTCGGAACCAACGTGGCAATTGTCATCATGGAACAAACGAAGAATACTCAATCTACTTCCTTTGGGTACATACAATTTCGATGGGGATGTGGGGTCTGCTTTGTAATATAAAATATTATTTTGAACCCTGTACTGATTATTATCTAAATCACCCGACCGTACTCTTTCGATTAACGCCTGAGTCTCTAAATCCTGATCCTGGGCAGTCTCTAACCAAGAACGAGGAGAGTTTATGAGATTTATAGATTCAGTTTTTGAAATTTCCGACTTCGCCTTTGCCGTTTGGTAAATAGCTGCTGACTTTTTATTCGTTTCTGGGTTACGACTAAGATAGTCTACATGACTAACATACTGGCCTTTTCTGTACTCGACCTCAAACGTAAAATCTTGCATATAACTCCACCATCGTGCCACTCGTGGAGATATATCTCTTTTATTAAACGTAGATTTTATTGCATTACAATCAGTAATTATTTTAAACGTAATTCCCAAAAGGTAAGCGCGAAAGTGTTTTAAAGCATTGTATATAGCCAAAGTTTCCAACTCGTAGGAATGGTATCGAGATTCGCAGGGGCTCGTTCTTTTACTGAAATATGCTACAACTTTATTTAAACCGTTATGTTTCTGTAGAAGTATCGCGCCGTAGCCTATTGAACTCGCATCAGTATGTAATTCCGTCGGTAGTTCTGGATTAAAAATTGTTAATAAAGGATCTTTTGTCAAATGGTCAATTACATAATCACGAGCCACCTGTTGTTCTGATCCCCATTCCCACTTTTGGTCATTTTGTAGTAGTTTAGTTATACAAGCCGTTCGATGAGCAAATTCCGGTATGAAACGTCTAAAATAACTAGCAAGACCCATAAATTGTCTAACTTGTTTTACGTTTGCCGGGATAGGGGAATTAACTAAAGCAGATATCTTTTTTTGACTCGGCTTAACACCTTCATGTGATATGGTTCTGCCCAAATATTCGACACTAGTTTCAAAGAATTTACATTTTTTTATATTGATGGTGAAACCTGCATCACTCAAGGCTTTAAGCGTTTGGTCTAAATAATCAAGTCCCTCTGAAATAGTCGTAAAAGGTATTAAAAGGTCGTCTATGTAGACTAAAAGAAATTTTAAGTCCTTTACTGCTTTTGTTATGGCTTTTTGAAAAACTGAAGGACCATTGCAAATTCCGAAAGGCATTTTTAAAAATTCGTATTGATTATCGTTAGTTACGAACGAACTGTATTTTATGGCTTCCGGTGCCACAGGAATCTGGTAAAAACCGTTTTTCATATCAATGGAAATAAAGTAATGCGCTTTCCCTAGGCGATCAATCTGGTCTTCGATGAGGGGAAGAGGGTACCGTTCCTTTTCTATTATTTGATTTAACGATCTATAGTCAACACACAATCTGTCGCTGCCGTCAGCTTTTTTTACCAATAATACAGGACTCGCAAACTCAGAATCACTTTCTCGTATAATATTTTTACGAAGTAAATCATTACAAATATTTTGCACCTTCTCCTTCTCAATCGGAGCCATACGATAGGGCCGATAATGAATTATTTTATCACTTTTCAATCTAATATTTAGTTGGCCTGTCTTTACCGTGCTCATATGATCGTCTCTCGGAAAAATAGAGGGATATTTTTTAAAAATATCGACTACCCCATCCTGCAAAGATTTATCCAAGTGTTCAAGGCGCAACAAGAGATCATTAATTCCGGAATTATCTTCAATTAAGCAAACTTGGGGCTTTGGCTCATTATTTTCAGTTCGTACTAAAACACAACTAAAATACTAAAATAAGAAACAATGTTTTATTGGAAGTAAGTCAAAAATACGGAGATTGGCACAAAATCTATACAGATGCATCAAAAAATGAAACTAGTATAGGAGCCGCATATTTAGACCCACTGTTTAAAACCAAAAGTTGTTACAATATAATTTCAGAAATTTGTATTATGTCGGCGGAGTTATTTGCGATTTCAGAGGCCATATCTTATGCAGTTAGTTTAAAATGCAAAAATATCGTCATTTTTACAGACAGTAAAAGCGCTTTGCAACATGTAGCTCGCTGCGCCTCTGGAAACAGAGGTACAGCGATAGCTTACACTGTGCTTGATAAATTGTACTCTTTACCTACTGATATGTCTTTGAGACTGCAATGGATCCCCGCACACATAGGATTAAGAGGAAATGAGGAGGTTGACATGTTAGCAAAAGAAGCCCGCACAATTGGAGCAGAAGTTTATATTACACCAGACTTTACAGAAAAGTTACATAAATACAATATGAAAGTACGTGGGATATGGAAAGAACACTTTGATGAGCGTTGCAAAGAAAAAGGTATATGGTACAGGACTATGCAATGTGAACCTCCTCATATTCCTTGGTTTATGAGTGATAGGTTAAGTAGGAAATTAATTAAAATAGGGTTAAGACTTCGTTCAGGACACATTCCTCTAAAGAAGTTCGCTTTTATGATGAAAAAAGAGCCATCCCCGAACTGCGAAGCTTGCAATATTGTAGAGGATGTTCAACATATACTGGTGGAATGTGTACGGAACGAAGGTAAAAGACAATTGTTGATGAAGTCACTAAATATTAATAGGTTAGATGTAGGCGCTTTTCAAAGCATCTTGGCGGCACCAATCTCAGAAGAGGCAAAGGAGATATATTTATTTGTGTATAATTATATTAGTCAGTATACTACTACAGGCCGTAGATGAGTGTAATTTAGATTAAGGTACGATGGGACTGGCGTAATCTTAAGATTAAAAGTCCCTAAATAAATACATGAATAAAAAAAAAAAAAAAAACTTTTTATTACTATTCGTATTGCTTTTTATTTAATTTAAATTATATCTAGGTCTCTTTAATCATTTATTATCTAACACGTTCAGTTTAAATTTAATCATCAACCAATATAAAATTTATATTTTTTTCTACCAGTGCGAGTAAACAATATTAAATAATTTTTAATTGATTCTGTCGTCTTCGGTTTATGGTGTTCTATTCAAAGAGACCTTTTAAAATATTTGCAAAGATAGATATAATCTTTGATATTTGTAAAGGTCGGCGCTCGCATATTGGCTATTTACTTGTTTGTTGGCCCTTGCTCACGCTCGTGGGATTAACTCAGCTGGTCCCGGTGCTCTCGGTTACGACTCAAATCTAGGCCTAGCTGGTCTCGGAGCTCTCTTTTACGGTTAAAAACTAGGCCTAGCTGTTCAAAGTGTCTACGGAGCTCTTGGTTACGCCGGTCGCGTTGACTACGGAGCGAATCTAGGCTACGGCGATTACGGAGCAGGACTTGGATACGGAGGTTACGGTGCCGGCTACAGTGGTTACGGGGCCGGCTACGGATCAAGATTAGGTTATAACGGCTACGCTGGATCGCCCGTATCTTCGTATCACACTCCCGGGTCTCCCGGCTTGCCTTCCTATGGAGGCTTATGGAACTGGCGCCTACGCTGGTTGTGGCGGCTACGGTGCCTACGGACGAGGTACGTTACCTATGGAACTGGCGCATAAGGGGCTGGTGCCTACGTAGCCGGTACCTATGGAGCTGGGGCTTACGGAAAAAGCTGGCTGTGGTAAAAATATGTCGAAACGTAATAATTAATTACACTGTAAAGGCCTTCTTAAATGTGTGTGTTCAGTTACTTACTTATATGTAGTTGTACCTACAACCTACAATTAATGAAAATTTCAATGCTCGTCAGTTCTATTAAACAGGTACCGTAACTGATACGTTACAGAGTAATATTATTATACAATATTAAAATCTACATTATCAAAGGTTTTTTACGTCTTATGAAGAAGTTCCATTCTTGTTTTACAAATTGTGGCTTGCAAATATGTACTTTAAATTTAATGTTTAGGGTAAGACGGGGACAATTGAAGCACGTTATAATCATAACAAGTCAAATTTCTTGAAAATTACAATACCTATGCATGTGTCACTGACGCTATTTACTCAGGCTATGCGGTCAGTCATTCTTAGATCCTGGACCAATAGCGCGCGAGCATCGCAGTAGTCTAGAGGAGCCGTTAAAAAAATTCGTGATATAAAGTGAACGACCTGTGCTGGCATAGGTACTTTAATTATGTATTTTGACTACTTGAATTTTATTGGTGTTTGGGTGGGAGTTATGGAATGTTTTAACTGCCATTAAACAGCGATGGAGTGTTGTTTGTAAAGAATATTGGTCCTTGAAATAAGACATGACGTGGGGACGGATGGTTGAAACAACGTACTTGAGGACGATTGAAACGTTTCCAACGTCCCCGCGTTTTTCACAAGTTTTAAAAATAATTGATTATTGATATTTAGACTTCTTTGTTTTAAATAATACATGCGTTGTGAAAAAGGGAGTGACAGTCATTTTATTATGGTCATGATTGAAACATTGTTATAATTGAAACTTCTGACTTTTGTATGAAACACAATTATGTATTTCTACAAAAAAATCCTTATCGTCATATCTTGTTGTTGCATTAAAACACGTTTGATTAAGTTATATGTATAAGGCAATCACAACAAAGAAGTATAGATCTTACAATTTTTTTTTGTAATATTGTCTTCGGTTACCGCGATAGTTACTCATGAAATAAAACTATGAAAACGGATTATATCGCGTATATTGAATTTATAATACATCCCGACGTTTCGAACTCTTTACAGCGTTCGTGGTCAACGGGTGACTGAGGAAAAATTACAAAATGCAAAAATACCCACATACTAAAATAATGAACAATCAAAGACTACAAACTTTAAGGCTGGTTGTACATGCAAAATCGGTTCATAAGGCTAGTTATACACTATAATTATTTTTAAAGTAAAGATATATATATATACGCGATAAAAAACTATGCCGGCTCCAACCCTACACCACGGACCCGAGAAGATTTAATTCCCTCCTAAATTGTAGGAGGGTATCCCAATATGGGACCGGCAACAAACTCGGCGGGACACATCTTTTCAAAACATCAGAATGTCCAGCATCATCCAACACTACGGTCTCACAGTCTATGTCTCGCTTGCTCCTTTATCAGGTGGACTACAGGATCCCAAGCTGGTGGTAGAGAAAAGCCATCTTCCCTATTAAAGTTTGGATATTTCTTAATCTCAATGGCCTCGCGCAGCATTCTGGGTATGTAACGCTTCTCCTTGGCAAGAACCAGAGGCTTATCAAACTTGATTGAGTGATTGGCTTTATCCATGACATGCTCACAGACAGCAGACCTAGGTCGACGGTGCTTGACATCAGCTATGTGTTCCTTCACCCGAGTGGAAATGCTCCGTTTCGTCTGCCCGACATATGATAGGCCACACTCACAGTCCAGCCTGTACACTCCTGCAGTCTGTAGAGGGGTATTGCATTTTACAGGCCTCAGGAATTGTGACATCTTCTTCATTGGCTTGAAATATGTTTTTATAGAAGCACGCTTCAAGATGTGGCTGATCCTGTCCGTGACCCCCCTGACAAAAGGCAGAATGGCAGGCCTGCGCTCAACTGTGGGGATCTTAATGTGGGACCTCTGGTTGACCCGCGGTATCCTGAGCTCGTTTGCCTGGAGCGCGCGCCTGGCATGCTGGAGCTCCGCGGCCAGATGCTGGTCATCACATATCCTCTGGGCTCTCTGAAACAAAGATTTGCCTACTGTAACAAGTTGACTGGGATGGTGATGCGATTTGCCATTTAAGTACCTATCAGTATGAGTAGGTTTCCTATACACAGTGCGACCTAGGGTGTTATCAGGATTTCTTTTTACCAATACATCTAAGAAGGGGAGAGAACAGTCTTTTTCCAACTCCATAGTAAATTTTATTTTGCTATGGATGGAATTTAGGTGATCCAAGAAAGTTGAAACACTACTTTTTGGAAGTATAGTAAAAGTGTCATCTACGTATCTTTTAAATATCTTCGGTCGCACAGGAGCCAATGAGAGTGCCCTCTCCTCGAAGTCCTCCATAAAGATGTCAGCGACTACTGGAGACACCGGAGACCCCATGGCCACGCCGTCGACTTGAAGGTAGAATTCACCATTCCATAGCAAGTAGCCAGATGTAAGGCAATGTTCCAACAGCTTAGCATATTCCTCTGACATGTTCTGCTCACATAACCTCTTCTTGACAATTTCAATGCAGTCTTGTACCGGTAGGCTTGTAAATAGCGACTGGACGTCAAAACTGACCATGATCTCATCATCAGTCAATGTTAGGTCTTTAATCTCACCGATGAAATGGTAAGAATCCTTTGTATGCGTGCTAGTGTTACCACGTAATGCTGAGAGGGCTCCCGCGAGGTAATGAGCCAATTTATATGTGGGAGCATCTATCTGGCTCACTATGGGACGTAGTGGGGCACTAGGTTTGTGTATTTTTGGCAACCCATACAACTTTGGAGGCACGGGGCAGTCAGGAACTAGACTTGCAACATTCAGATCAAGGCTGTCCGAGTAATCACTAATTAGTTCTTTAGTGGTTTTCAATACTTTCATAGTCGGGTCCGTCTTTACATGTTTGTAGGTTGTAGTATCCGCTAATAATTCCCTAATTTTCTGGTTATAATCTGAAGTATAAAGAGTAAAGTGTAAGAAGAGGTTATGTGAGCAGAACATGTCAGAGGAATATGCTAAGCTGTTGGAACATTGCCTTACATCTGGCTACTTGCTATGGAATGGTGAATTCTACCTTCAAGTCGACGGCGTGGCCATGGGGTCTCCGGTGTCTCCAGTAGTCGCTGACATCTTTATGGAGGACTTCGAGGAGAGGGCACTCTCATTGGCTCCTGTGCGACCGAAGATATTTAAAAGATACGTAGATGACACTTTTACTATACTTCCAAAAAGTAGTGTTTCAACTTTCTTGGATCACCTAAATTCCATCCATAGCAAAATAAAATTTACTATGGAGTTGGAAAAAGACTGTTCTCTCCCCTTCTTAGATGTATTGGTAAAAAGAAATCCTGATAACACCCTAGGTCGCACTGTGTATAGGAAACCTACTCATACTGATAGGTACTTAAATGGCAAATCGCATCACCATCCCAGTCAACTTGTTACAGTAGGCAAATCTTTGTTTCAGAGAGCCCAGAGGATATGTGATGACCAGCATCTGGCCGCGGAGCTCCAGCATGCCAGGCGCGCGCTCCAGGCAAACGAGCTCAGGATACCGCGGGTCAACCAGAGGTCCCACATTAAGATCCCCACAGTTGAGCGCAGGCCTGCCATTCTGCCTTTTGTCAGGGGGGTCACGGACAGGATCAGCCACATCTTGAAGCGTGCTTCTATAAAAACATATTTCAAGCCAATGAAGAAGATGTCACAATTCCTGAGGCCTGTAAAATGCAATACCCCTCTACAGACTGCAGGAGTGTACAGGCTGGACTGTGAGTGTGGCCTATCATATGTCGGGCAGACGAAACGGAGCATTTCCACTCGGGTGAAGGAACACATAGCTGATGTCAAGCACCGTCGACCTAGGTCTGCTGTCTGTGAGCATGTCATGGATAAAGCCAATCACTCAATCAAGTTTGATAAGCCTCTGGTTCTTGCCAAGGAGAAGCGTTACATACCCAGAATGCTGCGCGAGGCCATTGAGATTAAGAAATATCCAAACTTTAATAGGGAAGATGGCTTTTCTCTACCACCAGCTTGGGATCCTGTAGTCCACCTGATAAAGGAGCAAGCGAGACATAGACTGTGAGACCGTAGTGTTGGATGATGCTGGACATTCTGATGTTTTGAAAAGATGTGTCCCGCCGAGTTTGTTGCCGGTCCCATATTGGGATACCCTCCTACAATTTAGGAGGGAATTAAATCTTCTCGGGTCCGTGGTGTAGGGTTGGAGCCGGCATAGTTTTTTATCGCGTATATATATATATCTTTACTTTAAAAATAATTATAGTGTATAACTAGCCTTATGAACCGATTTTGCATGTACAACCAGCCTTAAAGTTTGTAGTCTTTGATTGTTCATTATTTTAGTATGTGGGTATTTTTGCATTTTGTAATTTTTCCTCAGTCACCCGTTGACCACGAACGCTGTAAAGAGTTCGAAACGTCGGGATGTATTATAAATTCAATATACGCGATATAATCCGTTTTCATAGTTTTATTTCAATTTTTTTTTGATTCTCTTTCTTTGATCAAGATCTTCAGACGCAGATAAATTGTAAAATTTTTGTAATTTTTTTGCGAACTTTAGTTGACCTCATTGAATACCATGATAGTTAAAGGATTAGAAATAACAAATTATCTTTCATTTTGCCGAATATATTAAGGCGTTTCAAACATCCCAACATTGTGTTTCGATTAACACACCTATGGGGTCAATTGAACCACTCTTCTACATCATTATCTTTAATTCCCTATCATTACGTAACCATGGGCGATAGGTTTTTTAAACACATTTTACTCATATTTAAAAATTAAATAAACAACCTTTAATAATACAGGCACATACCCTTTCAACTGTAAAAAAATGGGCGGTTAAACATAAAGCGTTTCAAATGTCCCCGTCCTACCCCCCTCCTCCCGTCCTCTATATCTTGTTATTTGCTGACTGAAATCAATCATGGATCGTGAAATTTTATTTTGACTTTGTTATAAACCTATTGAGAAACGGATGAAATATACGATTATTTGCACTGTGTATATTTTTTTGCAAAATTTACCTTATCTTAAATATCCACTTTTAGATAATTCATCCTACAACAAAAAGATTCCACTAACTATTAAATATATCTAAACAAAGTATTTCTAAGGCATTGACGTATACTTACCTACACAACTTAAAGCATCAAAATGATAACGGTAATTTGAATAATCAGATTTCCTTCATAACCTTAAAACCTCACCCCACCTCACCACCACCACCTTAAAATCTTTACTGAACCTCATAACTTAATAGAATAACACATTAATTTTATGCACAATGAGATCATGCATCTTCACAAGTATGTATAATCGCAAATGATCTCGCCTCGGGAAAATTAAAGGTTACAATTACTATTCAAATTTATGTCTGCATTATTTGCATGTGATAATAATGAAAGTTAAATTGCTTACGCTCTTCAAAGCCTTCAGCCGGGTAGCTGGTTCACACCATCATTTGAATACCGCCCTTTAGCTTTTGCGGTGCTTAGAAATGTACTCTAAGAACAAAATAATTTTTTTTCTATGAAAATATTTTAACTTGTGTTTTTTCAAGCCTTTGGGAAACCACAAGCCACAAGCCTTCGGGAAATTGTCATATACTTGGAATTTTCGACCCATGCCACCGTGACTGGATAGTGGATAGCCGAGCGGTTCAGGTACCTGTCCGATAAACGGGGGACGCTGGTTCGATTCCACCTCTGGACACTGGAGGCTTTGGTCATTTTTTCCTTCGTATATGTCATTTATTTCAGCTCAGAAATGTATTAATCTCATGTTACTTACCTATATCATGATGAATTTGCTATTTTGTTTTAGAATTTATTTATGACGTCATTGTGTTAAATCGAATTTTACCATCTGATTTAACTTTGTAAGATAATAATTTTGTAAATTTGATTATTGTATTTTTTTAATTTCTTTTACGACTTTATTACGACAGCTCATCTTCTATTCATTTAATTGAGTATGAAAAATTTCATAACAATTAAAATAATATATGTAATTCAACATGATTGTGTCCAACTTCTAATATTAGTAATACCCGTTCGTTTGAGCCGCTGACTCGCATGTGCCCTGTAAGGCTTAAGAATCTCTGAGGTCTCGTGTCAAAGATCCCCTGTAAAGTAGACGGTAAAAAAGAGATTTTTTGAAAATAACTCATAAATAGACGCGGGATCGTTTTTTATAATCCTAGTTCGTCCCTTATACTAAACAAAGAAGCAATCAACCGATCAATTTGTATGGTAATTTTACCCGCATGTACACGGGACGCGTGAAATAAACGACAGCCTTATACGTAGCTTCAGTAGCTTGATAATCTTATGCACAGAGGCAACGGTTTGTAGGTCTATATATTATGTATAGAGATCATTGCAATACGCGCATGGAGAGCTAAACAATTTTTTTACCTATCACGGGGAACTTAACTAAAAATAATACGTACCGCGTTTTTTGTGAAAGTAAAATGTAAATACAAGTAACGTAGGTTTGTGATGAGGGATCCATTCAACTTCTGAAAATCTGTAGCGTTTTCAGAACTTGGCTATACATTCGTATGCGACAGGCCAAATTGCAATATTTCACAGTTCAGCCGTTGCATCACTTACCACAAAAGTATCGATATCGTAAACTTTGAATTGACGTTTACAAATACATAATTCACAAGCCGCATTGTGTACAGAATCCTAAAATCCCTAAAGACTGTGTACTCATATATTGACACATACAGGTGTAGGTACTATTTATATACAGTGGGCCAGTGATAAATGCATTTAAAAAAATTAATAAATAATAAATTTTTATGTTTTTAAATAAAAAGTATAATTAGAATTTGGGATAAAGAAATAAATTTTACGTTTTAAAAATTAAATCATCAAGATGTCGTCCGTAGCGGTTGCGGCACTCTTCCAGTTTTGTTTGTAAATTTTGGAAGACTTAACAAGATACTCCAGCGCTCTGCCAACTGAGCCTCCAAGACCTCATCCATAGTCAGCAAATCTTCCCACTATATGGTCTAGGGGACCCTAGCGACATCTACCGTAAGAGTGTTACACTTCTTAAACGGCCACCGGAGTTCCAAGTCATATTGGAAATTCACCAGTTACGATGTGCTACCCATTCTAAATTAATTTTTTAACAAGCAGAAACGTCTGCGATCGATGCTATTAAGCTTAGAACAAATTTTAAAGTGGAAAAATTACTGCCTTGGGTGAGACTTGAACTCACGGCCTCTGGATCGATACTCCAGCGCTCTGCCAACTGAGCCACCAAGACCTCTTCCAAAGTCAGCAAATCTTCCCACTATATGGTCTAGGGGACCCTAGCGACATCTACCGTAAGATTTGCTGACTATGGATGAGGTCTTGGTGGCTCAGTTGGCAGAGCGCTGGAGTATCGATCCAGACGCCGTGAGTTCAAGTCTCACCAAAGGCAGTAATTTTTCCACTTTAAAATTTGTTCTAAGCTTAATAGCATCGATCGCAGACGTTTCTGCTTGTTAAAAAATTAATTTAACAAGACTTCCGTGTTAAGAGAAAACTTCACGAATCCTATGGTTACAACAACAACACATGGTTTCAGCAAGACGGGGCCACCTGCAATACAAGTCACGTGACCCTGCAAGTTTTGCTTGAAATGTTTCCTCAAAAATTTATATCGAGGCGAGGTCACATTGCTTGGCCTCCCAGGAGCCCTGACTTAACTTCAGACTTCTTTTTGTGGCGTTACTTGAAGAGTAAAGTGTACTCCAATAATCCGACAACCACAGCAGAATTAAAGGAGAATACTCGTCAAGAAATCCAATCAATATCTCCGCAACTTCTAAAGTCTTTCAAGATTTACAAGCAAGACTGGAAGAGTGCCGCAACCGCTACGGACGACATCTTGATGATTTAATTTTTTTAAATGTAGAATTTATTTCTTTATTCCAAATTCCAATTATATTTTTTATTTAAAAACATAAAAATTGATTATTTATAAAAAAAAATGCATTTATCACTGGCCCACCCTGTACCCTACATCAAGGTAAAAGCGATGTATCATTAAATCAATCATATTTACTGTTTTTAAAACACCCCTCATAGTTTTTGTTACCGCATCAAAACCTCTCATTTTTAATATAACTAAAAACCGGCCAAGTGCGAGTCGGACTCACGCACGAAGGGTTTCGCACCATTACGCAAAAAACGGCAAAAAAATCACGTTTGTTGTATGGGAGCCCCACTTAAATGGTGTTGCAGGCGTCCATAGGGTACGGTAACTGCTTACCATCAGGCGGGCCGTATGCTTGATTGCCACCGACGTGGTATAAAAAAAAATATTAATTTTATTCTGCTTTTAGTATTTGTTGTTATAGCGGCAATAGAAATACATTATCTGTGAAAATTTCAACTGTCTGGCTATCACGGTTCATGAGATACAGCCTGGCGACAGACGGACAGACAGACAGCGGAGTCTTACTAATAAGATCCCGTTTTTACCCTTTGGGTACGGAACCCTAAAAACGTCGAAAAACTGTGAACAATAGTTGTATCAGGGTTTCGGGTATTAAGTGAGTAATAAAGGGTGGTCGGGCGGCTCATTAGCGGTCGACAATGGTGGCCGGCGGAGCGGAACTTATCTATCAGTGGACTGTGAACTACCCGCGATATCAACACACAACGGTACGACAAACACCGTACACTTCTTAAACTTACATTTTCCATTTCTCGTGCTCTGAAAGTGGCTAATTGTTTATCTAAGAAGCGGGTGAAAGGGATACGTTTTCATCTGGGGAGTTTTACGTTCAAAGTATTTGTTTTTAAAGATTAACATTAATAATTCGGTTGGTTATAGAATATCACCAGTAACGATCCTTTTACCTTAATTGTTCAGTAAAAGTTACCTCTGGAAATACTATAAATGTTGTAAACTACTTACGCAATGCACGTTACTTTTTTTTTTTAATTAACCTCGCGGCATTACCTCGTTGGATAGTTTTTAAATTATTTTTCCTAATAATATTTAACTTTTAAATACTTTAGTAAGGCGTACTCAGAACTGAAAATATAATTAATTATGATTTATGTTAATTATTTATAAGATATAACCTACTTTAATTATGTACTTCTAACGTTACCAGTCACCTATCAGAAACTTTATCAGACAAAGCAATCAGTGTATACCACTTTATTGATCTCTCTCTTGAGTAGAAAACTATGAAAGCACCCATGAGGCTGACATGTTCACCTAGTGTCTGAAGCCTCAATATAAATCAGATTTAAAAAAACGTTACATGCAGACAAATAGCTAAAACAGTTTTAAAAAGCTTCTGCTTGCAATGTGTTATTGTTAGATTTATAATAAATTAATTTAATAATAATAATGCGCCTATCTCGAGTACGTTGGTAGAGTTCCAGAGTTCATCCTTCAAAGCTTAGTATAATAGTTTGCTGTTGCGAAAGCCCTAGATAGCGCCCATATTGGATAAAAGATTAGTAAGTGAACTAAGTGAAGCCAGTGGGCTAATTTTTATACAGGAGAATGAACAGGAATAGTGATCGTCATCATCTTCCTCGCGTTTGTTCGGCTTTTCGCCATGGTACAGGGGGCTATGGGCCAGCTTAGTAATGGGCTCAGTTTTGAGCTATACTAGACTTCTATAGTTATCCTAGTTCGTTGCAATAAATTCATTCACCAAGTATTAACGTAATCCACCCGACATGCAGTGCAACTCTGACTTGCACTTGGCCGATTTCTCAGGGTCTTCTTTGAAAGAGCGTTGCCCTGTCTGAATAATTTGTGCCGCCTTTCTTTACCCGGCGAAAACGTTTTGAGTAATGGCGACAACAGAAATGGGATGCCAGGGATTTAATTATTATTAATTACACGCCCTAAGCACAAAGTAATAAAGATTATAAATGTTCAACTATGCTAATCCGTATCCACGGGCCGGCTTTTACTTTGTTTTTGCGTGCAGATTTAAATATTCGCTTTAAAAAGTTAATCAAGCGTTTACGAAGCTATCTCTGAATGTAATTAAAATACCAATGTAATTAAAGGTAGGGAGCCAATCATAATCGTGTATTCTATTAATTAGACAATATCTTGATTCTGCTAAATAAGGTAACAAGACTAGCAAATTGATCATTTAAAAAAGTTAGTTGTACACGTGTTTAGGGTTCCGTACCTCAAAAGGAAAAAGGGAACTCTTATTGAATCACTCGTTGTCGTTGTTTATCTGTCACATTCTATTTTCTCCGAAACTACTGGACCGATTAGTTAAAATTTGGTACACATACGTAAGTCGGTTACCTAAAGACGGACATGTAACGTAAGTAAATGCATTTTATACACAGGGGCCACTATTGGGGCGTAAACTAGAAAAATAAAAATGATTTTTTAAACGTTTTGTTCGCAGGCAAATGAAATGAAAAAAATCACTATATTTGCGAGGGCAAACTCTAAGCAAAACCTTAAAAAGTTAGTTGGCTCGATTGAAAAAGTCACGAAAATATGTCTTTTTTTTTCAATTGTATATCGTTACAGTTAGCAAAATTGTAAACAAGAGTATACTTTCAGAGTTAGTCATTTAGTCATTTATTCAAGATTGCATTGTCATGTACTTGATACAATAAGGTGATATAATAAGGTGTTACATTACTTACATTTTATATAGCCAGTTTATGACACCCTGTAAGGGCACACAATAGTACAGTTCTATTCTATTAATTATTACATATTATAATTAAGGTAAAATAAAAATAAAGTTAACATATTAGCGTATCAGTAGTTTAGTAACCTATTAGTTAGTCTCATAAATTAATTTAGTAACTTCTAGTTATTGAGGTAAAACCTTAAAACCCGCGCGATCGCCAAATCTTCCGGCGCTCGACGTATCTTTTGTCCCTTTCTAATTTTATGGCTTGACGCCACCTCTTAAGGAGGATCTCAAATATATATTCGATCGAGCGTCAGAGAAGGTCTCCGTTTCAACTTGGGCAAAAATTATTTTGTAATTTTGGATGACTTCCTCTGCAGGTTGCATTTATCAACCGATTCTCGTGAAACTTTGTGAGCAAATTTGGTAGTTGGACATAAAATTTTTTATCGTTTTGTTTTTTGGAAAAAGTTCAAATGGCGGGAATTGGCATAAATGACTTAGCAAAAGTAGGTGGCGCTTCTAACCATTGTAAGTAAGTTCATAATGACCCAACGAAGATAGTATTTTTAGTTTTAATTTTTTTTTAGTTTATCGCGTGGTCTACAGCTCACAGAGCCACTAAGTAATTATTTTTAAATTTAAAATAAATAGTTTCGAAGTTCCGAAAAACGGCGAGTATATTGGGACTAATATTTTGGAAAAAACACAGAGGAACCAACCACCAACAGCAATAGATTACAGGAAAAACCTATAAGAAATCTACGGTTGGCAGGTAGCGGCAATAAGTAAATACATTTTACTTTCTAGAGCTATTGATTTTTAGGGTTCCGTACCCAAATGGTAAAAATGGGACCCTATTACTATTAAGACTCTACTGTCCATCTGTCTGTCTGTCACCAGTCTGTATCTTATGAACCGTGATAGCTAGACAGTTGAAATTTTCACAGATGATGTATTTCTATTGCCGCTATAACAAAAAATACTAAAAACAAAATAAAATAAATATTTAAGGGGGGCTCCCATACAAGAAACGTGATTTTTTGCGCAATGTTACGAAACCCTTTGTGCGCGAGTCCGACTCGCACTTGGCCGGTTTGAAGAAAAAAACGTGCCCCGCTAGTTTGACAGCCGAAACAGATGGCGCTGTATTGAATGACCACTAAATGAGGGCTAACGCGTGTGAATTCGCCGCTAGGGGTGCTAGTGTAGATGGTGGTCTTTTCCATAGTTCGAAATGTCAAATGTCACTTGTCACTTCAATGACTGACAGCTGTTCTTTAGTCTTTTGGACCACCATCAACAGAGGCGCCAACTGGTGAGCAAAAAAACGATAGCCCTCATTGTCAAACGTCAACTTTTGGCAATGAAAGTTACCTTATAATTTACGGAGCTCCGTGTACGGCTTGTACAGCGCCATCTCGTTTAGCTGTCAAATTCGAAGCACGAAATTGTCTTAGAATGTAAACATCTTACACAATTAAATCATTTTTGCTAAAATGAAGGAAGTAGGTGTATACTTACATGTTTTATTCACCGGTCCTATAAGTAGTTTGCTACTAATTGCACGATAGTTTTCAATATAGTTACTTACTAGAGTTGCCCAATAGTCGCAAAATACCAATTTACTCGAGCAACTTGTAATTACGCAGCTAGTTTCAGTGATAAATGCCTCCTAACCAATGGGACACTAATTTACTGGCAAGTTGTTTCGACATAAATTGTTAACGTTGAAGGTTGGAGGCGGCGTCACCCGCATCGCATAGCATAGTTGAGAGCGCGCCGCGGGAGGAATGCGAGCCAGACCTTTTGTGAGCCGCCTTTTCTACCCGACTTGTACCGCACGGGCCTTTGTAACCCCACCTGCACCCTGCGCGGATTAACCTTGCTACAAATAATAAAACATTACACACACTTCAAAGTGACGTATGCACGAAACCTCTAGTTAGTTATGTTTTCACCGCACCAGCTCGTAAAGAATTTCTTTATTCGTCAAAAACTGATGAGAATGTTGCATTTTATCCCCAAGAGTTTTGATTTTGAATGGTAAATATCTAATAGCGTTCATTAGGATTTTATTTGTAATGTTTTACATTTAGTATTTTCCTCGCGTTGGCGTGGTGAAAAAAATTGTGTTTCACTGGGTGGTAAAGTTTGTTTTACCCTCATGCCTTGAAACCCTGGCAACGCTCAAGATTTCACTTTTCAAACCACTCGTTACGTTCGTGATTCAATTTTGAAATCTTCTGCTTGTTTCGATATCAATATTAGCACGAGGGGTTAAACACTAACTTACAAGGGTAAAACAAATAACTTTTCATTTTTCATGCTCTGAAAGAGGGTCATAGTTGTTCTAAAAGGTGTGCAGAAAATGATACGTTTCTGCACTAGAGCATTTTACGTTCTAATTTTTTTACGAGGAGCAATTGAAATTTGGGTTTAAATGGATTTCATAATTTTAAAACTAACATGGGACTTAATCGCGTACAAACTTACGTTTATTTATGGCCTGACGTTTCGAACGTGACGTGTTAAATGGATTTGTTACACAATTTCATTCTGATATTTAACTCTCCATTCCATAAATAACGTTACTTTTTGTCTAAATTGTTAATTGAAAGTACCCACAAGAAATACTTTAAAAAGTTATACTTAGTCATGTTTAAAAAAAAAACATAATATATGCATTTTACTTTCCCCGTATTCGAAATGTACAGTAGTGTTTAACTCGGGTGAAAGGCATCATTTCAGCCCCGGACTATTGGCACTCTCACTGCGTTCGAGCGCCAAACTACCTCGGCAGAAATGAGTGCCTTTCATCCCTTGGTTAACAATCTACTAAATATTTACCTACATTACACTATCGCAGGTATTAGGGCATTGTGCCCTATACCAGAAACAATAGAAACAGAGGTTGAATGATAAGTACCTAAAGGTAAGTGACATAAACGCAATATTTATAAAGATATTTTATTAAACATTTTTTTGTAAAATAGATTAATTAAAACTGACATTTACAACAAACAACTATAAAATTCTTTGTATTCTTGCTCTAACACTAATTACATTAATAGGTCTTGTTTAATATAATTATTTGGAATTGATCTCTAGTTTCAAATTAAATTGAATGCATTGAGAGTCGTGTCGTAGCGAAGAGACTACTTCAGATTTACAAATATAATAGCAACTTCGATTTCAATCTTAGTTCGTAAATTGAGCTTCAAATAAAACTGGTATTACATTTATAATACCTGAATATGTCTCATGTAATGACTACCCAAATAAGAATATTTTGAACACGAACTTATTGTATCACACGAGGAGGGGAGGGATGAGCGATTCTACCAAGTAGGGCCTCATTATAATAACCATAATAACTGTCTTAACGCTAAATATCCAACGTTTAATATTGGAGCGACACGGATAATTGGGTCAAAATTCATTTCGTCTTGTTTTTGTCCATACAAAAATGTGACGGAGTGGAGCTTTTTCTATAGGGTGAAATTTACTTTTTAATTTTTCTTAAGAGAAACATAATCTACAGCTAGAAAGACGTGACACTCAACTTTTTTTATTTATTTGATAAAAGACAAAAATAGAAGCGTGACAGAGTGGATAAAAACAAGACAACGAAAATAATTTTGACCCAATAGGGGATATTACTGCAATGTTCTGCTACCAGATTGGAGGACTAGCTTTTTTAGTAAACCATAGAGTAACTTATATATACTGTACCTTTAACAGGTTTCTGACAAGTTTTCAGAAATAATAAAATATGACATTGATGCATCAAGGCGGTTTGCTTACAGGGGACCTACCGGGAAACGCGAATCCGAAAATTCGCTATCTGCCTCTTTATCGCTCGAATATGCAAGTGACAGAGATGTTAGAATTTTATTGTTTCACGATAGACCCTCAGATTGTGGTAGTGGCACCCTGGCGCCCCCTACGCAGAGTTTCGCGTAATATTCCCTATTATGCATATGGATGGTATAGAAAAGGATGCCAATCTCTTATGGCAGAATTGTTGCAAAAGTGACCGCTTTCAGCTTTAAATAATAGTTCCTAATCTCTCCGGTGGCGCTAGTTAGGCTCTGGGACATGAGTATAACATGAACCAACAAATAACCCGACCAAATTACGTAGGTTGTTTTCGGTAGTATTTCGGTGTATGGTGGCGCCGCCTAATTACTGTTTTTTGATGGACACTTTTCATACATAGAGATTTGGCTCCTTTATACAGTCTCCATGATTATGCAATTGAATTTGGTTCGCATTGGTTGACGTTGTGTGCAGCAGCAGCAACGGGTTGTTAAAATGACATCTGTCAGACACAAAAAAAGACTTGCACATCAGTGTTCAGTACCCCTAGTGTAAATTTCATTCGATAGCGTGTGACGTGACGTACGGCGTTTGCGTTAAGTTTAGTGTCATTTTGTATGAGATTTTGAGTTTCCAAAACGTCCCGCTTGGCGCGCTGTTTCAAATCCCATACAAAAATAGACATAACGCAAACGCGAACGCTCGTCACGCTATCGAATGAAATTTAAACTAGGGGTTCTGCAAGTAAGTTAAAGTTAAGTGTTACTTTTGGTACACATCTTAATATCACTTTTCATAATGTGTTGCTTAGAAAGAATCGTTCATTCGCAAGGGGTACACTGTCTCTAATACTAAATAAAAAATTATAGTCCTTATTTACTGTATTGATAAAATGGTACTTTATGCTTTAAACCCAACAAATGTATCTGATCTTTGTTAAAAACAAAGTTCAGCAAAGTGCATGGCATAAATCTTGCTTCAATAGTGGTAGAATCGCTCGGATGCGAGACGCATTTTACTATATTATACATACATATACTTGCTCTCACATATATCATAACTACTTCTTACCTACTAGTAACATAAGCCTCAGCTCAGCCGCAGTGCCGTGCGTGGGGCCTTGCGAGTACAGTACAAAGGAAAACAGGTGCCGCAACGATATTGTACAATTTCCTTTAGTAAAAAAATTGTAGGTACTTAAAATAAGTAGTTAAGGGATACAAACAGCAACATTTAACCGTTCTAACCTTATGCCTTTTGTAATAAGGTTTACGAACTGTCAGTTAACAGTGTGGGCGATTTATTTCCCGCCTACTCAAAGCATATAAATAAGATAGAATAATATATGATGAGAAAATTTACACGGTTCGAGCCGATTACAGATTTGCATTAGAAGCAATAGAACTCTTTATTTATGTAGGTATGTCCACGGTCTCGGTCACGGTGTCTCTCAAACAATATTCATACGACATGCGGTACGGCATATAAATATTCTTCGAAAACAATGTTGTAGAATACTATTATTTCATGCTACTCGAGACGTCGATAAGAACACTAGGAAAGGGCTTTTGGTCGAAGAAGGCGCGTTGGATGCTTTGCTTAAATTGAGTAGGGGATGAATTTGCACGGTATCAACTGTGCCTTTGAATCTCATCTCTTATTGTACATGCTTAGCTGTTTTGCGTAGGTACAGTAGCGGCAAAAAATCTATCATACTGCTATTTTTTGCAGGCATTCACTCGAAAATTAGTAAAATTAGACAATATATATCATGTAAACAATGATTGTATCATCATCACGACCATATTATTTATTTATTTATTTATTACTCAAATAAGTAACACAGTGTTATATATATATATATATACTTACGTCCCACTGCACGTGGCAACGTGGGCAACCACGTTAGCGCAATGCGGATTAGGGATTTCCCACACCTCAATTAATGTATGTTATAAAACTTATAAATATTGTATTTCTTATTTAAAAACACTCAAAATTTAATCTTAACAACAATAAAAGCTAGATGGATCAATTTTTCTGCCTCGTTAGCCTCTCTCTTCTTTCTGCCCTTATCCTACGTTATGTGGGGTCGGCACAACATGTTTTCTCTTCCATTCTCCTCTATCTTTCGTCACCTCGGCACTCACTCCTTTCTTTTTCATATCCTCTTTCACACAATCCATCCATCGCTTTTTGGGTCTACCATACGCTCTCCGTCCATCAACATTCATCCCTAACATTCTTTTGCCTATATGGCATTCATCCCTCCTCATCACATGCCCATACCACGCTAACCTACTACTTCTTATCTTCTCCGTTACTGGTGCTACTTTCAAATTTCCCCTAATATACTCATTCTTAATCCGATCCTTTCTCGTCACTCCACACATCCATCTCAACATTCTCATTTCCGCTGCGTGCACTCTTCTTTCATCCGTCACTTTCGTCGCCCAGCATTCTGATCCATACATTACAACAGGTCTCACGATCGTCCTGTAAATTTTCCCCTTAAGTTTAAGAGGCATTCGTGGATCGCAAGTTGTTCCAGAGACCTGTCGCATTTCATCCATCCCACATTTATGCTATTTTTCACGTCACGGTCTATGCGTCCGTTGCCCTGGATCAATGACCCAAGGTACCGGAAGTCGGGGCAGACTGGTAGGGATACACCATCTAAGGCAATATGGGAAAAACTGGATAGACCACCGAAATCGCAGAACATGTGCTCCGTTTTGGTTCTGCTTATTTTCAGTCCCACACTTTCCAGCTTTTCTTGCCATTTTACCAGCCTGCTCTGGACCTCAAGTGCATTATCTCCGACAAGAACAATGTCATCGGCAAAAAGCATACACCAGGGTGCCTCCTCCTGTATGTTCGATTCCTGTATGTTGTTTCTGCCTCGTTAGCCTCTGGTTTAAAAATTAAATCACATCATTATTTTACAATTTAGTACCCACCGGGCTACCAAGAAAACTCGGGCAAACTAACTATTTTCAAAATGAACCCTAGCTTGATCGAGTTTTCGTTTTCAGTAATTATTAAAAAATATATGCAAATGTATCTGAAAAAATATTGTCGATTATTTGCCGCTACTGTACATACCTAATAATTTCCATGAAATTTGGCATGTAGCATATACCTTGGATGACATGTATCGAATTTTGCTCCATCTGCGTAGGTAAAAAGTTATACCTAAGTCATGCAGCTTCCAATAGTTTCAATTATTAATCAATTATTTCTTTAAATCAAAAAAATATTCAAACGATATAAGAAATAAAATAAAAATTATAAAATGAATATTATCCTTAATTAAGTATATTTACTAACGTGATTAACAACATACCTACAATTATAATTTTGTTACAATAGCATTGCGACCCGCCACAAGTGGTTAGCACACGGCCGCGGCCCAATTCAACGGTTTGAAACCGATTACAGATTTTCCAGGTCAAAATATAAGCCTGCATAACTCCAGCTTGCATTTCGCAATAAATTTACATTATCGTGCATTAACGTGCCTAAAATTCTTCGTCGCGTCTTAACTAATAACTTTTGATGAGGAAACTCGAAAAAAAAAACCAGAACTATGTGTTTGGGTAGGTACTTTACAGGAACAGTTTTTAGGAACAACGCCCGCCTAACACACGTACACTTTCTTGAGTGTTTTGAACTTGAACAGTTTTAATTCAACATATGCTGGGTTATCATTCCAAACACAGACGATTCTAATGGTCAGGCGATCTCCGATTACACATAATTGTTACTATTGTTGCAAACTCGAATGTTATGTGTCAATATCAATGAAGAACTAGAATCAGTTTCTGAGCTTAAGACTTTTAGTCGTGACTAGAGTCCTTTTATGAGTATTTTTGGAAGGTAACTGGAGCCCTATATTAATTATAAGTCTCTATGATCAACTTTGAAAGTTCTATGCAATAAGAGTAATTGTTATTGTTTTTAGGGTTCCGTACCTCAAAAGGAAAAACCGGAACCCTTATAGGATCACTCGTGCGTCTGTCTGTCTGTCCGTCTGTCACAGCCTATTTTCTTCAAAACTACTGGACCAATTAAGTTGAAATTTGGTACACATATGTAAGTTTGTGACCCAAAGATGGACATGTAACGTAAACAAATTAATTTTAAAAACGGGGGCCACTTTTGGGGGGTAAATGAGAAAATTAAAAATAAATTTTATCAAATTATATCGTATTCGTATTTTATCAAATGAAAGAGCTCATTGTGGGAATCTCAAATATATATTTTTTATAATTTTAAGATAAACAGTTTAGAAGTTATTCAAGAAAATAGGCAAAAATTACCATTCCCCCCCCTTTATCTCCGAAACTACTGGGTCAAAAATTTTGAAAAAAATACACAAAATAGATCATTACCTATAGATCACCGGAAAACCTATTAGAAATGTGCAGTCAAGCGTGAGTCGGACTTAATTACTTAGTTTTTGATCCGACCCCTACGGGTTTTTTAGACATTTCCATATAAAAAATACATTGTTTAAATTGTGTAATGTACGGAACCATTGGAGCGCGAGTCCGACTCGCACTTGGCCGGTTTTTAAGGATCTAAACTATAAACTGTATGTAAAGCTAATTTCCAAAATCATTAGTCTCATTACTTATATTATGAGTATGAGTTATCTCAGGGAAGGAGTCGGGTACCTACATATAGAATAACAGGAGATATGCATAACTGAAAGTTTTGACTCGACTAAAAATCTGAGTCGATTCAAATAATCGAATTTGTGTCAGCACTAAATGTTTAGAATTTCGAGGCCACAGTTCCCATTGTTTGCCTGAGCATTTGTAAAAGTTTGTAAATGTTTTATTTCATTGTTTTAGGTTGTAAGTTTTATTATTTATTTTACTGTATTTTATGTTTACACCTTTTATTATGTTTTATTGTATTTTTTTGGGTTTCTTGCTTGCCGAATAAATAATTTATTATAATTATTTGTTATTTGTATGGCCCAACCATTGAGTGTACGGATTTTTTCGATGCTTGCTGTTTCAACCTTCCAGTGTTCCTATTAGGTACGCAAACGCGGGCGATTAGAATTCATGAATAAACTTATGAACCTAAAATGTGTTTTCGAGATCCATAATAAGCGTTATTAGAGAACTCAATTGTTATAGTTTGTCTTAGCATTCGACTTCTCCGCGGCAAGCGACTGGAATGTCACAAACGTAGGCAAGAATTACCGTCAAGAGGTGTGTCGTGAGCGTTACCGCGCTCATTATGAGACGGCCACAGTTGAGACACGCTTACAACATCCTGCATTTATATCGTTAATGTGATTTAACCTCAATTCAGAAATACATTTAGGCTTAAGACTGCCAAAGGGTACCTAAGGCTTTAAAAATTGAAACGTATTTTTATCAGTGAGTTGAATATTCAAATTACTGTAGAGTAGAGCCATAGCTGCGAGCTTTATATTGATTTTATGATTGATGAATTTACATCAATTAAGGTCGACAGTTTTGGGTTTCGTCATGGGATTTAAGGGTTAGCCATCATTGAAGCGGAATATAAAATTAATTAAGTTCATTAAGTTCGATAAATGATTGATCAAGCGTTTAAAGTATGTACTTACCTGCAAACATACTGGCCATTAAACTAAACTGATTCACCAACCAAAATAACTTTGAAAGAGCAGCATTTCCTTTTTAGGGTTCCGTACCAAAAAGGTACAAAAGGAACCCTTACGGTGCGACTCTGTCCGTCTGTCTGTCTACTACTACTTAAGCTATCGATTTGAAATTTGGAATGAAGAACGCTAACCCAAACACATTGAAAGTGTATTTTTTTTATATTTTTTTATTAATTATGAAAAATTCCCAATATAAAGAGGGTGCAAAATTTCAAAGTCTAGTTGCTAGGTTGAGTGGGATATAAGAGCTTAAACTGAATATGACGAAACAATTTTTTATATTTTTTTTTATACAGAAAAAAAAATTGACTTATGAAGGAAAATGTTTAAAAAAATACCTCCCCCCCCCTTATCTCCGAAGTTAACCAACCAAATATTATGAAATTTTTACACAATAATAAAATTATCATAAGTATTACAGGAAAAATATAATCATACCTCTATCTTGAATAAATTTTTTTTAATTATAAAAAACATTTTGTAATTTAATTTACAATTTAAGCCCCTTTGCGGGTGTTTATTATACTTGAAATAAATATCTGTGAGATTACACTAAAATCACCTTCTTTCAAATAAAACAAAAATTGTTGAAATCGGTTCACATGATAAAGAATTATCCCAGAAAAACCGACATACATACAGGTCGCGCAAACTAGTTATTACTTATGATTCTGATCAAAAGATCTTTCGTGATTATAGTTGCATGAGAAAATTTAAAGTTTGTATGGAACCCTCGGTGCGAGAGTTAAACGAACTCGCACTTGACCTGATTTTATAATTACTTTTACAATACTCTAGCAGAAGTTAAAATAATATTAGGTGTGTAATTTCCTCCCGTCCTGGGTTAGCTAAAATATGTATAAATGATAGTAAAATAAACATGCTGGTATCAAGTTCGAATAAGTATGTTTGGAATCTCTAACAACTAGATATTGGTTTGTGCAACACGGCATAAAATGAAATACTTTTCCCGTCCTACCTGTACATTTTATTGAACATCGGCGTGCTTCGTCACATAATCGAAAATAGGTAAAATTGCCAACATCTGTAAGATGGAGCTATGACGCAATCAATACCGACAGAATAGTAACGTACTCACTTGCATGGGCGCATTCAAGTTAGTTGGAAATGTTGGAATTGTAATGGAACAACTGGGCCGTGCGCTCTGATTCTATATTCAAGCACGTACACTCTTATATTGTTCTTTTAATTTACCTAGATTGTTTCAACAAATTTTACAGCAAAAAGTGGAAATAGACACAAAATGAATAAAATCACAAATAAATCAGAAATAAAATGAAACATATAATAACATTTCTTTCGTTTCATTTATAATAACAGAGATGTTATTAACAATGGTCAAGATGTCACAGGGTTTAGATTTTGTATTAAATGAATAAGTACGTATAAAAAAAAAACTTAACCAAGTTACCCATTAAAAAATGTCATTCAAAATGTACGGTTAATATTTATTTATTACCCCAATAGTTATAAATGTACTGCGGAAATAGAACTTTCGTGTATATTACCACTTTCACACTTTACTGTCATCTGTTCCGAATCCTCGTTGCATATTTATTAATTATCTACAACATCTACATCGTACTATCCTTATAAAAAGCTCTTACGTTTAACAGTTTAAGCACAGTATTGAAAGCTCGTTCCGTCTAAATCCTCAAAGTAATTCATTATAATTACTTATAATATTATAACATTAGTGGTAACATCTAATGGGGATTTTGATAAAGGGGTATAAATTCGAGTATGTCAAAGAGGATGTCGAAGATTAGTACATTATCGAGAATATTCAGCATGTCTAAATATTTTATAATTAAAACGTTTAAAAATCACTATATACATAAACAAATCTCGCATTTAGGTACGCGAAAAATGAGATTTTTGGTAAGTTTAAAAAAAAAACTAGTGTTTAGCTTCTTGTTCCTCACAAAAACAAAAACAATATAATAATCGCACTTAAACTATCGTATCGTTTCACGCCGCCCTAATTTCAATCGGGACGGAGGCTGGATGTTGCCACCTGCATGGAAGCCTATAATACCTAGGGTCAAGCGGCAAGTGTGTTGTGACGATCGCGGGGACATAGTGAGTGCAGTGTGCTTGACTTCGTTCGATACAGCCGCCCTACCAGACCTTCACTTGACGACTCCATCTGCGGACTGCCCCGCGCCCCCTGCCCCCGCCCCATCAGCGCGTGCGCAACGAGCGACGAGGCGGGCGGCGCGGGCAGTGCACGACGAACAACCGCCGCGGACACTCGTGCCTGAGGATGGATTCCCAAAGAATCCGAAACATGTCGCCAAAAGCGACTAAAAATAATAGTGAGTAAAAACCGTACTGATAAATATTTTAACAATATAATACTTTAAAGCTTTATGCCAAAGTAAGTGTTCTTGTAGGTATTAGTAGTTATTTCAATCCTAAACTTTGTAATCTTCATATTACAGCATAATGAGATCAGTATTTTGTATAAAACGACCTTAGCAGTATATGAAGTGGTAAAGACGTGACTAATGCTTTATCTGAGGATTTAGTATTTATTAACAAAAGCATCAAACCAAAACTAAAAAAATATTTTTTACAAAAATCCACGACGATCATAAACTTAAATCAGTGAGTTTGGCAAAGCACAGCCTACTCATGGACGGGAGATAATACGCATAAGTGTAGAAATAGAATAGTTACCGATAAAAAATAGAAGTCTCCATATAAAATGTTTTCAAAACCCCCAGTATTTGTACCTTGAGCTTTATTATGTAACTCAAATTGTATAGGTACATAGTTTCAACACATGAGTTACACAATTAAGCTTCTCTATGTCAAATTGATGAGTTAAAATTAATATCATTCATTATCATCGAAATAAATAATTATTGAGCTGGTGCTGTGACGAAGATTCAGGTATTTATGATTAGCATAATTAAATAACAATATATCTATAATTATTTACTATAGCCCTTCCCTATTAACGACAGGGTAACAACTATATGGTAAAGGTACAGTTATATAGTAATAATATTAAAATATTTATCGGTATTCATACAGGGCATTACGACTCTTTTTTTATTTGTAACATGTGTCATAAATAGGGATCGTTCAATCAATGTTCAGTATCCTTAAAACAAGTACTGCCAAAGAAAGAAATTTAATCTGTTTAAAAGTTTAATGATTACAGTAATTGATCCCATTGATCTGCTTGGTCGTTTCTCGAAACAGTCCTCGTCAGCAGCTTACGCAGGCCTTTAACATTCAATGATTACGTGTATCTAACAAAACTGGCGTTTCAAAAACACTGGAAGCGGCAGGAACATTTGACGAGGATGAAATTGTTCACTTAACTCATCGGTACATTTCCAAAACAAAATTCAGTATATTGTTTTTTTTCTTTGTTTTATTATTCGCATCCTTTTTTACTAATAAAGCAGTTTCTCTCTGAATTAAATATCTCCCTCTGGCACAAAATATACTAACATCGAATATTTTAGACAATCTGCGATTTATTCTATCGTAGATTATTGACATTGTCTTTTAAATCCTATCCTGATACAATTCAACAAACAACATTGCATTCTTTACTAATTTATTCACAATTTCACATTATCTACCTACATCTTTCATCACTTTCAATTCACGAACAAGTAACTAACGTGTATGCTTAAATCGAATAACATATAATTCTCTCTGTTCACATTCGTGTCACAGCTCGGCGCATTTGGTTGCCATGGGCAGTTTTGTGCGTTCACAATTCGTCTCAACACTAGAACAGACACGGGTCTGGAGCAGGCCGAAGCGGAGACCGGAGACCGGGGTCGGGACTCACGTGAGGCCCGCTAGGCCTTGGCTCACCGAAGCGCTCCTATTTTCTCTAAGGGTTGGCGGGCTAAGGGAGCCGACGACGGCCTCGGCGTGTGCCTCGGGAGCGTCAGTATCAGCGTCGGGCTGATCAGGTTCGGGTTCCTCTGGAGGGGCGGCGGCGGGCCGCACATTGTCCAGCCGCGGCTTCGGCGAGTAGCGCGGCGTCAGCGCAATGCCCCCGACAACTGGGTGCGATTTCCAGGCGGGAGCTGGAGGACGTCGTGCATCATACGCTCGTTCTCCTGGCGTACTGCGAACAAGGAGATGAGAGGCTTAACCATTATACACACGAGTGACATTAGGGGCGGGAGTTTGCTGGGAGCCACACTCGGGAGGGGCTGGGGAACATGTCATGGACACTTTATCTGGGTGTCTACACGGGTCCTAATTTTGGTGAAGGTCTTAACAATGGGTGGGTCGCCTATTGCTTGGAATCTAGTTTAGAATCTTACCGTGTTATTTTGGAACAATGAGGATATCTCACACATTCGTTTAGGGGAGAGTGCGGAGTCGGGTGCGTACTAATTACGCATACATATATGGCGCTGAGTTAACAATACAAATATTTAATGTATTATTCTGTTAGTGGCATTCGAGCGTGAAAATTAGTGTACTGTAATTTTGTAATTTAATTATTTTGTGAGTACGTAACACTTGCAATTACAACATTAGTATAATCTATAATTTATCTAGCTGACACTCTTACCATAATTATGGAGTTATTTAAAAAAATGTGGACTTTTGTATGTAAACGCTTAACACGTAACGTAACTTAACGTTACGTGTTAGGTCCTTACAGACCTTAAAGTTTACTTTAAGTACCCGGTGTACTGATCACCTGGTGAATTCACTACCTACACCGAAAGGCATTAAAGTTTCCAAAGCGATGGCACCTAAAACGACATTAATTTATCCTAAACAAATAAAGTGGAATGAGCCGGGACTCTGCCTGGACAGGGATAACGTCATTAGAACTCTACAAAAGGCGCTTAACCTAATTAAAGATTCTATGCTTGCTATTTTACCAGCTTGGTTGGACAGAAGCTGAATCGGCACAGAAAATATACCCATTAAAGGAAAAGAAGAAACCCTAAATTCTTTACGTTCTACAAAATGTTTTTATTTTTATTATACATGCGTACCAGCTCAATGAAAAGAGCGCCGATTCAATTTATTGATAAATAAAATTATTAGGCAGATATTCTGTATTTTGCAAAATACTGGCCCCTCAGTATTCACGTTTTATTTTGAAATTCGAGTGATTATAGAATATCATATTTCATAATTATATCATTTTATTTGCATTTTTGTGCATTTAAATCCACATGAAATGGTTAATCGTATGCAGCGAGCAATAAGTTGTTTAGATATTTTCATATTTATGTACATGCCTATCAAGTACTTATGACACACGAAACACGCGTAAACGACGAGGGTTTCGAGAAATTCAATAGGTTCTAGATATTGCTAGATTATCCATTAAGTCCATATACATATTCAATGCCTTAATTAGGTAACCATTTCCGTTGAAATTGTTCTTAACGATTTCTTTTATCTCAACTTACCTCGAAAATGCTACAAAATTTAAGATGTCTGATGATCTATCTACGTAAGACCAGTAATAAGACGTCGTCGAAAAAGCATCATTCACATTCACAAGGAATTATGATCGCGGATTCATCGTCACGGGCTGAGTGCTCGGCAAATAGCCGGCTCTCCGCTGCAGTGCCGGGAATCTAACAACGTTTCAACCAGGAAAGGAATGGACAATTCAATTCCTCATGTTCTCTAAAGATCTCGGCCTGAACTGAGTAACAGATGATATATATTAAATTTACACGCTCGGTAGGTAATTTACGTAAACAACCCACAATTTTAAAGTCAATATACTTGTGGGAGAAAGATTCCCGAAACTTAAAAAAAATTGCGGGACTTTCTCGAATCTGAGAATGAAAAAAAATATTTTTATGGTGCTTTTTTGTGAAAAAGCTGAATATTTTTTTCGCAAATTGCCAAAAAAAAAAAGTCTAAAACATATCGAAATACTTGATAAAAAACACTGAATTAAAATGTATATAAGAAATATTGTATTCGTACCTACGTAAAATTAAATACGAAACTAGTAACTGGTTAAATTGAAAATTGTTTCAGAGTTTGTCTTTATTTTCATGCTCAAACGGGTTTTAGATTTAGTAATGAGAATAATACAATTTCATGGCTGGTGGCTTCCATTTTATATATTACGATGAATACAAATTTAATAAAACCTCTTTGCGGCCCCAAAAACTCTCCCGACGGGATAATGGAATCATTTCATTTTCCCGTAGGATTGTCAGAGATTTAGATCAAACTAATTGTCGTTGGTCGTTTTAAAAATACAGGTATACTCATATATAACGATGATGTTGTATAATGTGTTAGTTCATGGGCATCCTTTTTTCATAAAAAAATATGAGATTAGTCAAGTCGAGTGGTTAATCGTTTAAGGGTCATTCAAAAAGAATAAATAAGGGATCAAATGTTTTCGACCTGGCTATTTTCCGGTAACCTTGCCCACCTTTTTATAGATGCAAACGGCAGATAAGAATAGTGAATTCTGTGTTTTGTAATTCAGAGGTCATACACCGTGTCCAATAAGTCCAAATACACATCTTTTTACCTTAGCTCTAAAGACATACGGATTACAGGCCGTCAAATTCTTATCAAGAGGATCGGTGCACAATATTTTGAGGGTGGATCGTGGATGCCATGCTTATAAAAAAAGCAAAGTACATGGCATTTCCGAAGCGACCAAGAAAAAGAGAGTGCAAAGATCTTTCTTGGCACGCAGGTGACGAATTAATTTTTTCTAACGAGAAACTGTGTTAGAACAGCCTCATAATGCCCAAAATGATCAATTGTGGGCACCACATATCATCAGAAGATAGAAGACATTCCGGACAACCAGAAAATGTTCCTAGGTAGGTTCCAGAGCTCACCATCGGTCATGATGTTGGGTGCAGTATGTAAGAGGGGTAAACTGCCTTTAGTATTATAACACTTTAAACTCTCGCGGTTTTGAACACATCTTTAATTATACACTCGGGTCTACCGCGATTTAATTTCATTGTTTTTACCTTAAACACCGCTGAAACGTCGACCAGACTTGAACGTATTAGATTATTTTGTATGGTCGTACATGCTTTCGAAACTACATGATTATAAAGTCATATAGCTGGATCATTTCAAAAAGGTTATCGAGCATATTTGGGACGAAATGCCAATATAAATGCTGCGTGCTGCGTGTGATTAATTCGAGAAGCGTTTGAGGAGTTATTCCGAAACATTTAAATTTATTTGTTTATTTATTTGTTGTGAATATATTATACAAGTGTGCCATTAATAAAAAAAAATTAAAATGAAGTCACTATTCGTACATTTATTTTATTCAATATTTGTACTGTATTCGGACTTATTGGACACGGTGTAGGTACTTATATAGTAGTTTGATAGTATGCCATTCTTATGGCGGCCGACAAAGTTTTTTTAAATAGTATGTACAGCGGTCTCCAAAAGTGATGAATAAAGTCCATTTATAAAGTGTTAATTATGCAGCTCGGTGTACTATACGTACGAGTCGTAGATACGAGGAACAATATAAACAAAATCTGCCACGTACTAGCTTAAACTATTCCCGAAGTAAAGAAGTTCAATTTTGTTTTTTTCATATTGTACTAGGTAAAGTTTTTTAATTTAGATTCTCTTATCATCAAAATTGATTTCATGGTTCCTATTAGGTTCAAATTTAACAATTTATTTTATTGCTAACCTAGTTGGTTTCTTGAGCAATCAGAAGATGAGGTGCGTCATTTGGCGGCGAATCGGTGAAAAAATATTTAACTTTCAGCTTTCCTTCCGAACGGTTGACTCTAACAACAATATTTAACATTATCGAGTGTCCCTTTCTTTGACATTTTTCAATACACGAGTGATAAATGCGCTCGCTTCTCGCACCTTTATTTTATGCGTGAAAATGATTTACACCGATACGTTTTATTGGAAATATATCAAATATACCTATTCCATCCGTATCAGATAATTTGTTCACAACATAAAGATAAAAGAAGAGATTTGTGCGACAAGCTTTTCGGATATAGGTACCTTATAATATCCGTGAGTATTAATAGGTAACACGGTGCTTCTGAGCTTAAACACATTTGCGATACAAGGTAACACCAAATAGGTTTGGACGGAAAGCTTTCAGCGTAAATTGTGGCATGGGAGCCACAAATACCAGCGCTGACCGATAAAAAAACAATGGTCAACGTTTCCGTTTGGTACTTAACCCTTAAGCCCCCCGTAATGGCCCGATAGTTCGCCAGGCACTGATAGGGTTGTCGAAACTTTAACGAAGCCCTTCGGAGCTATCGACACTGGGGTTGTCGAGCGCTAATCGATTAAACCGATCTCGATTTCACATTGGGTGCTATTAGGAATGTATCCATAGCTGGTATGAGGCCGTGTTGTCTCGGAAAAGATTTATAGGTCGCTTCAATATCATGTTCGAGTCGGGTCAAACACGTCGTGCGAGTAATTTATCACTCGCACTACACGCAAAAGGTTGTCGCCACTCTGAACGTGTCACGCTCGATAAGAGACAGCCAAAGAACTAGAACGGACCACGTTGGCTCCACAAAATCACTGATTAGACTTTCTTTACATACATATGGAACGAGCATTTACAATGCGACTTGGCAATCGAGAGTCACCAAGGTGGATGTAATTTTCTCAAGTAGACTATCGACTACCCTATACAACTACATTTTATTTCTTTTCACCGCAGCAGCTCGAACAAGCTTACTTTCGTTACTCCCTGGAGTGAGGAACGTGCGACTTTCCCCACTCCCGCGAGTGAAACAAAGTAGCTTTTTAATTTAGTGAAGGCCACGAACTGCCACTTCATACTTTTATTACATTTTTTTTCTTCTGTATTATTCTGTGTAATTCACTACTGAGGTGAAAAATTATATGTGCAACACGAGAGCTAAGTTATTTTACATCTCGTGTTTTTGAGTCCCTCGCTATGCTTCAATTATAGAATCTTTCGCATTCTCGGGACTCAAAATAAACACTCGCAAGAAAAACCAACTTTCCTCTCTTGTTGCACAAATAAATATTGCATGCTATGCCAATCAATTAGTGCCGATCACTATAATTACTTTGTATTGTTTGTAGGACATAATTAGTATCTACCTGGACACATAATGTTTATTTCAAAGATTCTTGAGATCATTTAGCTTACATATCGGCCGGTTTATGTACGGTGACCACTGGCCAGTAGGCAGTATATAAATGAACTGTCCTGTCCGTTACCTCACGGTCAGATGCTCTCAAGCCGAAGTACACTACACGAAAACTGTTTCCGACCAGGCGCACTGACTGCACTCCAAACTCTTTCTGATAGGTGCTACTAGTAATACACACACGGCCACCCATCCTGGATATTTTATACGCGAGTGTGTGTTTGATATAGGCTTAAGGGGATATGATATCACATTATTTTCATATAAAAGTACCTAGAAAATTATAAACCATTTAATGTAAATATTGTTGTGTATAAAATGGTTCGATAATTAAACCTTCCTAGGTATTGAAAATGAGTTAGTCTAACGAGTTTCTTTTGTTTTATGTTTGTCTTTACGTAAAATGGTAAACATTGGGTGAGCTCGAGCTTAATAGACGCAATATTTTCCGATTATTTAATTAATCTTCTTTGAACGAACGCTACGTCAGATGCTGCTACGCTACGTTAAACATCACTTAACATTATTATATAGTAACTTATACTAGAGCGGTACTGTCATAGTAAATTTTGTAACCGCAGTAAATTCACTGCCATCTGTCGACACACTTTAAAACCAAAAATAAATATTTATAAAAATACGATAAAATGTATTTAAATATGGATAAATGACTTTTTTATTTGCATTAATTATTTTTATGATTTTGACCCATGTTCTTTCACTGATATGCGTTAAAATTGTTAAATAACAAACGAAACCGTCAACGCCATCTATACGACAGTAGGCCAAAGCTAGTAGCGCCCTCTGAACGAGAATCAAATTTTCTTGATTTTCGAGGCACGTTTTTTCCTTAGACTGTATCCATCTATTACGGAGTTATATCTATCTTTGACATTATTTAACCTTTATTATGTATACGATTTTTAATCCACGTTTGCATACTCGCACGAGTGGCGAAACAGATGAGGCACATTTTACTTAGCGTTTTCACTCTCGCTATAGCGCTACGACTTTACGACTCGTCACATTTTAATACTTCCTGAAATATTTGTAAATTTCTGATTGATTATTTCAAAGATATTTCTTCATTTTTCACACATAAAGATTGTCCGCAACGGTAACAGCACCGCACATAAAGGTCAATTCAAAAAACGCTTTATCGTACACTAGCGTACCGCCCCGGCTTCGCACGGGTGCAATGCTGATGTATACATATAAACCTTCCTCTTCAATCACTCTATCTATTAAAAAAACGGCATCAAAATCCGTTGCGTAGTTTTAAAGATCTAAACATACATAGGAACAGACATCCATCCAGACAGCAGGAAGCGACTTTGTTTTATACTATGTAATGATTAATTATTTTTCCCCTCACTAGCTCGGTAAGTTGTCTTTTATCCTTCAATACAAGCGGGGAAAAACGCGTTTTATCCACTAGTGGGGAAAGTAATTTGACCTTGGATGGAGCGTGTTTAAGTAGCTTGACAGATAACAAAACGTAAATCGTTTATGATAATGATACGTTCGATATTAATTATCATTAAATAAATGGTTTGAGAATCTAATGAAAAATACCAAATTTAGCTTTATTTAATGATTTTAAGTTTTTTATGGAATTTTAAGGTTTATGTAAAATTCCATAAAAAACGTTTGTTTTTTTATAATGATGTTAAATATAATTCTGAACGCACAAGTTGAGTCGATGCAATTTCAAAACGCATCGTTGACATTTCATACGTCAGAAATGTCAACAACGTCAACAATTTTTTTACTAAAAAACTTTTCTCACCGACTCGCGTAAAAATACACAACTTCCAGAGTTTTCTGTTATAATATCGTAAAGAAATGAGTGATTCCAGTGATGAAGATGATCTAACGCCTGTGGATGTTGCATTTTCCTCGCTATAGTGAGGTGAAAAGTTTTGTGTTATACACGGGCGCAAATGTATTTTACTTCTCGTGTGTTGAAACACTCGCTACGTTCAGGATTCTATTTTAGAATCACCTATAGAATCCTTTCGCTTGCTCTTGTTTCAATTCTACACTCGCGGGTAAAATACAACTTTGCACCCTTGTATAACAAATAACTATTTATGTCCGATATTAAACCAACCCTGGTTAGAAAAATACGACATTCGCCTAAAACCACCTTAATCGCCCCGAACGCTTGTACCTACTCGTAATACGTACACTCTATTTGTGTTAACTATACGTTGTGCCTGATGCCTACTATAAAACAGCAGATGAAATTGCAAGGGTCACAAACGAGTAAACAAGAAAAATTACCACTACTATGGCCAGTGACGTCGATTAGTTTATATTGAGCCATTCGTACATTGTTACATTTTTATGTAGTGGTCATTTCGAGGAAACATATCTACAAAAAATGTACATGTTGAAAGCGGGTACCTAAGTGTAAGCCATCTTTAATAAAACCTAAGTTTTATGTAGGTCAAATTTACTTATAAAACTCATTTAATTCCAATTCAAACTCGTAGCTTTTTTAAATAAATAATAGCAAGTATGTTATGTAAAAATAATGTAGTCTATTTCATAAAAACTATATATTCTCAAGTTCTTTTGATAAACATCCCACCTTCAACACATAATATATAATTCCTTAGTATATTTAAAATACTCATGTTTATGAGTTATGTATCAGAATGCTTTATAAGCCATACGCAAAGAGAAACGTGAAAAAAAGTTTTAGTAGCGGCATGTTCGCGTTCTATGAATAGAACATAAATTGGAACAAACTGCAACGTCGGGTGTACGTACACGTACGGGTTTCTCGCTAATGTGGAAAGTGATACTTTTCAACGCGACCCGCTAACCCGAGGATACGTCCTTTGTGAACAAACTGACTTTAAATGATGTCTTTATTATTGAGGTATTTGTATGTTTATAAATGTAATATGACAGAAAGCGACAAGGGAATGAAAGAAAATGTCAAGGGAATGAAAAAAAAAACCAGACAAGTGCGAGTCGGACTTGTCCACCGAGGGTTCCGTACAAATTTGTAGGTACGTAATATTATAAATAGTTTAGGAATTTATGATTTAATTACAAATTGGAAAACTATGAAATTTGGCAAGTAATACCGTTTTATACTACAAATTATTATTTATCTCCACGGGACATAATCGCGTAAAATAGTTTTAAAATGTACCTCCGACGTTTCGAGGACGGCGTTGTCCCCGTGGTCTCGGAGAAGACTGGCTAAAGTTGACATCAACATCTTCTAGGCGCGCGAGTTCTTCGAACTACCCGCACTTGGTCTTGTTTATTAACTTGAACGTTTTGCGCACTAGGGATGCTACCGGGTCGACACACAACACTCACAATATTCGATTTTTCAACTTTCGATACTTACTTACTTACTTTAGCAACTACTCCAATATTTGAATTCAATTCATCCTAAGATAAAATTCACGTATGAATTGGAATCACAGCGCAGTTTGCCTTTTCTGGATGTCAAAGTGATTGGTCGAGTCGACGGAACCCTGACGCATACTGTATACAGGAAGCCAACTCACACGGATAGGTATTTGAGCGCTTTTTCTCACCACCATCCCCGACACTTACAATCAGTTGTCGGCTCGCTGGTGAACAGAGCACAAGATCTGTGTGACCCTGAATATTTAAAGAGCGAGATGTCGCATATTCAGGAGGTACTTAGGTGGAACGGGTATAAGGTGAGAAAGTGGCAACCCAGACGAAAAGCAAGAGTGAAGCGTCCTGATGTCTCCAGGCAACCGGCATTTTTACCTTATGTGAAAGGAGTAACGGATAAGGTTGGCACAGTACTTGAGAGGTACTCTATAAGGACGGTATACACTCCTTTATCTAAAATTGCAGGAAACCTGAGGTCACCGAAGGACGTTATCCCGTTCCAGTCACCTGGCGTTTATAAGATCGATTGCAGTTGTGGTAGTTCCTACATCGGGGAAACGAAACGTACCATTGCGGAGCGAGTTAAGGAACATATCGCAGCTGTCAAGAACCGTCAGGTGAACAAGTCTGCCGTTGCTGAGCATTTACTAGAGTCAGGGCCAAACCACTGGATTGAGCTTCACAACCCTAGAATACTTTCTACAGATCGTGGGTTTTATAGTAGAAAAATCCGTGAAGCCATTGAAATCAAGAAACATAGAAATTTCAATCGAGACGAAGGTTTTGAGATCTCATCCACATGGAACCCAGTCATTAGTAAGTGTAAGCGAAACCAAATATCGAAAGTTGAAAAATCGAATATTGTGAGTGTTGTGTGTCGACCCGGTAGCATCCCTAGTGCGCAAAACGTTCAAGTTAATAAACAAGACCAAGTGCGGGTAGTTCGAAGAACTCGCGCGCCTAGAAGATGTTGATGTCAACTTTAGCCAGTCTTCTCCGAGACCACGGGGACAACGCCGTCCTCGAAACGTCGGAGGTACATTTTAAAACTATTTTACGCGATTAAGTCCCGTGGAGATAAATAATAATGAGTAAAAATCGTGAAAGTTTAAATCAGTGTTATACTACAAATATATGGAAAAATAATGGTGTCTCAAACGGAAAAAACGGAACCTTAGGTATAAAATCACTTTCTTGTCCGTCCATCCGTCTGTTTGTCTGTCAAGACCCTTTATCTCGGGAACGCGTACAGGTATCAAGTTGTAATTAAAACCATATAAGTATTCAGGTCTACGTTAACGTAAAAAAAAAGATACGTCAGTTTATGCCGCAAAAAACGTAAATTTCGACGTTCTGGAGGGACGAAAAATTTATAGAATACTTCCCGTTGACATAGAACTATGAAATTTGGTAAGTAATATCGTCTTACACTACAAGTACAGGGAAAAATTTTAAAACTATAAATTATTTGTAAAAAATAAGCTAAATGTGTACGGAACCCTCGGTGGGGAGGCCGACTCGCATTTGTACAGTTTTTTGACTGGTTAGGCATCGAAGGCACGGACCCGTCCACATTCAGCCAAGATTGAAAATTATGTAAATATATTTTCAACGGCTATTAAATTAAGCAAATTAAATATTTTTAAACATAGACAAAACATTTAAATTATAAACGGTAGCATTTTGAAAGTAAGACCCATTTTATACCTTGACTTTTAACAAGTATTTTACTTAGAACCTACTTGGTTCGTATGAGTTAGACATAATTTAAAAAAAAGCTATAACTCCCGTGGCAGTAAAATGAACTTTACCTCCCGCTACGCATGCGAGAAATAGGTCGCTTAATCAGCAAGTGTGATGTAAAAGTATTAAGATTATATTCGTATTTAATACTTTACAATAGCCTACCGTCCTGCTACGTTAACTTTTCTGCATCCCAGCCAGTTGATTAAACCCATACTCTTGTACTGGTTCCACTTGAAAGTTGAGCAGTCTAAAAACTTAGTCAACAGTTTCAAGTGTAAGCAATCCTAGGGTATGTGATTGCTTGGCCGCAGTCCAAGCGAGTCCGTCCGCGCGGATTACCGAAGTGGGGCTCCCAATTATGACCTCTTTTTACCTTTGTGCATTTCTTCCATCATAGTGGTTTGCCACCTGGTGTAAAAGGATGTTTGGGTTAGGAGCTCGTTTGTTTACACACTGTGGCTTCTTTGTACTTTTATATGCCTGTGCTGTTTCATCCCGTAATGAGGTTGTTTGGTATTTCAATTTTAATTATAAAGTAATGCATGAATTTTGCGAAGCAAATTTCAATTTTACTTTAAATGTTTATCTAAATATGATATCTAGGTGTGCTAAAAGAAAATTATAATTTATTGAGGGAAATAGTGTAAGATAAAAATGAAAATACAATTTAAGAAAAAGGATTCACTCCACCAAAATTCGTTATAAGAATTAAAACCTTGTTCGGACAGGATTATGGACAAGGAGAGATAATGTTTTTAAATTATTTTAGCTAATCTACGTCGGAGTCGGCGATAATTAGATTTAAGACCTTATGAGGGATTTGACGTTTGTTTGCAGGGATACATTCAATGAGATTATAGTATGATCAAAATATTATCCTTGTTATAAAAGTAGTCTCCCTTTATAAACATGTTTCTACGTTTTATCATAAGAATTTATTTTTATAAATATACTAGAATTAAAAATATATTTTTCTAACGTTTGTCAGTCTATCCATTCTGGACTTCAACGTTAGTCAATTCATAGGTACCTATATATATTAGTAACTCTATACATACCCCGTTCGCAAGGATCGAGCTCCCTAAGTCCCTAGCAACCTTTTCGTTACCTGTTTACCTACCGTGGCTTCCTCCGCATTACTACGTTTTACTTTTACGTTACGTATACGTAATATCAGATAAAATGATATTAAATGGATATATTATCCATTTAATATACTTTTATCTGATATCGAAGCTCATAATATAATTACTTACTCGCATTACACAGCCGTGTATGCAAAATCTTCTGCTGACAACGTAATATTCTACTAAAATTAAATAGTTGAGAGAAACGTCAACTTCATTTTTACTATAAAACGTGTAGTGTTTTATGCCCATACTTTGTATCTACGAGGGAACGTAGGTTTTCTTCATTAAAGCTAATAGCATACACTGTCAAATTACATTAGATCCGGTTCGTTAGTCTAATAGTGATTGAGTATCTTACGTCCTAACGTATATAAACGTCATTATTTATAAATAAGTGGATCAGGTAACTGTGGACTAGAGTAACTATTTTCTTGGTTTAGGTACAAGCACATTGAAGTCATTCGAGTTAAGTGTTTATAACGAGACTAACGGCCCGATTTGAACTTTAAAATACGTCAAATATCAGATATAAAAACGATATGGATTGGATAAGTCAGTGTCAAAAGTGACGTTTCTTCAAACAAAAACGTCACTTTTGACACTGACACATCCATATCGTTTCTAGACCTAATAATAAGATAATGGGATTGAGGAGTAGCGCGCTGAGTGAGTGGTTCGTTTTGAGGTTATATTCCCATAAATAAAACAACTTTCCTTATTTACTAATCAGGTGGTGGAATATTTTAATATAGGCGTTTAGATGGATGGTAACGAGAAGGAGAAGCCTCCAGATGAGGCTGATGATAATGACATGAACTGGGAGAACGTCTCACGTAAGCGTAACTTAGATTTATCACCGACCAAGCTGGAGCCTTCCCCTAAAAAAATTGTAATTTACACGACAGAGGCCGACAAGCAGTCGGGTAATACAAATAATACAGTCGAGCCTAATAATAGTCATGTGGTCGAATTAAATAAAAATAATCCAATGGAGGTAAGTCAAAATACTACAGTCGATTTAAACAAAAACAATCCAGTCGAGTTCAACCCACATTTATACAAACACCCCAGTCTGGACAGCAAATACCGAGAGTACAATGCCGAAGATGGTGGACCATTTATAGTTCACGTCTCTAGAGAGTCTGTACCATCTTCCAATGCTTCCCTAAAACCCATCAATGTAGGCCTTTTGCTTACTCAAGCAAAGGTTAACAACATCCAAAAAGAAGGTGGTATTAAGTCAGTAGGTCGCAACAGAGTAGCAGTTACTTTCACCACAGCAGCTGATGCAAATAGCCTCTTAAAGCACCCGCTACTAGCCCAAAATAAGTTTATAGCTGATATTCCCTCATACCATGTATCGCGTATGGGAGTTATACGGGGAGTTCCTTCGGATTGGACTATGGAGGATTTAGTCAACGGTACAAACCTCAAAGAAGGCAAAGGAAAAATCCTTAAGGCTCGCCGTCTGCAGCGGAAAGTGACAAAAGATGATGGATCCCCATCCTGGGCACCAACCCAGTCGGTGGTGGTTACCTTTGAAGGACAATCCTTACCGTCAAAAATTTTCGCCTACTACACCTCACTAGTTGTAGAAGTATATCAACTGCCAATTATTCAATGCAGAAAGTGCCTTAGGTTCGGACATATTCAAACACAGTGCCGGTCTGATGCTAGATGTTATAAGTGTGCACAAAAACACCCCGGTGATGGATGCAATGTAGCTCCAGAACATGTGACGTGTATATTCTGTTCAGGCAGACACTTTGCTACAGACAAAGTATGCAATGAATATGGTCGACAAAAGTCCATTAAACTTGCCATGTCTGAGCAGAATGTCTCATACGCAGAAGCAGCAATACAGTTCTCAGCGGTTCGTAAGCCATATTCAGATGTAGCAAGAATCATGTTTGAACAGGTTACAGACTCTTCCCGATCTTCACAGCCCCCATGCGACCCTAATACTTTCAGGCCATCTCCTTCTCCTCCGCCCACCACTTCATATCGTAAAACCGTATATCGAGCGCCCCGAACGAGGGTCTCTCTCTCTCCGGGTTATGATAGAGAAGCCCACAACAATATTGTCCGAACTCCCCCACCTCAACTCCCCAATGGCCAAGCTCTGAATAGTTCTTACAATAGAATCACCCACAATGAAGACCTAATGGAGCTCTGTTTAAAATTTTTAACAAACATAATCGCTAAGTGGAGCGATTGCCTACCGAACGACGTTGCGCCCTTAATGATCACACTCGCTGAAAGACTTACATTTCACAACAACGGCCCCCCCGGTCACATTTCTACAATGGAATAGCCGAAGCATTGTCCCAAAAAAACCTGACCTTATTCAGCTCATCAACACCTATGCTGTGTCTGTTGCGGCTATTTCGGAGACGTGGTTACGTCCCGGCACTCTTCTCAGAGTGCCGGGCTTCTCATGTCTCCGGGAGGACCGTAATGATGGACACGCCGGATGTGCGTTGTTGATCAAGCGCAGTTACCCTTTCTCCCAAATTCATATCCCCCCTCACTCGGATGGGATTAATGCCGTAGCTGCCAGGGTTATGGGCATTAATTTCATCTCTATATATATCCCCCATCCTGAAGTAGTTAATATGCATGAATTACAATCTATTCTCAAATCGATTCCACCTCCTCTTATGATTTTAGGGGACTTTAATTGTCACAATATGTCCTGGGGGTCATACCATTCGGATGCGTTTTCATCAGCCCTGCTGGATTTGTTCGATGAAATCAATGTAGGAGTCGTTAATGACGGAACTCCCACGCATCGGGTATACCCAGGCCAGAACCCCCAATCAGTTCCCGATTTATCTGTCTGTTCCCCGAGTTTGTCTTCTTTACTATCCTGGAGGGTATTACGCCAGTCGTTTGGCAGTGACCATTTCCCGATTATTATCACCAAGCCTTCTTCTATTCTTCCATCTCCTTCCCCCGAACCTCTTCTGAAACACAAAATTCAATCAGCAGAGTGGCCCAATTATGCATTATTTATAGAGGAAAATATGAAAGAGTGGGACACGAGCGAAATAAGTCAGGATGAAAAATATATAAAATTTAAAAATGTGTTAATAGAGTCCGCCGATAAATATATACCAAAAAAGAAACCTGCTAAACTCAAAATCCCATCACCCCCGTGGTGGAACGCAGACTGTACGGCAGCCGTTAAAAAAAGAGATGCCGCTGAGCAGGATTTCAACAATACAGGAAATTTGGAAGACTACATTTCTTTCAAAAAAATCTCGGCCCGTACAAAACGCTTCCTAGCAAAGGCAAAAAAGAGGGGATGGAAGGGGTTCTGCGAGAATTTATCTCCTAGAACCCCTACATCACTTATATGGCGGAATATAAGGAGGTTCAGGGGTTCGTTTAATCCAGAATCTATGGCCACCACAGATTCTTCCTGGCTGTCAGACTTTGCAGATAAACTTGCCCCGCCAACTGTCCCTGAAGCATCCTGTTTGTTACTCCCCCCGCTGCCAGGCACCGGGAGCTCTCTAGACATGCCTTTCTCATTCTCAGAGCTTAGTCTAGTGCTTAGTGGATTGAGAGATACTACACCGGGAGAGGATGGCATACCATACTGTTTCCTATCTAAGTTAAATACATCCTCACAGGAGTACCTGCTTGGTATTCTAAACCATGCCTTTGGCACGGGAGAGATCCCTGTTGACTGGAAGACCCAAGTCATTATTCCAATCCTAAAACCGTCTAAAAACCCAGACGAGGCTAGCTCATATCGCCCGATTGCCCTGTCCGCGACAATGGGAAAGATACTGGAACATCTGGTTAAAAACAGACTCGAATGGTTTGTGGAAAACAAAGGTATTCTAGCTGACACGCAGTTTGGCTTCCGAAAGGGCCGTAGTACAATGGACAGTTTAAACATTTTAGCAACTGATATCCGACTAAGCTTTTCGAAAAACGAATATCTTCTGGGATGTTTCCTAGATATCTCTGCGGCCTACGACAATGTCCTTCTTCCGGTGCTCAGGGCAAAAATGCTTCATCTGAGCATTCCCGCGAAGATTGTACATATTGTCACCAACTTATTCATGGGTAGGTCAATTAAAATTAGAAATGGTAATTCCTATTACCCGCCTCGGACTTTGTGGCGAGGTCTCCCGCAAGGATCTGTACTCAGCCCCCTGCTTTACAGTATCTACACCTACGACTTGGAACAATCTGTCCTTTCCTTCTGTAATGTCTTGCAGTATGCTGATGATCTGGTCTTATACACCTCAGCAAACTCAATGGACAAAGCCACTGCTAGTCTGAATACAGCGCTGGGTTACCTCAAAGATTGGCTTGATGAACATGGTCTTACCCTATCGCCAACAAAAAGTTGTTTAGTGACTTTCAGTCGCAGAAGGATCATGCCTCCTGCGGATGTCCGTTATGGTGGTGTCATGATACCAAGTAAAGAGTCAGTAAAATTTCTAGGTGTTATTTTAGACCACAAAATGTCGGCCTCCTCACATCACAAATATGTACTGAGTAAATGTGAAAAAAATATTAATATTCTGCGAGCATTATCAGGTGTTTGGTGGGGCTCTTACCCTTATTGCCAGAAGCTACTATACAATGCCATCATACGCAGCCATATAGACTATGGGTCATTTCTAATGGAACCTTGCAATAAGGATGGCCTAGATAAATTAGACCTCATACAGGCAAAATGTTTAAGGATCATACTGGGTGCTATGCTTCCTTCTCCCAAAAATGGCATGCAGGTAGAAGCTGTTGAACCTCCTTTGTCTCTCCGCAGACAATATCTTGCCGACAGGTTCTTGATCAAAGCCAGCTCTTACAACAACCACTTGTTGCTTCCACGCTTGCGGGCACTGGCACTGGAGGTCACTGAAAACCGATATTGGACATATAAAGCCTTTCCAAGAATAATAATGTCTTTTTCAAAACTGTCTAATATTAACCCCAGTCTATATAAATCCGGCGCTAACCCTTTATTTGAGGTGGCATTTGAGACCTTAATATATTCACCTAAAGTTCTATTAGATATAGGAATTTTCAAAAATGATCCAGGAGCAAACAACAAGTTCAATAAATTTTTAGATAAATGGCAAGATTACTTACCGGTTTTTACTGACGCTTCAAAGGTGGATCCTACAAAATGTGTGGGAGCAGCGGTGTGGATTCCTCGGTACAATATTGCCCTCCCATTTAAATGTCCTCCTCAAGCATCCATTTTCACAGGCGAGGCAGTTGCTATTCTTGAGGCTGTCAAATATGCAGAGACCCACAATATTAAAAACACCATTATCATCTCTGATAGTAGGAGTTGCCTGCAGGCTATTGTAGGCAACCAATTCAAATTCAAAGCAAAATTTCCATTGATTCTCGAAATCAAAGCTTTGCTACGTAGGTGTGAATCAAGGGGCCTACATATTGTTCTCGGGTGGGTTCCAAGCCACTGTGGTATTAACGGCAATGAGATGGCTGATATGTGGGCAAAACGAGCGATTGACATCGGATCAATGAAGCAGGAAATTTACGGTACTGACCTATTGAGTTGTGCGCTATCCAATATGTTTAATACATGGCAGAAGCAATGGGATACCTCTAGAATACAGACAGGTAAACATTATGGCTGTGTACAACCTCGAATTACTCGAAAACCGTGGTTCTATCGTTTTCGTACTTCTCCGAAATGGGTAATATCGACCATTTGTCGTTTACGCTTAGGTAAAGTATGTACTCCGTTATTTCTGGCTATGATTGGTGTCCGTGCGAACTCATTGTGTGAATGCGGGTTGGATGAGGGTAACTTGGACCACATCTTCTTTGCTTGTTCAGGGTGTAGTTATTCACTGTACGATGTATTACCCGAAAATGTTCCACGACCTATATGCTTTAGCTCACTGCTTTGTCACATGGATACTAGGCTTACTTCTATACTCATTAAATATTTACAAACGAACAACATTAAACTCTAAATAGCGTCTTATCTTTTATAATCTAATGCGTCTAATTATTTATGTTTTATTCTATACTTCATATTTATTTTATATATCGTTTTCTTCTCTTCCACTTCCTTCATGTTGGCACTATTAACGTTCTGTCACCCACTTCCCGCTTTTTTTTCTACTAATTTTTGTATTCGTCATGTGTTTGTCTGTGATGTTCATAACAATTATTCGTTTTTAGGTCTTCCCAACCACAACCTCCCAGACTACCGAACATTCTCCTCACGTGTGAAAGTCAAAAACCGACATTGGCAAATTCACCCCGTGCAAAATTGCGGGGAGTAAAAGCCAGATAGGATAAAAAAAAAAAAAAAAAAAAAAAGATAATATTTTGAGTTGCTTGACGACCGCCATCTTGGCGACATCGAGTCGGGATTAATTTTTTATTTTTGCTCATTAACTTTGTTTGAAGTGTAATACTGATAGCTTATTAATGCAGTAAACTAATGAAGACGTGTGTGGATAATGTAGAATTAATCTAGATACGAGTTTATCCACCGTTTTGGCGTCACCGCCAAGTAGCTCCACGTGGCCCTTGTATAGTTGCTATCGCTATACAAGAGCTCATAATATCACAACTACCGAACAACGTCGTGCTCTAAGAGCATTTGGTATTTCTACCTCTAACCGTATCTGGATAGAGCCCTAGAGGCCATAATTGTATTATTTATACTTTTACCGTACACTGGCTGATTTACATCAAGATTGAAGAAATATAACTCGATTCCAGGTGAATCCCACTTTGACGTTGGCGAAATCATCGACAGTATCGATGGAGCCATTCTACATAAAGATTGATTGATTGATTGAAGATAATATTTGACGTATCTTAAAGTTCGAATCGGGCCGTAAATTTGAACAATTTTTTATATTTTATTATACCCAGATTCAAACACCAAAATACAAACTTAAATCATTATTTAAGGTTGGCGGTGCCCATCATCATATCTATGCTAAAATTCAGTTAAATCAGATATCAATAACTAGTTCCACTCTTGGCGGTCCTAAACAAGCTAAGTATGATAATTACATACATAAATGCGTGCATTGCAAGTGAATATCTCGTAAAAACTGTAAAACATTATTATGTACCCAAAAATATAAGTAACAAAGACGCCAAGAGTTTCATGAACCCTTTTGACATACTACAAAGGGTTGTCTACCAAATCGTGGCAGAAATTTTTATTCACACTTCAAAGAACTTCGCTTCTCCTGTTTTCGTCCATTTTCATTTCACTGCAACGAGGGGCTGTTTAGCGCTACCACTGGCTTCAGCTCCATTATTGTGCATTAACATTTCTTCCTTTCTAAAAAGTAATATCTGCGGAATTTGTTTTCTTTCAAAGGATTGTTTTTATGTCAATAATGATTGATGTTTGAATACAATTTGAAGTACCTACAGTCGTGACTGAAATAGCTAAAACTATTGTTATTTTAGACTATATGTTTGGTGTTTAGTATATTTTTTTGGTAAGAGAGTATAGGCTATGAAAGTATTTTTTGGTGGTCATTATAATTTATAATTATATATATAATTCTTTATTGTTGTCATACTTTATTACTGTGTAATTCTCTTTTTGTTTGTCTATCTCCCTACTAAAAGCAAATGAATATCATAGATATTGTTTTGGCAAAATATATTAATTAGAAATCTTCTGAAGTACCCAGATATGACTTTCAGGGGTAGATTAGACAGATTTAGTAGCACATACATAACAACTTAACGAAACAAATTAACTTAAAAATGTACAGATGATTAACAACATTTCGATTAAAGACATTTTGAAGGCACCAAAATATTTCGTATACGTAGTTATAACTTTCAATTCCCACGGGGATTTTATCTGAAGCGGGAAACTAAGTAAAATTTAAATGTTGCCAATCTGTTTGAGATTACTTAAGTTTAAGTGCCGGCCTCCTTGAGGATTTGCCTTGACCATAATCTGTATTAACTTTTCTTTTTCAGCGGTTCAACTAGATTCGGGACTTTCGGGAGTAAAATAAATTGAAGTTAAAGAGCTCTAATCTGTCGACTCTGTCGTAGATGATATCCCCTTGTTTTGCCGACATACTTTTCATCGAATATCATTTCATCGACAACGATAAATCGAAATTTTAGTTCTAGTAAAATAGTTTGTCGTTATTTTGTTTTATCTACTATTTATTTCATAGAAATAATACTTCTGCGTAGAAATACTATTAAACGAATATTACTTGATCGCTGAGTCGTTTCAAATTATTTTAATTGGCACAACTACTAAACATTGTAATAGGGATGTAGACACATGTTGAATTTTATAAAAAATGTAGTAAAATATATAGCAAATGAGTAATTAATCACAATAATGTTGATAATAAAATAATATACGGAAATAATACAAAAATACAGGACCTGAAAGTTACAAACATTTAAGTTTTTTTAACTTCCAAAAAAGGAAAAAAGTAAGGGTACCATTCGCTCCTTACATTTTATAAGAAAAAAGATTGTATAGCAACTATATACATAAACGCAATATTTCACCGATAAAATCGCATTTTTACTTATTTTTCATACATTCAAGTAGGGCTCTCAGTGAACTTGACGTCACGTTCACTTATCGTTTTGTTAGAAGCGTTTCGCGAGTGAAGTACGACTGTCAGACTTTGACTATCATTTCTCACTTTCGTATTGCTTTAATGCAATGGGTCCCATATAGACATTTGATCCTAAAAACAAACCTGATCGATTGATACCATTCATGAAAATTTGTCATCTGGCCTATTCATTTGTTCGACGTATTAATATATCGTACTATACGTTTTTCTGTTGTTAATAAGAATTTTCAGATTATGTATAGGTATATAAATACAAATATATATAATAAAACTGAGAAACAATAGTGTAAAACGTTTATTGTAAAAAAAAAATATTCTAATGTCGGTCCACGACATGATTACATTACACTTACCGACCTCCTGGCTCAGTAGGTAGGGCTCTGCGTGTAGTGCACGTGGGAATCCATTACACGCAGAGATATCAAAACACATTTGATATCTCTGCGTGTAATGGATTCCCACTACACGCAGGAAAGTGACGTACTCAGAATGTGACGAACTCAGAATGTGACGTACAGAAAGTGACGTCCTCAGAACGTGACCTAACTCAAAAGTGACATCTTAAGCATGTGACATACCCCGCCTAAACCCTGTTATTAAGTTACCTCTAGCGTTTTGTTAAAACATAAACGTTTTGTTTTTAGTTCCAAGATATGGTTGATCAGTGATAGCGCTACAAGGCACGATTGAATAATACATGATTTGCTTTTATACATCTTAACCGATGAAATATTGTTTATTGCTTTAATTCCGTTACGCAAAAGTAAAAAAACCCGTAATTGGCCATTAAAGACTGCCACATAGAACTACCGCTCAGTACGGAGCGTCGCGCAGTACTTTCGAATTACTTCATGAATCTTCAAAACCAATCGAGATACCATTATAAAAAAATTATAGGACATTAGTACACCATAAGCTACATTATTGTGTAAAAATAAAAAATATAAAAAAATGCGAAGTTGAAAAAAAAAGATATTTAATACTAACTTCCGGTTTGTTATATGAAAAAAAGATAAAAAAAACTTTTTTTATAAATTTTCAAAGAAATCAACTAATATTCTCAAATAATCACTATTTAGTTATTATTAAATCCATTGAAAGAATTGCAATAATAATTTTAAAAAAATCCGTTTCTCAAATTTTGTAGTTTTTTCAAATGCGTATAAATTTTTAACGAAGCAATATATTAAAAAAGTAATGATGCCAATTTTTTTAGTTCACATATAGGTCCAATTAATCCAACTATGAACAAAATCCAGAACCTGACAATTTTTTTGCTGCCCGCTTGACGTGAAATGCCCCTATTGCTATTATAGGTATACTAAACTTCAGCATTGATTCAACATGCACCTCTATGATCATCTTAGAATGCGAAGTAACATTATTTAGGAATATACTGTCTATCTTTGAACAATTTATTACCTATCCATTTAAACGTTGTTGTACTTGCAGTCTTTAGGTACATTTAAATAAAATGGTGCGGTTTTCGGATGAAAGATTAACGATCTGCTGAAAATAGTTGCCGGATGAAGGAGGCGCCTTCAGATTTCAACAACATTATACAAAAATGATAACATTTTCAGGGGTCCCTCTTGCACCATTAGTGCACTTTACACTTGAATTTTGTAACAATTTATGCACAAAAGCTAAAACATGAAAATCGTGCAATTTTATTTTTGAGGGAACTCATTGATTGCTTTTTTTTGTTAAAACATAACAAATTAAAATTCAAAAACATGATATATAATAAAATTACATATCCGCGGTCCCGAGCACGCATATCCATCTTGCGACGAACCTATACAAGGCTAAGTGTTTGTATCGTATTTTGTAAAATATGAATACGCCTCAAGAAGTACAAACAGTTGATTGGGCCGGTCCTTCTCATGGATATCAGCCAACAGACTATTTGTTCATTGGAATTGGAAGCTATAAGGCAATAAGTATTGACTACTTTGTGCTACACTATCCGTAAAGTGATTTTAGTAAGTATAATATTATATTAGAGACACAGAATATTATATTAAAGTGCGTCATAAGATATTGATGACGTGATTTTAAGTTGCGATTCATTAGGATGACAATGAGTTTGAATACGAGTCGGCACATTAGTTATTAAAATATGTGACTATACCAAATTACAGCTAAAGAACAAATTGTTTTACTAAATACTTTGATTTGTGTTTTTTTTAAAGTAGCTACACTATATAAAGAAAAAGTGATCAAGGCATCCAATGCCCTGGGCTAGGAATGAACCAGCTTCTGCAACTGCATCTTCAGCGAATGTAGAAGACACTGATTCCGTTGTTAGTACCAAATTAGTTTTAAAGCATTTTTTTATGCAAAAAGTAGGTATTTTTTCCTTATGGACTTTTCCTTATATTATTATGGACTAATACAGATGCCTACTGAAACAGAAGTTTCAGCTTTATCGAAAAATATCAAAATATATATTCTAAGAACAAATTAAATTATTTTCTGTGAAAACATTTTAATTTCCTTCGTATATGACATTTATTTCAAAATATATATTATAGAAAAATATATTATAATAATCGTCTTTCCTAGTTTAACTTTCATTTCTAGGTACCTTCTATAAAGCTAAAAATACTTACAATCTTTTATCAACCCACGCAAAACCTCAGGTTATCAACATTTTAATATCGCTGCCGAAGAATTCTCGCTATTTTATTCACAGGTTTCTATACAATATAAATGCGAAACGAGTCACAAAAGGGCCCAGTTAGCAGTTAGTTAAAATCACCGCACGAAGTTTGGCCTACTTGTACGGGGTTCATTTCGATATACATGAACGAGTACGTCTTATGGCAGATTGAAACAAGAATCAAACAGACTTAACAGATTCGGATGATAATGGCGTACCGGAGAGGCATAACACTGTAAGTGCCATTTTAGTAATTTTGAAGAAGCGATTTTGTGTCAAAATTTGTCTTACAAGGATTTTAGAACAACATAAAATGATACACAAGAGGTTTCAGTCACATTTTTTTATATTAATGAACAGTTAATATATTTTGATGCTCGTTAAAAAATATGACAGTCGCTTTTCAAAAAAACAGTCTAACCCGGCACGTACCTTCCGGCAAAGAGATACACTTTTAATTCCACGTGCACATTGCGCACTTTTTAGGAAAAGCGTTTTTAGCATGGCTGTAAATTTTAATCACACACTACCAGAATCGATACAAACTTTACCGATAAACAGATTCCGCAATGTGATAAAAACTTTATTGAAAACCAAGTGCTACTACGACATAAACGAGTATTTAAATGACAGAGAACTTTTTGATGCATGGATATGTACCTAATGTAATCCAAATTATATAATTTAAATAATTAATTAATTTGACATTTAACAATTAGAATATTGACATTAGTTGATAAGAATGTGTGCCTATGTAAATAGTTGACACTTATTATTGTATTATTATTATGATGATAATTAAATTGAATCTCATGAGCTTCACCGCCACTCACGTTAAGTATTTGTATGCCTCATATGGCCAAAAGTGGAGCACTTAATTATATGTATGTAACACCTGTTTGTAACACTACCTGCTTTTCGAAAAATAAACGTATTGTATTGTATTGTATCGTATTGACATTAAAATGTGTTATATTTTGGACTTCTACGGTATACATATTTTTCGAAAAAACCTCAAAAACTACCCCAGATACAGTGTTCTGCTTCTAAGCTCATTTCTGACTCGAGGAGTTACAGTAATATTATAGTATTTTTTCTACTCGTCGAGTATAATCTGTGTATTACAACTTCATATGCAACACTACAACCTTACTCTTTTCAACGTTGTATAGTCTATGGCACTTCCGACTCAAGCATAAGAATTTTATCGATACGGTTTAGTCAAATATAAATTTTTTGAAAATAGAACCTTATAAAATTAGATAAAATATTTCTTGTTTAAGGAGACTCGATTTAATGCAAATGCGTCGCATCTGCTTTGTGATTGGTTGGCCAACAAAAACATTTTATTTTATGTTGTAGTAGAAACAATAGCTTCATAAGTCAGAAACGTGCATGTGACACCCTTCATATAGCAACAACCATACGAAAACAGCTTAGCGTTGCTTGTTAGTCTCCATAGGCTACGGTGGCTAAAATCGAGAAAAAAACTGTCTTAAAATTAAATTTAGCAAGGAGCAAGTACCAGGGCCTCATGAGTTACGAGGAGGTGTCGTTGACCAACCCGCTGGGGGCGCCGGGCTCGCGGCGGCCGGGGCGCGTACGAGTACGAAGGTATCGCGGGCCGCGGCAGCTCGCGTATCTTAGCTGTATACTTTTGGTTTGTTTACCTATATGATTCTACTAGTTGAAAGCATTATTTTTTTGTCTCGTAGAAAAAGTATTGTATACAATAGTGATATAATCAAGCTTTTCAATCTCGTACCTTAACTTAAGCAACTCAGCAAGCTTCGTTGCCTAAACACGGTACTCGACTGAAAAGCTCTCTATTATATCACGATTGTATAAAATACTATTGTGCAACTGGTACATAATAAGGGCAAGTTGAGTTTTGTAAAGACAGGTCCGAGAATTTTAAGACCTAATTATGTATGTACCATTCATTTAAATATGTCACTTTTGACACTGACATATCTAATCCGTATCGTATCTAGACGTAATATTTGACGTATCTTAGAGTTCAAATCGGGCCGTAAGACAGCAGCCAACTTAAAATTATGAATAGAATCAAAGTAAATATTGGTTTGTAGATCTTTGTCTAGAAGCCAGAATAATAATAATAAAACCGGCCAAGTGCGTTCCGTACTTTTTAGTATTTGTTGTTATAGAGGCAACAGAAATACATCATCTGTGAAAATTTCAACTGATAGCTAGTCACGGTTCATGAGATCCTGAGCCTGGTAACAGACAGACGGACAGCAGAGTCTTAGTAATAGGGTTCCGTTGTTACCCTTTGGGTACGGAACCCTAAAAACAACAGATGCATAATATTGTATGAATATTCTTAACATTACAGCACTGCCTGCTGTTAGGATTCCATAGACAGGGGCGTTGTGCCGCGCTTCTTATGAAGTTGATTTCGATCTCACTGGGAGTCATTTAATCGACGAATAAGAGTGCTGGAGTAAAAAAAATAACAGAAAAATACTGTTTTATAATTTTTATAACAATAACAAGTCCATTTCAATGTAAATGACCGTTTTATTGTCTTCGGTTAGCGCGATAGTTACTCATGAAATAAAACTAATAATCCATGATATAATCCGTTTTTCATAGGTTTATTTCATAAATAAACAGAACGATAAATAGTATTCTTTTATTTTATTTTGACAGAACAAGTCAAGTGCAAGTCATCCAAATAGTCGAAAATGTTGTTTCCAAATAAACCATTAAATTAGTCACGCTACTGGGCGTGACTAATTTAATCAATATTAATCATAGTGTATCGTCACATTATACTAAACGTATACGTATGAATAAACATAATTGACTTGGATAATTCAACCAAAATATAGGTATTTACTAAAAATCCATTAGGTGCATTGTTAAATAATTCCGAAAACAAACTGCCTCACAATTTCGTGCAAGTTTAATTTATGGTATTTTATTAAGTTTATTTTTCATAAATAAATCTAAATATTGCACCGCGTTCAATCCTCAATATCAGAATGGTAATTAGAGGTGTGATGATATTAAAATAAAAATACAGTGATTCAGGTACAGGACTTTGTTTCATTTATCCTTGCTTCAATTTGAAAATGTACCTACATTGTTTTCTTCATCAGCACAAATTCCTTAAATTGTTTAGAACTCATGACCACTTAACGGAAAGTTTACGAGCCAAAGTATACGCGATGTTTCCAAAGAAGTTTGTAAGTTTGTTTCAGAAGAGTCCATTTACATTCTTGCTGACAAATAATTCTTGCAATAATTTTTCATGAATTTATTTTAAAGTTGTAAAGTAAATGATAATTGCCAAATACTTAGTGAAACAATAATACCTAGTAGATTCAACGGTTCAAGAAATCATTTTCGGTCAGTCTAATATTGGTTATTATTTGGATAATAATCGGAGAATACAATTGATATTGAAGGATCACAAATTGGTTTGGGAACTTGATACCGATCTATAACAATAATGGACCTTGTTCATATATAACTTCAATAACTTGAGAGGTGCTTCACAGGGCTCGAGGGACGAAGTTTAAGCCGATAAAGTGGCCAATCAAAAAACGATGTCGTACTAAGCTATTTATCTGGATTATTAGGTACCTAATAATGGAAACGGGATTAGAATGTCCTAGAACCTAGAACAATACATTTTTATATTTTTATCACATAAGTATTTCAGCGCGCTTTATTTTGTAACATGCCTACATTGCAGGAGAATATAAGGTGATATATTCTAATTAGTCGCGTGATGAAACAATACCTACCTACTTACTTGCAATCTACGTTTCACATGGTTTAACGCGAAACAGACCGAAGTTTATATTAAATCACATTTACAATCGGGTCTATCGCGAATTTATTTTGTTACCTTTATTTACCGACGTTTCGACACAGGTTTCACTGGTCACGCGAATCAACGCTGTTGGTGGCTGGGTAACGCGAAAGTTTTAAATGTTATATAGACCGGAGTTTCTTAATGAGAAATGGGTGCTTTAGTAAATAATAGCATTAAGTAATAATTTTGCGTGCCAATTTGATTAAAATTAAGTACTTACTGCTTGCTCGATTTTCGCGCCACGTGCCCAAGGCACTTTGGCATTAAACCTCTTGGATCCATATTGCAAGTAACTGGGGTATTTTTACAGGAAATGGTTTGTAAAACACTTACTGTAAATGTCTTTCAGCTTATCTCAAAGGGTCGTGGTTAGAGTTGTGCCATTCCCGGTAACATTCCCCATTTTGTATGGGGAAATTTCTCGCTCGGTAACATTCCCCATACAAAATGGGTAATGTTACCGGGAACGGCACAACTCTAGTCGTGGTATAGTAACCTTAAAGTCGCGGTGTGACGAGGTTTCTTCAAGCTTGGTCAAGATGGGTATTACAATAATGTATTTGTATTTATTTATTGCGTATGGTAATTCAGGTTACAATAGCAGGTACAATATTGCATATTACAATATAGTTTCACTGAACACTACCTTTACAGGTGTAGACCTTGTCGTGGGGCGTAGTAAATAAATACCCTAGCAACTGGACCAAACCACTTACTGCGAATGTTGAAGAGATCGTTAAGTATGAACGGGTAAAGAACGAATTCAATGTGACTCAATTAGGTTGGTACCCGGTGCTTGAGCGGGTGGGTGGTAATTATGTTTACAGTACATATGGTGCTACTGTACCGCACTATTGCGATAATTAGCACATTACGTAACTGTCAAAAATTTAAAGGATCATATGTACTGTAAAACGTTGTACGAGTACGATGCATGGCAATTGTGCAAATAGGTAATTCGCAACTCGTGTCAATTTATAACACTCCCTTCGGTCGTGTTTTAATTTATCGCCACTCGTTACGAATTTCCTATTTTTCGCACTTGTATCGTAATGTACTATTATAGTTTAGCTGTACTAAACAGACATGATAGTTTATAAGGCTAACCTATATGGAATATGACCTGACCTGATATCAATAAATATTGATGTATCTGTGAGGAACCAATGATTGTTAATCAACCGTAAAAAAGTGGAAACTGTGTTATTTATAAAATAAAACAGTTTTGTGAAGTGTTGCTGTATAGCTAAAAGGTGCTGGAAGGCTAATGAGGTATTATCATTCCTAACGTATTGGAACGGGGTATAGCTATTTTATTGACAATTTAATTATTGTTATTTTTCCAATGTTTACAATAATACCTAATTTTAATTGTATATATTTCTGACATATCTATTGTATATAACAATGTTAATTATGCATCTATGACAATGTATGATCAATACAAATAAATAATATGAATATGAATATATTTGTGTTTATTAAATGGGACACTAAATGAAGCGATTCTGATTCTAGTTTGATCAGTTGCTTTTGGTACTTATCATAGTCATTATTCACGTTTGACCCGAGAGGTCAAAACTCTGAGAGAAGTAAGATCACTTACAACAACAGCCCGGTATGAATATTAGATAGTCTCAATAATTCAGTAATAGACCGTAACTTGGTAATGTAAAGGTATGCGTGGCTTATTAAATTAAGCTAACTATGTCTGGCCAGTTTGTTGCTCACAATATTGGACGATATATTTATTATCTTGTGGGACTTGGCGACCGTAACCAGACAACTAGTTAACGTGAAAGTTAGTTTATTGGACTGCTTGCAGTTAAAGTTGCTTCGTATTTGTAGCACAATAATGTGCATTTATGTTCTGCGTTTTTAAATTGCCTAAATGCAAAATACCCCTAGTATTATGTTATGTTTAAGACGATAAAAACGTGTGCGTACATCTGATATTACTATAGATATTACTTACACCAACATTGCTACTTTACTGTGTGGTAAACAATTTGTTCTTGGAACCATAAATTATTAAAAAAGAAAGCTGAGATTTGTCTTTTAAGGGAGGAAATTACGTGTCTGTCGAGCGTGATTTTTACGATCCAAAAGTAGGACAAATACATGTTACGTGGCAATTTATCTCATAAATAAAATGAGCACCGACAGAGATCGCAATCGAGGTTTGAAAACATAGGTATGTATAATATAAAAAATGTTTTAATATTATATTTTTGGTAGAATTGTCACAGGCTTAACACGTTTTGTTACATGTAATTACTTTCTTTGAACTGAAAATTATACCGAAGATCCCTACCTCCCTCCCACCCGAAGATCCCTCAAGATATACATAGAGTCAAGAGTCAAAATATTATTTTCACATCACCAATTCGAAAACGGGTTTTCTTCCCTGTTAGGAGGGATCAAAGTGGCACTTTTCTTCCCTGCTAGGAGGGATCAAAGTAACACTTTTCTGTTCTAGGACACTATTTTTACATTTTTTTGCACATTATTTTTTTAACTTAAATAATATTTTTAAACATCATAATTACCTTATAGGTGATGTGAAAAGCAGTATGTGTCACATGGTAGCAAAATTATTTCCATCTTGGGCGTAAAACACTTGAATCCCTCACTATGCTCAGGATTCTATTTTAGAATCCCTCAGTACTCTCGGGTTTCTATTACAGAATCCTTCCCTTCGTTTAGGATTCAATGTACGCCCTCGCCGTGAATATGTCATTTTGCTCCCTTGTGACACAATCTATTATTATTCAAATAGGCCTAGCAACAAGAACTTTTAAATTGTCAAGTTCTACAAATATTACATACTTATATTATATTTTTATATAAGCTTTACTGAGAACAAAGAGGATATAATAAGATAGAGCGGTACTGTCATAGTAAATTTTGTAACCACAGTAAATTCACTGCCATCTATCGACACACTTTAAAACTAAAAATGAAGATTTATAAAAATACGATAAAATGTAATTAAATATGGATGTTTTTTTTAAATTGCATTAATTATTTTTACATGATTTTGACCCATGTTCTTTCACTGATACGTGTTAAAATTGTTAAATAAACGAAACCGTCAACGCCCTCTATACGAGAGTAGGCCAAAGGTAGTGGCGCCATCTGATCGAGAATCAAATTTTCGTGATTTTCGAGGCACATTTTTTTCCTTAGACTGTATCCATCTATTACGGAGTTATATATATCTTTGACTGAGAAACACAACATTTTTCACCACACCCAACACAAGGAAAAGGACTAACTTTAAATTAAATCAAAGCAAATCAATTCAAAATGAATGTTTATCACTTAAAAGTCAATTCTACCAGCAAACTTAAAAAAACAAGTCAAAATTTGCATTTGATTATTTTGCCTCACATGTGAACAAAATGCAACTTTCTTATCCGTTTTTGAACAATCAAGAGAGCATTTACCAGCTGGTGTGGTGAAAATATAATGCTTTCTCGGGTCGGGAAGCTTTTTGTTATCGGGGTCATTTGTGTCATATACCTAAATGTATAAATCAGTTCTGTATTCGTAGGGATGATAAAAATAAAATCAGAAAGATGATTCATTGCACAAGTATTCATATTTTGTACAGATACTGGAATATTTCGTGATATGTCCAGTAACTTAGGTTATTGTTTAGTTATATCTCTTTTCGGTGAAGGAAAACATCGTGAGGAAACCGGACTAATTCTAACAAGGCCTAGTTCCCCCTCCGGGTTGGAAGGTCAGATGGCAGTCGCTTTCGTAAAAACTAGTGCCCACGCCAATTCCTGGGATTAGTTGCCAAGCGGACCCCAGGCTCCCATGAACCGTGACAAAATGCCGGGACAATGCGAGGAAGATGAATCCTTTATTCATCTTAAGCCAGACTTAAGGTTTTATAATTAATATAAAAACACATACAAAATCCGTCATTCCTCATCTCTCACGGGACTCTCAAAACGGGACGAGTTTATTATTGTACCTACAGCTACTGAAAAAATAGGTTTGGCAGACTGTAGTGGTTGTGTCGTTGCTTTTGGATATTTTCTCGGGTTATATAGTTTTTCAGTGACTGCTATTTTGGCAGTAATCTTATTAGTATCAGTACGACAATTCATGGAATAAAACATCCAGTGTCAGGCGACACGCGAATAGGTTAGTAGCACCGGACTACCGGAGCACGAACGCTATTTCGTTTAGTGCCTTAGTCTGGTAATTTACAACTAAGTACAAGATGTAGGTACCTACTTATGTTATATATATGTATAGAAAACGCAAATCCAAATTTAAATAATGTATGGAAATGATCACGTGATTTTTCGCCGTATCTGTCATCATAATACTTTTCGATTGGTGTTTGTAGATAATGTGTGTGTGTGGGTATACACTGTTATATTACGAAATATATTTTCATGCTATTTAGACATGACATAAACCAACAATTACTCTAAATTTATTTGTAAGATTATGAAAAACAGACTACCTATGTAAACTATGAAAATATGGACATCTGGCTATAAAAATGTTATTCCTCCAAAAATTCGGCTATTGAATAGTAAGCTTTATTTATAAGTAGTTGTTTCAATTTGTTAAAAAGTGTATTGTAATTTTATTCTAATTTATGATTTTCTATTCACAGACTATTCAATACATTTAATAATAACAGTCCGGTCGGATGTTTTGGGTAGGTAATACTGGCCGAGCACTAGTACTCCATCGCATCGCAGCAGCTGCTCGTTTGAAGGGGACACTTGTTGCGTATTCCAGCCACTCGGCGAGGCCTTGCTAGTCTACACACACGTATAGCATACGCCGTACTCTCATTTAGCAAGCATTCATAAAGTGACGACAAAATAGGTTGCTGAATATTTTAGTGGGGAAGAATTTTCATGACTATAACCGCGGATTTTACACTTTACTAGTCGCAAATAATAATTGCAAATTGCAATGCCCTTTATTAAATAGAATGCGCGCCTGTTAACAATGTTGAAAAACTGCTGTTTGGTATACTGATTTTACGTTTAAGTAATAATTTGGATAGTTGTTATAGTTTTGTATTCACTTGAACTACTTCAAAGTCAGGAAAATGTTTATGATATTTTAACATCGATGTTTGTATCTAGAGCATATTATATGTAGGTAAACGTTGACTTTGTCTTTATTGACATATTACATGTAGGTATACCTACTCGTATGCGTCATGGCTATGCTCTTATGTCACACTTTATTTTGTATAGGAAAATATTTCCGAGGACTGTTTCCCGCACAAATAAATGGAGAAATACCGTAAAATGGGGTGAGTAGGAGAAAAACTGACATTCAAACCTCGATACCATTTTATTTTTGCATATGCAAACTGAATGGTATATATAATAAGTGTTCCGGACGTTTGTATTCACTTGAACTACTTCAAAGTCAGGAAAATGTTTATGATATTTTAACATCGATGTTTGTATCTAGAGCATATTATATGTAGGTAAACGTTGACTTTGTCTTTATTGACATATTACATGTAGGTATACCTACTCGTATGCGTCATGGCTATGCTCTTATGTCACACTTTATTTTGTATAGGAAAATATTTCCGAGGACTGTTTCCCGCACAAATAAATGGAGAAATACCGTAAAATGGGGTGAGTAGGAGAAAAACTGACATTCAAACCTCGATACCATTTTATTTTTGCATATGCAAACTGAATGGTATATATAATAAGTGTTCCGGACGTTTGTATTTTAGTTTTTATTTTATTTTGAGTAGTTCCATTTCATAGCTTTGACGATAAACAGCAAAACCCACCTCACCCCGTAGTCCCTCGTAATTGGGGTGAGATGGGTTTTCATACAAAGGTGACTCTGGAAGATTGTTGGATCGTTTTTTTTTATTATGAGTATTACTATAGCTCCATTTTAAATTGGAATACATTATTTTTGTAGCAGTAGCCTTAAAAACCCATCTCACCCCCCTTTCAATCCTTCTCTCCCCATTCATAACCCAACTCTCCCCGCGAACCCTACTCACCCCATTTTACGGTATTTGACAACAAACACAACTAAGCGAATTACTGACCTTGACTTGTAACTCCTTCATAGTTAACTAAGGGATATTGTATGTGAGAAAACAATCCCACCAAAAACATTTCATGTAAAATGTTGCCAAGACGAAACTATAAGGCTCGCACTGTCAAAAAGTTATCAGATCTTTTGTAAAGCCAAGCTTCTAACTCTACAGGCCCTAACTTCACAAACTCTACACCTTAGTCGAAATATGTGGCTCTAATTTCATGAACAGAAAGAGATTTTTTTTCCTAAATACCCGAAAGGACGGATGGAAGGAAGGATGTTATTAATGTTTGTGAAAAAACAAATGTAGTGTATTTACCTTGACATGGCCGCCCTTAAATCCATTTTCATGCAACGATAATACATACTATAATTGTACCTAGGTATTTCCACTAACCTCTGTCCGTGAATTTGTCCACGTATAAAACGATAAACTACCTACTGTCATACTATAGAAATTTTAACCCATTTCTACAGAGGACGTGTAGGAAAAATACATATAAATTCAAGTACCCATACATTTCATGCTGTTGACGAAAAAATGACGTCACGCTACATAAGAGTATGATTCCAATTATTATTTTCGTAATTAATTAGTTTATTAAATAATACATATTTTTGATTTTTAACAGGGAATTTTACGTAAGAAGTATCTGTTTTTCTACTCGTCAATAGGTAAGTTATCTAAATTTGCAGTGTTGTAAAAAAAACCCTATATGTTAAATTACGTAATTTTTGCGTCAACGGCATGAAATGTACGGGCTATAGTATACTACTCTCCTTTTATTAAATAACTTTTGGACACCTTCCGCAATATTCGGAATTGGATTTGAGATACTTTTGTATATTTGACTTTCCGTTAAAAGTCATTGTTATTTACGGAAGGTGTCCAAAAGCTAGTTAATAAAAGGAGAGTAGGTATATAATTGTCCGTGGACGACGACTTATAGCATTTATAAATAGTAGGTATTTACCTAGTCGTAGAATCTGTAGTAAAATTGAGCTTGGCTGGGCTAATTATAACGTGCTGACTAGTCGACGTAACAGTGTTCTGTTGTATAAATGGGACCTTACCAGAATACGATAAGGTCGTATTTTATAACGAAAAATGAAATGACATACGAGATTTTTACACGTCGTTCCTCGAAATGCGTTAATTCGCGCGTTGTTCGACGGCCGGGCATTTCTGTACTTGTTGCTGTTAAGCCGGCCTTTGATGTCAGATTTCAAAGCTAAGTCGCCATAAGACGATTAACGTAAAATTGCGTGATTACTTAAATTGTTAAAATTTGTCAACGTGAACAAATAATTTGAACGACCAAAGCTTTCAATCTGAAGATTTTATAGGTACGCTAACATTGGGAAGTGAATTTAAATAAAAATAAATGATAAGCAAAAATCAAATCAAAAGATGAACATGAAAATACAAAAAATGCAATAATAGCTTTTTAGTCAACATGCCTTTTTCCTATAAACATGTGTTTCAAATAAATTCATGTAATGTGACACAAAAACACACGCACGGTTTTTGTAGTTTTCTTGAAATTTAAATAGCAGAAATATCCAAATCTTATATCACCTTCCTCACAGCTCTTGAACTTATTTGGCTTAAACAAAAGAATACGAAATAACAAGGTTGAGATAAGTACCCATTAGGGAATATTACGCGAAACTATGCGCAGGTGGCGCCACTACCGCAATGTGAGGGTCTAGCGCGAAACAAGAAACTCGAAATTTCATTATCTAACATCTCTGTCACTCTTGATCCGTGTTTCCCGGTAGTTCCTCTGTAAACAAACCGCCTTGATGCATAAATGTCATATTTTATTATCTCTGAAAACTTGTCAAAAACCTGTTAAAGGTACAGTATGTATAAGTTACTCTATGGTTTACTAAAAAGGCTAGTGCTGCACTCTGGTAGCAGAACATTGCAGTAATATCCCCTATTTCATACGAAAGCGTGACGTGAAGTACGCGTTTGCGTTAAGTGTCATCTTGTATGAGATTTTGAGTTTCCAAAACGTCCCGCTTGGCGCGCTATTCAAAATCCCATACAAAAATAGACACGCAAACGCGAACGCTCGTCACGCTATCGAATGAAATTTACACTAGGGGTTTTGGTTGATGAACAAGTGAAGGATAACTCAACGACACAACGACGATAAAAGAAACCCCGCCAGTTTCGGACAAAAAACAACGGGCAATAAGTGTAAACTGGTCTAACAAGCAACTCTCTATAAAGTAAATCGGCGTCGATGAACTTTAATAATAAAGTCTTGTTGCAAAAACATACAGCTACGAATTCCTTAGCTTTGTCGCATCTCTTTCTTACATACGTTTTCTCATTCTGAAATAAGAAGGATATTAAATGGCACTCAATTATACTAGCTATATGCGAATTTTAATTTGTATTTTTTAATTAATTTTATTCTATAATATTTTATTATTTGTATTTTTAAACCTCTAGTTCGCACGAAGCCATTTATGGCAGTTATAAAATGCAACTCTATTGACAACTTTTGAAGTTTAAATTTAAACAAATAATTGTATATGACATGCACTAGAAAATTATACATAATAATGATTATTATTTTGACTATTTTTTATTAAAGTTAATTTGTATTTTATTTTATTTTGTATTTGTGATGTAATTATGGGTTTTTATTCAAAATAAACGATTTGAAATTGTAATTGAAATACCGGTGTCACATAGTACTTTTGAACTGGAGCTCAAAGCGACCACTATAGTGAAGTGAATACATTCCTTTGCAGCAATACTCGTAAAACCCGATTCAATTTAATGACAATTAAATAAAAAGTAACGATCAAGTGGATAAGCTTTTCCAAGGACGGAGACCCTGGAGGCCCTGAAGTTAATTTAAATGCTGTAGATTGTTTTCTCATCGAGTCGTCCTTATAGTTTTAAAAATAAAAATGTATGTTCTTAAGAATGTATTATGTAGCAATTCAAAATATTAACTATTATTAGCAATAACTTTTTAGGACAACTTGAAGCACAATAACCTATAAAATCAATTATTGATTTCCTTACAGACACTATGTGCATTTTATGGTTCGGTTCATTATGTACGCGTACAAGTATTTCTTGCATAAAACTACGAATAACTATATAAACGTATGAAACAACAACGCTTCACGTATTGTTTATCAAAACTCACGAATCCCATTTATTTATTTAATCGTATGGCAAACAAGATTCGAGTCGCTTAAAATACTACTAATAAAGAATAAGAGATCTATATGCAGTATTTTGGCCCATAGGAGTGCGTCTTCACTAGGCGCAAGCAGGTCTGCATGGGTCCGAATCCCATTTCTACTCGTAACCCATGTCATCATATACGAAGATATTAGTTACTATCCGCAAACGGATGCACATGTTAGATGGCTCGGCGGTCGGCTCATGTAAGTACACATAATAATTATCACACGCCCATCGCATAACTTTTATGTAGGTCCCAAGTGTCAAGCTCGACACTATTAAACAGAATTATGGCGCAGGGTGCATCCATCACTGTTCGCCTACATAGGGAATGAGGTTAGGTAAAGGAAGGTGCGCCATTTGTGCTAATAAGCTAATGTACAGGAATAACAAACGACGATCATGAACGTATAGAAAACGCAAGTTAGCTTTACCAAGAACGACGGCCTTATATTCTTATATGATTCATGAACTATGGTTTACCTTAGCTAATTAATTTTGCTAATACTAACGTAAAGCAAAATATCATTAATATATTCAAGAAATAGTAGTTTTTCGTTTATATTTTAGTCGAACTATTCGTACGTACCATGAAATTGTTCGAATTTGTACCTACTAATATAAGCTAATATTAAATATTCAATAAAAATCAGTAGGTACCTTTAGTTAAAACTAGACATTTTTTACACACTTTTATTACACACTTTTTACACAGTTTTATTTAGCTTCACTGCGTATACCTTTGTATGTATACCTTTGTATGCTTAAAATCTTGAACCTAAAATTTGAACCACTTCCCGGTATCTGATTCAGTTGAAATTTGGAGTACTATCGTAATTCCGGTGACAATGCAATAATATGCTAACATGGAGGTGTTTTGATGATGCAGCCTTTAGATAGCCAAAGGAACTCCTCGATGGAAAAACACAAACACATCAAGTTTAGGCTCATTAGAAAGGTCTTAAGAAGTACTCGATAGACATGCAAATGAGAAGATGTACAGTCAGCAATAAAAGTGTGTCACAAAAATTTTTTTTGACAGTTACTTGGTATTTTTTTATGGATGGATCCAACAGGGATGTACTTATAACCAATATACCAAGCATGGCCTTATAGCTTATATGCGCTTCGGCCACTAGAAACTAATAATTACTACAGCATAACAGGGATATATCATAAGAGCATTATTAGCAAAATTCACTGCTGAAATGTTCAGCTTTCGCATTGTAATTTTCTCCCGCACAAGTAACATGAAGTGTAGTCATTACTAGACTGAAATGGAAGATTCGCTTTGAGTTGAAAAGTTGTTTACAGGAAATGAATCGTCTGGCGGTCGTGATGGGTAGACTAAGATTTAAGAGGAGTAAATTCCCTCGTTGCCATTGAAAATACGGATATCTATATATGTAAACGTAAAAGTCCTGACTGACTGACTGACTCACTTAAATCAACGCCCAGCCCAAACCGTTGGAACTAGAGAGCTGAATTTTTCACAATAGGTAGCTTTTATGACGTTAGTATCCACTAAAAAGCGGTTTTTCAAAATTCATCACCTAAGGTGGTGAAAAGGGGTTGAAAGTTTGTATGGAGATCATAAATTTTTTTGAGTGCGGAACTTGAAACTTCGTATAAAGAGGGATTATATCGGGAACAATTTTGGTCAGTTAGGGTCTTGAAACTTCGTAGTTTGTGAAAGACAAATTTCATGCGTTGTATAATTATTAACAAATGATTAACCGTCCCTACTGTGATATCTTTTGCTGCATAATGTTCTATATTATGCTCATGTAGAATATATAACCACCAACATACAAATCCACGCATACGAAGTCGCGGGCAACAGCTAGTTCTCGTATAAAAGCATTAGAACGATTTCAATTTATCGCTCAAAAATATAATTAAAATTCATAGTCGAGAAGTAAGTCAAATTGAATTAAATTTTATTGATTCACTTGCGAGTTTTCAAAAAAATAAACACTTAGAAGCGAGGTTAAGGATTTCCCAAGATTCTCAAAAAATATTTGTCTACGTTCATCAAAACCACGGTCTTACTTGTCTCCTCTCAAAGTGTTTTGGAATAGAGCCCTGTGCCACACACTCGTATTAGAGCTCTTTCTCACTGACGTGCAGTTTTTTGCGGGTACGGTTTTCTGCAGGATCCCGTTTTTAGTAGTATGCGTATAGTGTCCAGTAAACAGAATTCTCGGGAGAACGTGACTATATTAGCCCGTATACCACTAAAACGGGATCCTGCAGAAAACCGTACCCGCAAAAAAGTGGACGTCTGTGGAAAAGAGCTCTTACTTATGTACCTACCTACACATTTGCGTGCGGAATAGACTATGCTGATTTAAAATTTCGCGCTCATACCCGTCCTTAACCCCTATACGGAAAATGCCGTTCACGTATCACGTTCTCTGTTATCCATCATTCAATTGGCAGTTAACGTGAGTTCGCGGCATGTAGGCGATCACAGAGACGGAGCTCCGAATCAAGCGTGAAATTAAAAAAGTTCCATATTCCTCTGGTATTTATGAGCGCTTGAGTGCACTAGGGCGCTAATGCCCGCTCTCCTTGTCGAGGCGCCCCACAACCAACTGTGGTCACAGTCCGTTGTTGAAAATAGTAACAAAGTATTTAAAATTTTAAAGTAGGTATTATCCCATAAAATTAACAAGCAACGTGGTATTTTAGTTTCGCCTTGACGCCTGGAACCAATATCAGGGGGCCTAGCCAAGATGACAGTCGTACATCGGCAAACGCCAAACGAAAACAAGAAATGTATCGGGATGACAGATGCTACGAAAAGTCGGGGCGTTTTCTCTCAACGTTTATCATCTTAGGCCCCCAATAATATTAATTAATTTTACCACCAATGTAAACGTTCATTAGGGAATTACAACGGTTTCATTTAAAATTTCGACATAATCTAAAAGTACCTACATAGAATCACATTGCACAGCCACTAAGCCAAGAACTTGGGTCAAATAAATAATGCCGCGGATGTCAGTCGTTTTCGTCCACATTTTGGGTCAAAAAGTCGCTTTTATTGGCCATCACAAACCTAGGAGTCCAGTTATTCTCCATTACCGCGTCGTTAAATCCAAATTGCCCTACGACCTCTCTCTGCTCGGCTAGTCGTAATGAATAAGGGGACTAGGTTTAAAATGAGCGCCATTTAAAACCGGTCTAACATATTGCTTTTAATGCCTGTTATAAACAAGGAATCTAAGCTCTGGAAAAACCTTGTTTAACATCAGTAAAGTTAAGTAAAGCACTATCAGTTTAAGTACAAATAACTATATTATCTCAGAGTTTTTACTGCTTTCTTAATCTCTTCTTAGTACGTGGAAACTAAAAGTGTAATAAATCTGTAATATATCCTCCTTTTATCTTCTCCAGCTGAGGCTTGTCCCAGTTATCCCAGTATCGTTTATCATAGTGCTCATTCCTTACCTTTTTTGGAAATGTTCGCTATTTCCTCGGATGTTATTTTATAAACTTAAACGTCTTTTCCTTCTTGGGTAGGTATTTATCGATAGCCAAATTCAATGGTTCCAAGATGACTTGGAATTCTTAAGATAGCGACTTAAGACCAAAGAGGATATAATAGGATAGAGCGGTACTGTCATAGTAAATTTTGTAACCACAGTAAAATCACTGCCTTCTATCGACACACTTTAAAACTAAAAATGAAAATTATAAAAATACGATAAAATGTATTTAAATATGGATAAACGATTTTTTTTTTGCATTTATTATTTTTATGATTTTGACCCATGTTCTTTCACTGATATGCGTTAAAATTGTTTAATAACAAACGAAACCGTCAGCGCCCTCTATACGAGAGTAGGCCAAAGGTAGTGACGCCATCTGATCGAGAACCAAATTTTCGTGATTTTCGAGGCACGTTTTTTCCTTAGACTGTATCCATCTATTACGGAGTTAGATATATTTTGATTGATTCTCGATCAGATGGCGCCACTAGTTTTGGCCTACTCTCGTATAGAGGGCGTTGACGGTTTCGTTGTTATTTATAATTTTAATGCATATCCGTTAAAGCACATTCATATAAAAATAATTAATGCAAATAAAAAAATCATTTATCCATATTTAAATACATTTTAACGTATTTTTATACATTTTCATTTTTAGTTTTAAAATATGTCGATAGATGGCAGTGAATTTACAGTCGTTACAAAATTTACTATGACAGTACCGCTCTATCTTATTATATCCTCTTTGCTTTTATTCTAAGGGTAATTTAATGATATGATCTGGTCAGCAGACTAATTTCAATTGGTTAATGTAAGTTTGCTATTGATTTCCATCATTTATTTTCTATTTTTTTAGCTTATTATTACAATTATGTATGAAGTCCAGTGACACCTCTACTCTCAGCCCTCACACCGGTGATGCCCTTGAGCCATCCTAGATGTCGCTTTTTGTGGGGGCTCATCTTGTGGGGGCGAGTCACCGTCTGCCGGATATAAAATTGTGTACTTTGTCTAACCTTTCATTATAAACTACGACCCGCCCCGGTTTCGCACGGTTGCAATGCTGATGTATCATAAGGTACATATAAATCTTCCTCTTGAATCACTCTACGTATCTATTAAAAAAAAACCGCATCAAAATCCGTTGCGAAGTTTTAAAGATCTAAGCATACATAGGGACAGATAGACAGCAGAAAGCGACTTTGTTTTATACTATGTAGTGATGCTTAGGTATAAGTTTATCCAAAAAGCACCGCTTACAAAACAGCCAATGAACAACGGACTGCCGAGATTTTTAGCAACTCTAAATACTTATCCCTACTATTATAATATATATATACCTAATATTATGAATGGGACAGTAATATATTGATTGAATACTCTTTATTGGCACACCTCAGTAAATGATACAGCTTGACGAATGGGGACGACCGACGGCCACGAAACCGACTTTCCATACAAACGAAGTCCCCAGTTTTCTCTCTGGATATTAACATTAATGAAAATATTTTTACACAATTTGATGTATTTTAATCATAGCTATGCCCATGGTTACCAATTTGACACTGGGTTAACGGTTTAACCGGCTAACCCCGGGTTAGTGGGATGGTTCAAGTGGCGCTAAGGGCCACTTGCACCTTGCACCATTCACTAAACCGGGGTTAACCGGTTAAAACTGGACTTACAATGGTTACCAGTACAATTTGACACTGGGTTAACGGTTTAACGGGTTAACCACGGGTTAGAGGGATGGTGCAAGTGGTAATAGAAATAGGTAATTAATGTGCTGTGAACTTTGAAGTTTGAAATTTGACAGGATTACGGAGGACACAGAATTAATAAAACACTTCTGAGAGTATTGAATATTTTAGATGAGCCTTTAACTTGCTATTGTGAACTTTGTGACGGGCTTAAAGTGGTTACACTTGTATCGTCTGTCACCGTTGCCGTCACTTTCTAACATAATATATACATATTACTCTTACACAAGTGTGAGAGTAAAATATATAATACGATGACAGATAGATAAAAGTGTATTGTAATTAAAAATAACGTGTTAAATCTAGAAGAGAAAGTAATTAATTAAATTAAAGAGAGCATTGCTATGTTTCTTTAAGACCGGTATTTTTGTAATAATGTAGCTTTTTTTTCACTAAAATATACTTGGTTGCAAGAATCGGTACCAGCTTATTCTGATTGTAATAACAGGCTATGAATTTGATCTGGATTTGTGATGGATATGATCTGTCAGTGTCGGAAGTGACGTTTCTAGTTAAAAAAATGCCACTCAAAATAAGCCTGCAGGCCTAACCCGATTGAAAAACAGTAAAAAAAATTACATAAGCATATAAGCCGTAGGTACAACTACAACTAACCTCAACATTTTTGGGTCATTCTACAGAAATCTCATTTCCCTGGCCATTTTTGCTGACTGTGTAACTCGTGCCTAACAAACATCCAACCAAAACAGCTAAGCAGAATCTCTTAGGAATTTGCTAATAGGTACAGCCAGGGGAATGAAATTCCAGAGGAATGAGAGTAGAAGAGCCCTTTTACCGGTCCCTCAAGATCATTAGGTTCGATATTCAAACCGGTGCAATATAACAATTGAATTGAACAAGAATGCCTAAACGTGGAAGTTCGTACAGAAACATCGAGCAAAAGCTGCAAGTTTGATATTGGAACAAGGCATGTAAAGATGAAGTTTGAACTACACGGCACGAACCGTTAAATTTAGTACTTATTCTAATTGTAGAGCGACCATGCATGTCGTAAATAAATTAATATCTATTTTTTTCAACACGACTAAAAAAAACGTTAATCTCACTAATACTGATACGATTGATTGCTTGTAATTTACGAAAGGTGCAGTATTGATCCTGCTCACGTCTTCTGAATCAACCTTCTCGTATTCTCATTTCATACACAGTTGAGACAGTGAGTAATGCAAAAGCGAGAACGAGAAGTGTATGTGGACATTTGCCTACAACATATGACGCGCAGGCGGCCCACGAAATCCTCGTAAATTGCAGCACTCAAAGTGCTCAAACACTTCAGTTATTATTGGAATATGGCTTAATGTAGGGCGTCTGATTGTATTTTGACTTTGATTCTAGTTGTTTACATGCTTCTTTAGTTACTTGAAAAGTACGATATCTTTATTAGAAATATTTTGAGTACCTATAACCTATAACGTACATAAACTCTAGGGTCCAGGGTCACGTCTTATAAAATGACTACTATTAGAAATCATTTAGTACAATTTGCAGTATACGTAGAGGTAAAACAAAAAAAAAAGCAGAACTGTCCGTTCTAGATTTCTCGTTGTTCCCTTTATCAAATCTAAGTTTCAACCGAAAGAGATCGAGCTTTTTTCAACCAAGGCTTTCATTTTTGAAATGCTTATTGTAAACACTCATATAATGACGAATTGTAAAAGAAATGACGCCATACTATCCACGAGTGGAGAATTTTTTTTTTGTTAAATATGTCCCCAAAAACCAATAACCAATTGCGGTATCTCTCATTAACAGTTAGAACAGTTAGAAAACATAAACGACGAAGAGGACAGGTATCAGAGACCTCAAAATTATATTTGGCTTTATAAAATCGGATTTCCGAGGCCGATTAAAACTTATAATTTATGAAATAAAACTATGAAAACGGATTATATCGCGTATATTGAATTTATAATACATATCGCGTATATATATATATATCTTTACTTGAAAATAATTGTAGTGTATAACTAGCCTTATGAACCGATTTTGCATGTCCAACCAGCCTTAAAGTTTATAGTCTATGATTGTTCATTATTTTAGTATGTGGGTATTTTTGCACTTTGTAATTTTTCCTCAGTCACCCGTTGACCACGAACGCTGTAAAGGGTTCGAAACGTCGGGATGTATTATAAATTCAATATACGCGATATAATCCGTTTTCATAGTTTTATTTCATGAGTAACTATCGCGGTAACCGAAGACAATCTTATAATTTATATCAAAACATTTATGGCACTATTCATAAAACCATTACATTACATTTACATTACATAGCTAATTATCGTATGTAATAAGGGATGAAACTTAAATTAAATCAAAGGCTTGTAATTTTTATTAATAATGGGGCTAAGTAGACATCACCCGTCTGCGCTACTCGCTCCTACTTAGTATATATTAGCGAGTAATATAATATACATGAAAAAACGTTAGAAGCTTCATTTTACAACATGATTAAGACAAGATTAAGTATATGTAATTAATTGACGAGTGGGTGGCGTGGGGCAAATAATGCCAATTAGCAATAATAATAGATGGTATTGCCATGATTAGTTACGTATAAGATTTAATACAATGCGATTCTTAAGATTAATTAACTGATTTAGTTATTAATGATAAATTAATATAAATAAATGTAATGTCACCAACTGTCACATTTTGCTATTTGGATAACATATGTAAAAGAAGTTAGAATAGACCAAAAACCAAACGTGATATTTCACAACATTTTCTATGTCATTGGACATTTCGCTGCCAAAAAAAAAAACAAAATCGCACTTCTGTTACAATATTTTTCGCTGAATTAATTATGACAAGAAATTCAAGTACTATAAACTCAAAAGATAATTTGCATATTGAAAGAAGCGTGCTGATTAATATATTTGATATACCATAAACTCAAAAGATAATTTGCATATTGAAAGCGTATTGAAAGAAGCGTGCTAATCTTATCCACTTCCCCTCATTTCCGACTCCGTGGAACACACTCGGAATTACAAAATACTGTCAGAGTGCGATTTCAACTTCATTTAACTTAGGAGATAGGATACGTGTTGGAGGCCAATTCAAACTTACATTGTGACATCAAAATAATGTCAGTCGCCCGTGCGTCTCGCTCGTGCCAATACATGAATAGAAAAGTGCGAGCGAAATGCACGCGCGGCCGACTGCCATCATTTAGATATCATTTGAATGTCACAAGGTTTGAATTGGCTTCTTGGTCTTCGGATTCGGTTTCAAGATTTATTGACGTCGGAATAACTTTTATTAAAATCGCCAGCAAGTTTTGCACAATGACTGGCTGGCCTACCGGCTGTCTCTAGGCCACGAAACTAGAAAGGTAGTTAACAGGGATATCCAATAAAAATATTCAATCCTGGAATATTTCCCAAAAACAGGAACATTTAATACTATAACAAAATAAGAATTCCAATATTTTACTACTAAGTACATAATAATAATAATTGGTTTGGTCGATTTCTGCTATGGAATACCTCTCAGAAATCTTTACCTTTATGCATTTTTGGAGATGGACTAAGTAGATTAAATTACTTTAAGTTACATTATCTTATAAACTTTTTCTCAAAAATGGACGGCAAAGTCGACGTTGCCGGTTAAAAAGTAGGTCGCGAAGTTCGTAGTTTATGGTCAGTCAAAAAATTAAAAAGTTAAAAACATTGCAGTCTCGATTTCGGGACTGCAATGTTGCATACAAATTCCATTATTTGTCTAGTTCCACTTTTTAAAAGTTGAAGTGGCCATATCAAATGAAGGCATAGGTCCCATTAAACAGCCAAACAGATAATCAGTAGAAAAATACACTTCTATTTTTAATAAAATAAAAAAGGCGTCAAAGCAAATCTTTTTACTTTTTCTGTGAAAATATATACATAAGAACGTTGCTTCTGTAAAATATTTCTATTATATTTGTATTTATTGCGCCATTTTTGAGAAAAGCACTATATAGGTATATGACTCGGCTGGAAGGCTACTTGCTGGCTTCGGATTCAATTAATCGGACTCCCAAGGTCGTCCGTTTAAAACGAATCCTCAGCCAGCTAGACTGACAATAATGTACATGTACATGTAATTCAAAATGGCACATCTGTTTCTGAAGTCTATTTACATGACTGCTGAAAATGATCTTGCGTCAGTACGTATGTTTACAGGGTACGTAAATAATAAAGCCGACCACATCCGTGTCTGTCGACTTTCGCTGACAAAAATATTTCTGACGGTGGATCGTATTGTCTGGAGCCGGAGTGTTTATAATTTGTGTGATCGACGTACTTTTTGGGCCGCAAATGTATGTTTGTCGATAGTTGTGTGACGATCGCGGAGTTTACTGCGGGCTACTGATGCGTGTTTTACTGTTGGTCAATATTGACAACTCCCGTCAGTAATCCCATTCAACCCTGTCATCGATTTCTAGCCTGGGTGTTAACTATTTAGCGCTACTTGCACCATCCCACTAACCCGGGGTTAACCGGTAAAACCGTTAACCTAGTGCCAAATTGTACTGGTAACCATGGTAACTCCAAGTTTAACCGGTTAACCCTGGGTTAGTGGGATGGTGCAAGTGGCCCTTAATGTGATTGTAGAGCTTGAGTCCATAATAATATCACACCCGCAGGAACAAATGCTTGTATAGTGATACCAGCCTTCTACCGTTACTTCACACGAGTCGTCATTATATATTTTAACGCCATTTCTACCCCCTTGGGGTTGAATGTCAACAAATATTTCTTAGTGAAACTAAAAAAAATGAAGAGAAATTTATTTCAACGATTTAGTCTGTATATTGTCTTTGTAAAGTTTACGAAACTATGAAATATACCTAGAAGATGGATGTGTAATACGGTTTTCCGACTAGACCTAGGATTTATAAATACCCCCACGCGACAGTAACTTTGTCTTACCTTAAAAAAAACTCTGACTTAGCGGTAGTTTATCGTGTACTTTGTTTCTAATTAACTTTAAAATTAACTATTTATAGTCTTGTCTCTATATATAAAAAAAATTGTTGAAGCAGACAAGGGAGGGGTAAAATTCAATGGGGAGAAAATACATTTTATACGATTTGCAGACGACATCGCGGCGTTTGCAGAAACTTCAGCTCAACTAGAACATCTAATGTTAACAATGGACACAGTATTTAACGAATTAGGCTTAAAGATAAACATAAAGAAAACTAAGACCCTTATAACTTCAAAACGCAAAACTAATCATCCTCCAATAGTTCTCAACAACATCCCAATTCAGCAGGTTGATAGTTTCAAATATTTAGGTAGCTTAATTACCAGGGACTCCAGGTGCACACCAGACATCGTTTCAAGGATTGCTATGGCAAAAAAAGCTTTCAACCAGAGGAAACAATTATTGAAATCCCGTTTATCATGCAGAAGCAAGAAGCTACTGATTAAGGTGTACATCTGGAGTATAGCCCTTTATGGAAGTGAAACGTGGACAATGACCCTAAGAGATAGAAAGAGAATGGAAGCATTTGAAATGTGGTGCTGGAGGCGAATGGAAGGCATTAGTTGGAGAGACAGGATAACGAATGAGGAGGTGCTAAGAAGAGTGAGTGAAAGAAGAGCTATTCTGAACACTATTGCAAATAGACGCGGGAAAATGATTGGACACTTAATACGACACGACTACTTCTTTAAAACTATCCTGGAGGGGCGGATAGGAAGGAAGCGGGGTAGAGGAAAACCCAGACGCAGCTTTTTAGATCAAGTGAAAGAAAAAGTAGGGGTCGTGTCGTATCAAAAAGTCAAAGAGCTGGCGCGGGATAGGGAAAGCTGGAAGATACTCCACCGACAAGAGAATAACTCTTAAGTTAATGATGATGATTTATAGTCTACCAACACAGGTACCTACACATAGTTAGCGCAATTTAATATATAAATTAGCATACAAATACATCTTTCATACAACTTACGACATAAAAACACGTTATAGTCTAATGAATAAATTAGTTTTTTATTATACAGCTGTACGAAGTTGTGTACAAAAGAAGAACGCGTATCACGACTGCAGTATGTACTCAAGGCGAATTTGTAGAAGCCCCGGAATCCCGGAAATCTATTACTTACAAAGTTTACAAGGAGTAAAGTTCAGTACGAGTACACGGCAAAGGTTAACTACACGTGCTCTAAATCCTGTTACAGTACTCACAAGCAAATAATCAAGAATTGCGAGGAATCCGAGGAAATCTTACACCGGAAATCAACCTTGGATTGGGTATGCACTCAAGACCACAAATCCACTCCCAATACATTTTAAATTCAGTCCGCACATATTTGACTTTGCTCTAGCGTGAACAAGCGTTTGTGACCAATACTGCTTCTATGCAATCTCAATAGTCTTAATACTACATTAGCAAATACTAGAATAAACTCTTGTAATAGATATGTGTTCATGGCACCATTGGTACGAGTATCTTGTGTAGGATTTTCCTCATAGTCGAAATGAAAAGTATTAGCGTTTAACTGGGGTAAAAGTTCATTTTTCACCCATGGTTAACAATCTACTATTACGCAGTCAGAAATTCAGAACATTTTTGCAGCTGAAAATGAGACCGTGAAGTCATGTATTTTTTTAAGTTAGGTAAATAAAATAATATGTATATCTAAATATTTGAGCCAAAACGCAAAAATACTCACTTGCGGGTGGAATATTATTTTGTTGTATTACTTGGTAATATTAATCCCACCATAAACATTTTCATGTAAAAAGTTGCCAAGACGAAACAATAAGGCTCGTACTGCGAAAAAGTTATCAGATTTCTTATAGAGTCAAGTTTCTAACTCTACAAGCCCTAACTTCACAAACTCTACATCTCAGCCAAAATATGTGGCTTGGCCGTTTCGCTACCGTCACATGGACATAAGGTGAAAAATGTATTCACTATTCATTATTTTTTATTATACAATAGTTCTTGTAGTAAGGAAACGGCCAAGCCATATAATTTGACTAAGATGTAGAGTTTGTGAAGTTATTAGGGCTTGTAGATTTAGAAGCTTGGCTCTACAAGAAATCTGATAACTTTTTGACAGTGCGAGCCTTATGATTTCGTCTTGGCAACATTTTACATGAAAATGTTTTTGGTGGGATTTCACTTCTTTTTGTAAGTTGCTGAATAACAATCTTCCAACCCCTAATTTAAAGGGTTGGGGGTAATTTACTATTAAAAATCCTGAAATACGAATCTCGAGGCATTTTTTACACAATCTGCTTTTTACTGATTCCCCATACAAACTTCAACCCCCCTTTTCCCCCTAACGCTCTTTTCCACCCCCTTACGGGGTGATTTTGGGGTTAAAAACTATTATTTATCCTTCCACCAAATTTCAACTAAATCGGTTCAGCGGTCATTAATTCCCCATACAAAATTCCACCCCCCTTTTCACCCCCTTAGGGGCTAAAAATTTCAAGTTGTTGAACTGTTCTGTTTTTTTTTGTGTACTAAGGCTATCTTACATATCAAATTTCAGCTTCCTAGGATTTCAGGAAGTACCCTAAAGGTTTTGATGATCATCAGAGAGTGTGTGAGTGAGTGATGAAATCGTTTTTTTTTTTGATATGAATAAAATCCAAAGGATAAGAGCTATGTAATTGAAAAATTTTATGCTTAATAAGTCCACTAATGCCATCATATCCCGAGAATTTTGTTTATCTGGTATAATCCAAACCCTAGTTACATGAGGGTTCAAAAAAACGACGAAGCGTTTCGAGAAAAGGTAGGTAGTGCCCTTGCGCTTCGCTTTGCTCGTCTTGGCAGGGGCACTGCTGTGCCCCCAGATAAGAAAATCACCAAGTACGAAGGCATTTTGTATTGAATTTTTGATAAATTGGTACGTGAAATCTTGTTAATAGTCGAAAACCGATTGAAACAGTCGAGACGGTGTTGGAACTAAATTTAAATGTCGAAATATTTTATTAGAAACGCCGTCTCGTGTTAACTCTATGTGTTCAATGTGTGTGTGTGTTGTTATCAGAAGTGACTTGTTCTGTCGGTAATATTCTATGCAACATATCAATTTACTTCCATTACCTGACCCCACAAATAATACTCGTATAATAGCTGAGCGGCCTCCAAAAAATGACCAAACGAACATGGGAGCAGAAAACGTTAATCATAATGGAAAATTAGCTTCTGTTCCGACGGCCTTCTCTCTGCAGACGACAAATGAATTTGTACGATTTGAAAGGTGCCTTTTTCCTTAATGTTGGCGCTAGACGTTTTTATTTTCAACATTCGCGTCAAAAATATCGGAGACATTGAAAACAAACGATTGGAATAATAAATATTATGAAAAATTGTTATTGTACACTTTCACGTAGGATTGACGTAATACTTGCTGTGCCGTAAGAAAGCTAATGAGAATAGTCTGTTCTGTTTATTCACTAATTTGTCTGATCCACAGTCAGCCATGTCGTCTCCACATTCTGTTTAATGGAAAAAGGCCATGGACGAAGAGTACAGCTCCCTGATAAAGAACAACACATGGAGCTTGACTGATCTTCCAACCAATAAGAAGGCCTTACCTTCCAAATGGGTATTAGACAGGAGAGGTAACACGTTTCAAGGCCAAACTTGTCATAAAAGAATTCGCTCAAAAGAAAGGGATAAACTACGAGATTTACTCACCAGTAGTAAGGTATACCTACTTACAACTATACGCTACGTGTGTACCTTACTAATTACTGCTCTATCGGCAAAATATAGCATGGATATTCAGGTGGATGCTGTTTCTGCATTTATACAGGGAGAGATAGATACTGACATTCACATGGTACAACCGGAACTACTATATATTATGTACAAGGATCTCATGTATGCTGTTTACATAAGTCTATTATACTGTCTAAAGCAAGCTAGCCGCTTATGGAATATGAAACTAAATCGTGTACTCAAAATATTGGAATGCAGCAGTCTAAGACTGATCCATGTGTTTACTTCAATTAAGAGAGGCATACTTTCATTGCGGTATGGGTCGATGACATACTTATTTTTACATCTCATCAAGATGGTGACAAGATGTCAAGGATATGTTGAAGAAGAAGTTGATGAAACATTTTGAGATTAAAGATCTAGGAAAAGCTAGCCAGTGCCTAGGATTCGACATTACAAAACAAGGAGATGCAGTTATATTCGATCAGTTAAAGTATATTAATGAGATACTAGATAATCGAATTTAAACTGTTGTGAGACATACTAACATTAAATCATTTTACGGTTTAGACTCACTTGTTTTAGTCACTCGCGCGACAAGGAGACCTAGGCTCTCCGAAACATGTCGCGCGAGTGACTAAAACAAGTGAGTCTAAACCGTAAAATGATTTAAGATACTAGATAGATTCGGGATGTCAGAGTGCGACGCTATAAAAACGCCTATAGAGCCTGCCATTATGTTTAGCCAAGATGCAGAACCAGACAATAAGTATCCATACCGGCAAGTTATTGGCTGTATTCTCTACATAGCTCAAGCCACAAGACCCGATATGATATCTCATTTGTAGTAAATGCACTGAGACGATACAATGCAGAACCGAAGACTGAATATGTGACTGCACAGCAGTTAAAAGACTGTTGAGGTGACTAAGCCACACCAAGAATGGTGACTCCAAACATCACAGGATACTGCGATGCAGATTGGGCTGCAGTTGTGGTAGTTTCACCTCTAAATACGGCAACTCCTCTTTACCGACCTTTACCGACCACTCACTGGTGGCCGACAGTTTACTTAAGTAATAAGTACAAATTTTCGTTCTTAAAATCACTAATTAAAACAACGAAATCCTTCACAATTTAACTATAATTTGTATATCCTTGTCTTTATATAGGGGGAGGGGGGCAAGGCCTTTGTTTAGTAGTGGGACACGACAGGCTCCAAATAATAATATCCTTGTAGAAATTATTTTATATTCGTTTTGTTTACCTAAATATGTGTATCTACTCTTTGGTATGGCCTTAAGTAAAGGACTTAAGTTTTGACGTAACGTCTGACGTGACGTCTAGTCAACAAAACTGATATGAGTCAAAAACTCCGGCTAATACTATAATAGACAGATAAATGTGCACTACATGACTACTTTCGTACAATTCGACATACTAAGTAAGATAGTTGTAGACGTTGTAATTCACGTGTAATGATAAGAATAAATAGGTAAGGTAGGGATATAACACGACTTATGGTCGTATCAAAATGAGATGAAAAATATAATAATTAAAATAGAATCAGCCTCCCTCGTCTACTCCCACTTAAATAAGTGGCCTAATAAATACCTAAATAGGTACGGAGCACTGTCCAGCCAGTAAAACTGTGATCTCGTAATCCATACAACAATGTGTAATCGGAGATCATACTTTAAACTGGTTCTCCTGAGCACTCACCTCAGGAGGACCAGTTTAAACTATGATCTATATGATCAGGTGTAATTCTTGTAATCAGTCTTAATTGCCAGTAATCGGCCAGATCAAACAAATTCGAACTTTTTGTCACTATAAGTAAAGTAGTTCGTTAGAGATACCTAATAAACATTTTTGATTGTTTGTTTCTTATTAAATATCAAATTAGCGATTACTGATTAGTCATGAACTTGTATAGGTGCTACTTACCTATTAATTATATTATGATCATCATCACACTGATAGATAAAATCCAGTGAGTGGAGGAGACAGAACTTCCTCCGCTTCATTCCCAGCCAAGTGAATGTGGTTTCACTTCCATTTATCATTGTAATAAACAGCCTATAATACGCGTACATTTTATTAAAAGTTAATGAAGCAGCTAATATCATCTTTCAGCATTTGAACACTCGCTCTAACCAGATGGGCTGGAGTTCCGAGACCTGTCTATTTACGGACGGGTATGGGATCGCACGCTGATAATAGTTTATTAATAATTAGGTCAAAAAAATCCTTATTATGAAATCAATCGAGCAGTGCTGTATCGTGTAGAGTTTGCATTCATTAAATACACATTCGGTTTGATTGAATAAGCTAGCCATATCGATTTGGGTTTAGTATATAATGTTACTTAGTTCTATTTGATGACATTACAAAAATAGTATTATATTATGTAATTCTACTTTCTATTATGAATTTTAAATAAAATAAAAAATGTTCTCTGTGTTTGCTGTTACATGAAACGAAGTTAATTTCTTTAACCATAATAGTATTTACCTTGAGAAATACGTATAAATGTAAATTAAATAATATTACTTTGTAACTATGTGACGTTACTAATATCTTACTTTGTCAAGAATGTTGCAATTTTGTGCGATGTCAAAACTAATGAGATAACGGTTTCTCTCCCCTTTTGCAGAAAAGGCACGTCTCTTATTACATATTATTTACTTTAGGGGAACATCAGAAATGATAGCTCTGATGTCACAAATGTATCAAAATCCAAAAAAATCACGTTCTTTAAGTTACCTGTACCTATTCTTTAGTTTGTTATCTCTCTTTTAATACCTACGAAACTCGATTATACGCAAATTATTTTTGGTCAAATCCTGTGGTCTATGGTTAGCACCAAGTATTAAATTTTCATATTTTGGTTAATTTATAGAATATTTGATGATTCTTTAGACGGGAACAAGTGAATTAATTTGCTAGGAAAGCAAACGGATTGTATTCGATTTTTGATAGTTTTAAAACTTTTAAAAATTAATTTCTACATTTAGCACGAAACATTTTCTATTGGTTTTACACATAATATCCGATTGCAATTCATTTCTGGCTCTTTTTCTTCGGTAATTTTTTAGAAATTTGCAATTAGTGTTTAATTTGATTATGGACCGAGAATTAATATTACCTATCTCAAACCTACTACATATCGTTTCTTCTAAAATGCTGTCGTTCTCTTTACAGTCCTAAATGTCCTAATGTGTCAAAATATAAAATTTTATCAGCGCACACTCCTCAAGGAGACTCATTGCGTTATTTGAAATCAAAAATATGCCTGATTTTTGCTTACAGAAAAGTGATTTCCCTGCTAAGGTTACAAAGAAATTTAAAACAAGGACTACCCTTTACAGGTATAAAAAATTTGAATCGCTTTATAATATTAGGTATTTTGTTCATAATTATTTGCTTCACGCTTTTATCATTACCTACTAACTTCTGTATACTAGGTACTTTACTGCTGAATATCGACGTTTATGTCCAAACTTTTTCGTATTTGGGATATACAATATATACATAAACTGATATATGACCCAACTCAGGTTTATTATTGGTTGTCCATCGAAGAGGAGTGTTTCCAGTCGCCTGGGGCCTGGGGAGTAGTTCCAATCGCTTGGCGAGGGTATGCCAATAGCAGAAATCTTGATCTCTGATAGTGGTGTTGAAATAAGTTGAATTTATCATAATTAATTTTATATTAATAAAATATATTGAAATGAAACATTTTAAACATGAAGTCTAAGTTTCGAAAGTAATTAATTTTCCCTACAAAATAAATGGTATCATTTGATTGCTGATATTAAAACAAAAATAAATAATGCACGTGAATGCAATATTTTATAATAAAAATTCGATGTATTTCGAACAAGTAGGTTTAGCCAACGTGCTAAAATAGTTAACGCTCCGTAGCGTACCGTAGGCATTCCTCTATAAATATCACTCTTACATATTAGTGCGACAGTGACAGTTGCGTTTCGTTCGCTACGGAGCGTTAACAATTGGCACGTTGGCTACTCACCCTGATGTGAATCTATAAAGCTATCGTTTATTATGGAGCAAATCGAGCCCGCTAAAATATAACTGTATTATATGATGACTATCATTTTTGGCTTTTGTATTGCTATGATTAATTTGCTATTGCTATGATTAAGTCCTAAAGACTATAAAAATTGTTAAAATTTGAATTGATACATTTCAAGGTTATGGTATTGTCTGCAGTAAAAGTTCCTGAGCGGGCGAGGTGTTCAAAATGATCTGCACACAACTTTATTCTAAAGAGAATAAAAGAGCTCGCTGATTATTTTCAATACCTTGCCCACCTAGCTACTCGTACCTATACTTTTATGCTGCTGAATGTAGTTGGTTCCCTTGAGCGCTCCACTCGCCAGCGCTCGCGTCTACAACGGAAATATTTCCTGATGGGTGCTTACGCGGTGCTCATTGTAAATAAAACCTTCGAATGCATATAAGCACGAAGCACGAAGCACGAGCTGATATATTTAACGAGTAATTTAAGTACGCAAGATACTTACGGCGCCGGGATGGGTGTTTACTCAGATGTGCATTACGAGCCATACTTACTCGTACGAGTATGTAAAGAGGCCTTGTGCCCTGATTTAGGACAAGCATTAGAATTAAATCGAGAGAAATTATTTTAATTCATCTTCTTAACTGCTGCTTCGGAGCCAAGAGTCTGTTGAGTTCAAGTTTTGGGTGTATTATTTGTTTATACAATTAGGAAAATTAGGGACATAATGTTTTTAGAATTCGCAATATAATTGACTCCTCTGAATTTAGGATTTCAAGAAAGAAAATATAAATATCCAGACGCAAGATAAAATGTGCATCAGTGTAGGTAAATGTTACTTATAAAATGGTCTTTAGTAAGTAACATAATCAATAACCGTTAATTATAAAATATTGTCATCACGTTTCGACGAAGAGTTTTTATACATACCCGGAAATCAATGCTACGGGCTACGGCGTAGCACTACAGGCATAGTTTATTAATGAAGTACAATATATAAGTATTTGAAGAAAATGTAATAATGTGTGACATGCTATATGTTAGCAAATTTGATGTATATAAGGACTAATGGACAATAGGTTATTAATTGTGTAATTATGGTCTGGCATCGAAGAATACTGCGTGGACACGGTGTATCGGAACAGACCTCGCTCTAACTTAAGATAAATGAGCATACACCCGACAACCTATAAATTAATAACACCAATATACCGAGGTTACGCAATAGGCGTACGTATTAGGTTTAGCCTTATAATTAACAGTAACCATAACAAACACTTGACATCTACTTTAACTTATCATGCAGAAGGGGGGTTGCGAACGTGCGTACATGTGTAGTCAGTTTACTAAGGCTTAATTTGACAAAGGCTCAGCGTTACCGCTCGGATTTTAATTTACACCCCTCTGTAAACCATGATCCCGAAACTTTTCGCAAGCTTTCTAACTCTAACCTCAATTCGTTCCAAATGCATTATAAAATCTAATCCGTGTAGCATCATTGTGGTGTTTAATGAGAGCCAGGTGAACGCTTAGCATTTTTTTGAGCCCGAAAGCTGTTCGTGTATGAACTGCACAATATGTACCGCATGTGGTGGCGGTGTGGCGCAGGCACCCGGCGACGTTCGCAGCCCCTGGCACTCAGGGTCGGAGACAGTCGCATGCGAAGCGGGATGGGCGACGGTGGGGCAACATGAACGGGGCTCACTGAGAGGATGGTGCGGCGGCACGGAGAACGTGTAGTACTTGGCCGTTTGGTTGTGAGCGCGGAGTACAGAGCTGTGGGTCAGCGTGACCACCACCACGAGGACTGAAGCCACCGCCAGCGCGAAGAAGGACGCGGCGACGGCGGCCACCACGCGCCGCCGGCGCGCCTCCTTGCCGGCGTCCTCGGGCGGCACCTCCGGCTCGGGCGGCGGCGGCTGCGGCTCCGGCGACCGGCTGCGTACCGACGGCCCGCGGCTGTGCGGCAGCTCCAGCGTGTGCCGGCGCGAGCGGCGTGCCCGATCGCATTCGGCAGCCGAAGAGTGGTGCCGGCGCAGCCGGTGGGGCACTCCTGGAGCCACGCGGCATGATGCTGAGCGCAGCGTGCGCACGGGCACCATTAAATCATCGCTAGCGGCCCGCGGCACCCGGGCTGAATGCACTGACCGAAATGAGTGATCGCGTGCTGAGCTACTCGGAAAAGCTAAATCTACGGAAGCGCGCGAAGAATGCCTCGAGAATCTGTCTCGGTCACGATGGTCTACGCGCACCGACATCGTGCGGGCGGAGCGCGCGGCGGCGGCCGCGCGAGTGACGCGACCCTCCCCGCCTGATCTCGACGCCGCCGCCGCCAAGCCGCGCACTCGTGTTTACACTCGTTCTCGATCGCACAAAGAACGCTTGCAAATATTCCCATACATCACTACAGTAACGTGAAAAGTGATGTCTCGAAATGGAAGTGGCCGATTCCGAAATGTTTGCTCGCCGTCGCTCGAGTTCGGACTCATTCAGCTCCTAACTCTGAGCAAATGTTTATGCAATCACGTGATTTACCAATCCAAACTTCGAAAAGGAATGTAATCATTTCACCCTATAGCGAGGAATTATATTACTGTACGGCATCAGGTAAACAAGCATGCGACTTCGTGACCTACTTTTGCGTGCTCTAGTGGAGATGCTTGAATGAAAAAGGTGTTATATAAAGCATTAAGGTGGCTTTGTGGTGGAATGAAAATTATGTAACATTAATATCGTTAAAATAGGAGAGCATTTAATATCTGGAGTTCTCATGCTAGTAGAGAGTGGCGCTCAACGGTAAATGGGGCAAGGCGGCTTTTGTTGCGGAGTCCACGTTGTCAAGTTAAATTGTCTCGGAGCCGGGAAACGAAACAGATAGTCGAGAAGTTGTCGCGGGGCCGCTACATCGACACTATTCAATGCGGCGCCTCGACACGCTACGGGTAGTATGGACACGTAGTGCGACTACGACAACTGTTACCTGCGCTTCGTAGGTGACCAATAAAATTGCAGTGCGAATTTAAATTATCAACAATTTTATCACCTAATATTTCATAGGAATCTTTCATCCGTCTGTTGTATGTATGTAACTAAGATTGACTTTTATAAAAACATGCAAACCTCGACGTCAAAGTTTGCAAAAGTTTTAATATGTTGGTACCTTACACGCTATGACATTAGCATTTTAAAGTTTATTGCATGATAATTACAGTTAAATAAGCATCCTTCCACAATTTCACACGCACCTCTTAAAAAGGATATTTATGGTAGGTACTAAGTCCTCTAAAATTATAAACTTGTGTGGTAAATAACCAGATAAATGCGCAATTTATATGCAAGCAGTGGCGGTGAAATTCTATGAGTTGCCCTCGGCGTATTCACCCGAACCGGCCTTATATTATAAACACATAGGTACCTATCAATGAACATGAAGTTCAATTAATGTAGTAAATCATAATATTAAGCTTTACTCAATAGATCAGAGTAAATTTTACAATGGTGTTATTATTTAAATTTTTCAAAAAATCAGCTGAATTTTAGAATTTCATTACAATGAATTTAAAATAGCCGCCCGATACTGTAAGACTACTTATCTTAGCAATATACCCGTCAGTTCTTAGCGACACAGCTAGGTTTAAATTAATGTTCTGTGAAAGATGACACACAACAGTCCTAAGTATTCAGTGTCTCCGCCGACGGGCCGCGATTGAAACGCAACTGACGTACAATACCCAACAACACAATGCTACGCTATCGGACCCAGAGATAAGATACAAAGCTCCGTTCCGAACCTTTGACGTGTGGAACTCAACTCAGTTTACCAATACACGTGACAGAGGAAAAGTAGGACTTGGAAAACTTTTGGCTGTACCTTTACTTCACTTTATTATTTTAAGGCCCATAATGTACGTTTATAACAAGTTATGGCTATCAATCTCGCGTGGGAAATTTCTTACTCACGTTAACTTTTTCAGTTAAAAATTTGCTTGACATGTTTTGCTCCATAACACATACAATTATATTATAAGACTACAAAACTATAAAAACTGCAATAATTAAAACGAGATAATCTCTTACAATATTATTTAATACCGTATTTACCGTGGCTAAAAAACACAAATGTGCCTACCGAAATCTGTCTGCAGTCATATTATACCTTGACCATGTACCTATCAATGTTGACAGGTTTGCCCGTCAGATACATCTGCCATCTGCCAGACAGATGTGACGGATACATCTATAATATGTATTAGGCGTATCTCTAGCTATTAGGCATTATTAGTATGCAGTATGCACGCAAATTCTAGAAATTTTGTTTTGCAATAAAACCATAAAAAAATGTTATAATTTTACAACAACAGAATTATTGTGGATACAAATATAGGTATTCCCACATAAGTAAATCATGGCACCCCAACAGCAATTATAAATTATCAAGGCTGACATCCCGTAATCGCGTTATCCCGACGGCGTTATAAATAAATACACGGCACATAATCTTCCTTATAAATGACTAAGGCAAATTTGCCTTTACAATAAGCAAGTTTTGATTGTAGCTTAGCAGTCGTAAATTTTGATATACAATTTCGGGAATCGAGAAAACGTAAACCGTTCACTCGATTTATACGATATCAGAAATGTATATTTGTGCGAGATAAAAATAACAACATCTCTAAACAATGTTCATAAACCCATTTCATCATAGATGTATAGGACCAATTATAATGAAAAAATACTGTAACTGTACAAAAATGACAACATTTTTTAATGTTTGTTGCCTGAATCGGCAACTACAAAACGCAACGAAATCCAGAATAAAATAAATGACCCAGTTTCAACTCATTCAAACGGAATGTTTCGATAGAAACTCAAACATCGTAACTCAGCGGCCAGTTTATATTCAATGAATGAACATATTTTTGGTTTACGCTATTTATACATTTTATTTACGCTGGCGGTAAGAGATAAAGATAGCGTGAAAGCTTGTAACATAAGTACATATTATATAAATGGTTTTATACTGCAAAATATTGACATTCTGAATTACAAAACTACAATTTGTTCAGTTTTGAGTGTTGAAGCTGAATAGAGGCGAGTGAAAAAATTATCAAGTGGTGGTTTTGCAAAATGGCGTTCGCGTTCGCAACGAGATCGCCCACGTAGGACACTTCCATAGGTATCAAACGATTAATTCACCCCGCTCCGCGCCGCGCCGCTTCGCATTTGCGTGTTGTTCGCCAGACGCAGCGTTACAATCCCAAACAATCGGTATAAAGATAAAACCAAAGCTACACAATGAGCTAGCTTTATTTCCTGCGGGCACTGCGACATCAGATATTATGTTTCTCGCTACACAATCCCCTGGTTAATGACGGTAGTTCTACTCGAAACAAATTTACCTCCCCTCAATGACCCGAGCACCCTTTTTCAACAACCACTGTTGGAACAGTGACAGTTATTGGATTCCTCGCAGTTGAATAATGCATAAGGTCAGAACACTCATTCCGTTCTAGTATAAAAAGAGCATTAAAACACCGAGCCTACTTCTGTTCTGCAAACTCTGCGAACTTTGGAGAGAGAAAAACTGAAGCGAAAGCAAACTTTGCGGAATGCGTGAGTAATATAACTGTTAAGAGCTAAACATTTTTAAATTGTTGTACAATTGTGTTCACAACCCAAAACTTTGTTTAAATAAAAAGCCACAGTGTTTGTTTACATTTAAATTTATAACACTAGCGCAGGCGGTAATCTGGTGAGCATCATTCGTGGCGTTTTCTAATTTAATGTGGGCTGTTATTTTGGTGATTTTTAGGGTTCCGTGTATATGACTCGAAGGCACGCGATTACCCTTACCATAAAATACAAACAATATTTTTCCCACATACTGCTGTGGCAAGTAGATTTAAAAATATAAGACATCATTTTTATTTGTTGTATCTCAAACAATAAAGAGTATGAACAAAACACCGGTATAGCGTTATATCAAAAAATAAAAATATTTGTAAAATGGTCGCCTTCGCCTAAATCAAATTATGAACATTTTAATAAATAAATAAACGCGGTGTCTATTTATTAATTTATCATCGGACTCAATGACAAAAACAATTGATTATTTTTTGCCGGTGAGTAAGGTTGCCAGAGCTCGAGGGAGAGGAGTGTTAGGGTCGGCAACGCGCATGTAACTCCTCTGGAGTTGCAGGCGTACATAGGCTACGGAGACTGCTTAACATCAGGCGGGCCGTATGCTTGTTTGCCACCGACGTAGTATTAAAAAAAAAAAAAAAGATTATAGTATATTCAGAACCCTCGATGCACGAAAATGATTCGCCCTTGACTTCTTGTATAACATCGTTGACCTTGTGATCAAACCACTCGTGTAAGAAAATGTCATTAAAGAGTGCTTAAGTGATAACTTTTACTCTTGCTAGTGGTAAGAAAGTACTGTTACTATTAGTAAGAGTAAAAGTTATCGAATTCTTGTTTGCGGTTTTTTAGGGTATTAATTAGGCAGTAGCTTTGTCTCGAAGCTTGGAATGAAAAGTTGCATTAAGAAGGTTTGTTTTCCGACAAGAATATTATACATATTAATAAGTTTTGTATTTCAAAACTAAATTATAATATTTTAGGCGAAAGTGATAGCTACTATAATTATTAATAATGAATGGTTATAAAAACATCACAATTGCTCGGAACACACTGTGATAGATGTTGCGAATATTCGCTTCCGCATCCGCAACCGCGGAACTTCCGCATTATTTTCAGAATCCGCATCCGCATCCGCATCCGCATAAAATCGATGCGGAGCTTAATGCGGATGCGGATGTGCAACAGGTCGGTACAGGAACGTCTTAGTGGCGGCGTAAGTGCTAGGTTATTTCGTCATTAGCCATTAGGAATCTCGTAACATTTTTGTCATTCGTCGATCGAGCAGTTTAGAGGTAACGGACAGCGACAAGAAGTGACGAGTTTGTTTTATTTTGGACTTTTACTATACAGTTATGCGATTGTAGGGCAAAGGGTGTTGAGTAGTGTTGTTAAATTATAAATAAAAATAAAACTATGAAAACGGATTATATCGCGTATATTGAATTTATAATACATCCCGTTGACACCCGTTGACCACGAACGCTGTAAAGGGTTCGAATCGTCGGGATGTATTATAAATTCAATATACGCGATATAATCCGTTTTCATAGTTTTATTTCATGAGTAACTATCGCGGTAACCGAAGACAATATTATAAATAGAAGTTGTAAATTGCGGATATTCAGTTTCGAGTGAATAAAACCAGTTGCAGCGCCGGCGCAAAGTGCGATTTGAACTTTTTTTTAAAAGATGAACATGATCGTGAAAAAGCTCAATTTATAGGTATTATCACATTATCAATGTATTATTTATTTTTTATTATCACATTATCGAAAGGAACTTACATCCACTTCATCAAAAAAAAAACACTATTAATCTATGCACCCGGATCAGTTCACCTTGTTCAGCGGTGAAGAGGCGGTATAAGAAAAAAGATGATTTTTTAATTGAACAGTGTAGAACTAGAATAGTTCAGTAAATAGTTTTTTTTTTACCTATAACGAAATCGTCTAGATCTAGAAAAGTCGGCCAAGTTACTGTTTATTAAATATAACGCACCTATATTCTTGTTCAAATACTAAGTTTCATTTTTTTTTAATAAAAATACTAAATTGTAATATCTGGCGTTTTTATGTACCTAATTTTGACACCCGTATCCACATCCGCGGATGTGAGCATTTCAATATACGCATCCGCATCCGCGTCCGCGGATGTCAAAAAATCTGCATCCGCAACTTCCCTGGATAAGAGTGATAAAACGTTGATTTTTACAAGGAAGCTTTCCAGAATCCAATTATGTAAATTGCGAACTCTTAAAAGATACACACACCTGCTCACTGGCTACATAAATACCTTAAAATAACGGACAACAGATAACGAGATATTACAATATTTAGAAGACGAATTGGGAGATTTGGGACTGGATTGGAATCTTAATGAAAATATATGCTGACCCCAACAATGTTCTGTGAAACTTAAGCCCAATTGAAAATTGTTTTTTGGAAACTTTGGACATTGCCAATTTATGAGACAACAATATAGTGAGTGCTATAAAATTTTTATCTTTAACTTGAATAAACCTATAAAACTAAAACTCTATTTCTAATGCTCGCCCCAGTTGCACGATGCCGAGGCTGCTGACAGCATTTCCCCGCTGAATTGCAATGCTTATGCGTTGAGCGAGGAAGCTGCCAGCTCTTAATTTTAATTTATTTAGATAGTTTAGTTATTAAGTTGAGTCTATATGGTATATTTGTTTACTAATTAAAGATAATTTTACCTTTAATATAACAAATGAAACTGAAGTTTTATTTGAATTAATATTATGTACAGGTATAAATAGATCTCTCGTTTGCCTCTTATATTTTATAAAAAAAACCTGACATATCCAAATGATCCTCCCTAAGTAAATAAGATTTACTACTTGGTCACGGGCGCCAGGGACTTATCATACGGTGCTTCACTTGGCGCGTATGTTCTTTCCCGTTCTTTCTTGCGAAATGTGACAAAGACAGCGGCAAACCGATGGAACGGCCTTAACCGCAGAACCGGTTTGGGGTTCCGTTCTCCGTAAAATAAGTCTTGTTGTTGACGTTACTTTCTTGCAATTATAGAGATCGCAAGATAATAATACTCATAGAGCAGAATTTCTTCTTTAATAAATAAAAATCACAACGTTGGGAACAATCAAATTATTTTTATATCAAATACATTTGATTTGTGTTTTTTAAGTAGATATATTAATATTATACTTTATAAATTATAAACTGAGGTAGATGTCATATACTACACTTAAACCTTCCTCAAGAATCACTGCGAGTATATTGATAGGTGAAAACCACAGGAACATCCGTTCAGTAGGTAGTTTTGAGTTTATCGCGAACATACATTATAGATACACAGACGCGGCGGGGACTTTGTTTTATAAGGTGTTAGTGATATTCTTTGAATAGGTATTATTAAGTAATAATGAGTATTCATCATACATTATGACATTTTTGAATACAGAAATACCTAACTAGAGTTTTAGACTAAACAAAGTCAAAATACAACAAATTAACGATGCGTAACAGAAAATAAAAGCAATACGATAGTATGTTACTTAAGAATTTGTAATTCGATTTAAGTCATTTTATTTTGGGCTATATAATAGAATATTCAGTTTGTGACAACCTTTCATTAACATAAATTAAATATTTCCTACCTTTACACTGTGTAGCGGCAATAAATAAGTATTACATAAAAACGTTTAAAGTGTAGTTAGTACAAGAATAGCTTATGACTGTGCACACTGTGTTCGCAATGTTACAAAATGTTTGATCAAGAGCACGAGCATCTAATTTGATTCCGCAATTTTCACCATCATCTCTGTCCGTGACATAGCTAATCTCATATATTAATAGATATTATTGCCAAAAAAATATTGGCAACAAAGCGATCGTTATGCCTAATTCAATTTCCCTTAATGTTTAGATACTTGCACGTTCATCCAATCGTTGCTGGAGTCAGTGTTTGCCCTCTCTGATTAGATTCTTATTCCAAATTGTACAAACACAGAATTATGTGGACTGATCCAATTTATACAGCTTATTCATCATTTTTTGAAGTGATTCCTGTAAAAATTTAAACAGTTTCTGTAAGTATAATGGAATCGAATGGATTAAGCAACTAAGTGGAGCCACGTGAAGTTTTTAATACTTAGTTGTACTGGGTGTGTCATAAGCTATCTATGATTTAATTGTCATTAGCAAATTTTATTTCTTCCGAAACATTATCTCAAGTAAATTGTCTTACAAATAAAATAAAAACACTTTATTTCTCACATGTCCATAAAATAATACAAATTTAGAAAAATCAACTGTATCAAAACTAAGATGAAATATCAGTAAACAAAATAACGTACCTTGTTAATGATCAGTAAAACAAATCAAGACAGGGCATCTAAATTCACCATTTACAACTTCGACCAAGAAATAAATTACATTAAAAGCATAACGCAAGGATAGGTAGGGGACCTAAAAGCTTTTCGCGCTAGTTTTTCGATAAGGATAAATCTCAGTTTCTTTTTACATAAACCGGTCACTTTGAAGGCAATAAAGAAGTCCGTTTACTTTAATTTGACCTTATGGGGCAGTGGCTAACGCGTCACGGAAAAAATCCGCTGTTTCTCGCATAAATATACAACTTCGCTTAGACTACGACTAAATAAGAAGAAACATAAAGAAACAAGCGCCGTATAAGCTTAAAAATATAATCGAAAATAAACTATCGTGAGACATATTTCAAAAGTATTTAGATCACTACGGTTTCACTTACTATATTATTACAACAACATAGATACACATGTCGCCAAAAGCTACTAAAAATAATAGTGAGTGAAACCGTAGTGATCTAAATATCTTAAAAATATAGTTTTGTCATGATTTCTTTATGTTTATATGACAGATAGCAGTTGAATAATAATTATAATGTGGCAACATCATTGCGTTACCCCGATTAGTACGGGGTAGTTGGGAAAATACCTGGTAACACGGTAGGTAGCTAGGTAGTGGGGCACGAAAGCCAGTTGGACTGGCTCGTGAGACTCGTTCACTTGGATCGAGGCAGTCAAAGAGGACACATCGTGAAGGATCAGTCAAGTCAGAGTACCTGCAAGTACCTCCATTGGTGTATAGGTAATAATTAGAGTAACCCATAGAAGCTGAATCTTCACAGTTTTATGTTTTCGACTGAATGATTTTCTGTTAACTTATACCTAATCTTAATCTATTTTATTTTATACTTAATAAGATCTTTCATAAACGCGCTACAAGCCTCAATTAGATAAATATTAATCGTTTGTCCTAATTTGTCATTTTGACTTATATATTTGTAAGAAAGGGATAAAACATAAATTGCCTAATTGAGGCTTGTAAAGTTTTATGAATAAGTGGGTAATACGGCTGCCTTAAGCAGAAAACAAGTAATCTCAGTTTTGACAAACTTTTGAGGAGAGCAAAACAACGTAATATGTCAGTTTTGTTAGGTATTTTGTCTCAAATGTAACATCTGTTTATCTGTATAAACTTTATACCATTATGCTAAGGGCGATAAAATTAAGCTTATGTATATTTTATTTTTTGATATTTTTGTATCTTATGAATGCATGAATGACACATACAATTACAATTACAAATATATGATGATATACAAATATATCAAAAAATAAAGAATAATAATAATAATAATTATACTTTTTACAGGCAAAAAATGTCTTCTGTGTAGTTTACTGCACGAAAATCTCAGAAGCATTCTACGAAAATTCAAAGTATCTTGGGTTTAGCGTGGTTTAGCTTTGAAATAGCAAGCAGTTTAGCTTTTTAAATAATTCACATATTTGGTTCTCCGCTCAATAGCTTTTCCAATTTTTAAGCAATCCTGAAGGAAATGATATCAAATGAAAGCTAATAATATAACCTTAAAATTATTTTAATTTCTTTCAGATTTGTCGACTTCAAAATCCCTGTAAAATAATAAAACGCTTGACAATTTTTTTTTATATAAAAAAATCAATTTTGTTTGGAAAATGGACTTCTTTTTTAAATAAGTAATTGATTATGCCATCCTCGGACCTTTTGACATATGTTAATTGGTACCAATTTCATCGGTTTTATTTACACACAAATAATTGCCCTTACCGGGACTTGAACCTAGGACCTCTTGCTTTTTAGGCAGGGTCAGTATCGTCTAGGCTGGGAGGCTGTTAAATATATAGGGATGTTCGTAGTTCTACATAAAATCATGTTATTATTAAAACACTTAAATTTACTTTTAAGTCGGTTTACCTATTTCTTATAGTATAGCCATATCGACCTGTTTTTAGGGTTCCGTACCCAAAGGGTAAAAACGGGACCCTATTACTAAGACTCCGCGCGCTGTCCGTCTGCCCGTTTGTCCGTCCGTCTGTCCGTCTGTCTGTAACCAGGCTGTATCTCATGAACCGTGAGCTAGACAGTTGAAATTTTCACAGATGATGTATTTCTGTTGCCGCTATAACAACAAATACTAAAAACAGAATAATATAAATATTTAAATGGGGCTCCCATACAACAAACGTGATTTTGTTGCTGTTTTTTCCGTAATGGTACGTAACCCTTCGTGCGCGAGTCCGACTCGCACTTGGCCGGTTTTTTTACTAATATATAACTATAATATAGGTAATGGGTGGATCTCTTCAGTGGCTACTAATCGACCCCTCGAGATTGAATTCAAATGAGTCACTTTACAACAGAATAAATGTTTATAAAAATTAAATTTTTGGCATTATTTATGGATTAACTATTCCCCTTTTGGTCAATGAATCCAGTGAGTTTTTGTTTGTTTATAATTTTTTTTCAAAATCTTTGGCACGGATATGGCATAATACGACTACTTTTTTAAATGATTTTCTCTTTCTTTGCTGTCTATTCCCCTGACAGCTGAAAAAAATATTGGTAATTCTTATACGGCGTAATAAACTAATTCGTAGTTACGAACAGCTACGCTTAACTTAACATATCTCAGTCAACTATATGAAACAAGTATCTCTGTTTAGTTACTTGACTTTATTAGCGTAGAAATGGGACATATACTTGAATTTAATGCTTAGAATTCTTTTCAAAGCTTTTCAAAGATTATATGTTTCATGAAAACACGAAGGTATGTCCATCTAAGACTCCCGAGAGATTCCGAAGAATGCACTCGACTCTTAAAAATATTTCAAGTAATCGGAAATGGCTATGAATATTTCAACCAAGTAAATGATTATAATATTGTTTTCGGTTAGTCACTCATGAAATAAAACTATGTAAACGGATTATATCGCGTATATTGAATTTATAATACCTATACATCCCGACGTTTCGAACCCTCTACAGCGTTCGTGGGCAACGGGTGACTGAGGAAAAACTACAAAGTGCAAAAATACCCACATACTAAAAATAATGAAATAATGAATGAGTTCATAAGGCTAGTTATACAATACAACTATTTTCAAGTAATAGTAAGGCTAGTTATATAATAGTTGTATTGTTGTAAAAGGTTCGAAACGTCGGGATGTATTATAAATTCAATATACGCGATATAATCCGCTTTCATAGTTTTATTTCATAAGTAAATTATTGTTTTATTTTATTTTATTTATTTAGAAACAAAAAGTCTTGTATTGTTACATTAGACACAATAGTAATTACTAATATTGTAGATAGTAATAGATTAATCTTCCTTTAAATAGTAAAATGTATAATTTATTAGTATAGAAGAAAACAATTTTATTAGTAAAAAGTTTTGCAATGTTCCATCATCTATCTTATCTTATGGTTTTCGGAGGCCCTTGCGGATACACTTCGACCTATAGGGATCTTTTGTGCAGTTACCCCCTAGGAAAGATCCGCCCGCTAGTCAAGAGCTTTTCCCACCATCTCCATATGATGATGATATGATGATGGAGCTCATGGGTAGCGTTTTGAATTCTTTCGGTAGAGACTTGGTACAGATAGCCTGTTCCAAAGTCCTGCATTCTTTGTCTGGCGAGGGCGTGACATTCTCACATAAGATGTTCTACTGTCTCATCCTCTTCGCCACATCCATCCACCATCTATAAAATATGATAATAAATTTATGTGAAGCATTTTTTATATTTTACTGTGATATTTTACGGTGATATTTTAATGAATACTTAAATATTTAACTTTTAATACTTAACTAAACAACCCCGTCGTTTAAAATGTATGCGACAAGTATGACATGGAAGCCGAGCGAAGAAAACATGTCAAAGTTTAGTAAAAGGTAAATAATTACATACACTTAAAAAACATTACAGCCCCTTTTTCGTTTGTCGGGTAAAAAGTCCCATTCTTTTTACAGCAGTAGCTGTGTCTATATAGGTATATACTTTCCTTCATTGATATCCGTCTAAAACAAACCCGATAGTTGCAATAAAACAAGGAAATCTCTAGCGAGGTATTTCATTAAATCACTGCTCACTTAAACCTACGACAAAACCTAGTCGAGTTTAGTAACGTCACTATCGTTTGAATGTGATATCTAAATTTTAATAATACTCATTTACCTACTCAAATAGATGTCCAAACAAAAGCTAATTTAGTTCAGTTCGCATCTGAACCATATCAGTGTAGCCTTTGTAGCACAATCGGATTAAGTCTAACCTCGAAATCCTTCCAAAGTTATGAAATTTGTTATGTATGTTAATTAAAGGTCTCTTTTTCATGTCCGCACTATTTGACATTTGGGGACCTCGAGGAATCGCAGCCATCTTGGAAAATGTGTACCATCCTGGAGAAATTTGCGTTTTACTCTAAATATACGTTCTCTATGAAAATATTGTGTAAGGCAACATTAAAGCTTATTAAATTCTACACAAAAAAGTCCTAGATATCTTTGCGGAAAAAATACATCTTGTTATAGAAAATAATAGCTGAATCCAGATTTAGCGCTTATACCCTTTCAGGGGATAGTCTCTTAATATGAAACTTGGAGGAATATGAATTTCACGTTTGTCTATACATTTGTACACGTTCTATCCCAATATCAACATTTTACTCGACTGCGACTTAAACAGAAAGTAGGGTTATGGGTTTAAATACTGAAAATTAGTACACCCTGTAGGTCAGGATATTGGACGGATTTTTTAAAATGACATATCGGTAAATTCCTCTTGCCCTTCACAACCTGTTTACACTTGTTTTATTAAAGAAAAATCAATACAGCCGCATTGAGAGGACATCGAATAGTAAATCATATTTTTACTTCTAGCGCCTAAACTATTGAGTGAATTTCAATAAAATAGACATCAGTAGATCCATAATTTGTACACGAGTGCTATGCAATACAAATTTACTAAAATAAATGGAGGAAAAATGTTTAGATTTTAGGTCTTAAATGGGGTTTAAACAATAGTGACAGTAATGAAATTTGACACCTACAATTTCAGGGATCCCTGTTTGCGTGTTATAAAATTGGAGCTGCGGGGACCACAGGGATCAAACGCCATCTTGAAAGTATGTCTTTTTTGGTTTTTCTGTTTTTCTCGGAATATCTGGGTTTAATGTGAATACTGTATGGCGAAACAAAAGCTTATTAAGTTCTACACAAAAAAGGTATAAAACACCATATCCCTAAAACGGAGCTTTCTTCTAGAAGGTTATACTTAATCATCTCCTACAAAATTTTTATTTTAAGACGGGTCAGAAAAACATACTTGTATAATTTGTTTACCAATTTTTGGAACACAAAAACATTATTTACCCAACCACGAATAAAAAAAAATGTGTGGAAACTTGTAAGCTTTCCTTGTAACTTGTAAGTCCTATTTCTAGAAAAAGGCTTAGTTTTTGGGACATGGTGTTATATAACTTTTTAGTGTGGAATTTAATAAGCTTTCGTTTCGCCATACAAAGTATTCACATTAAACCCAGATATTCCGAGAAAAACAGAAAAACCAAAAAAGACATACTTTTCAAGATGGCGTATGATCCCCGTGGTCCCCAAAGCTCCAATTTTATGACACGCTAACAGGGATCCCTGAAATCGTAGGTGTCAAATGTCTTTACTGTCACTATTGTTTAAACCCCATTTAAGACGTAAAATCTGTTTTTGCAGTCACATTTTTAAGTCCTAAACATTTTTCCTCCATTTATTTTAGTAAATTTGTATTGCATAGCACTCGTGTACCAATTATGGATCTACTGATATCTATTTTATTGAAATTCACTCAATAGTTTAGGCGCTAGAAGTAAAAATATGATTTACTATTCGATGTCCTCTCAATGCGGCTGTATTGACTTTTCTTTAATAAAACAAGTGTAAACAGGTTGTGAAGGGCAAGGGGAATCTACCGATATGTCATTTTAAAAAATCCGTCCAGTATCCTGACCTACAGGGTGTACTGATTTTCAGTATTTAAACCCATAACCCTACTTTCTGTTTCAGTTACTGTCAGCAGTCGAGTAAAATGTTGATATTGGGGTAAAACGTGTACAAATGTATAGACAAACGTGGAATTCACATTCCTCCAAGTTTCATATTAAGAGAATATCCCCTGAAAGGGTATCAGCGCTAAATCTGGATTCAGCTATTATTTTCTATAATAAGATGTATTTTTTCCGCAAAGATATCTAGAACTGTTTTGTGTAGAATTTAATAAGCTTTAATGTTGCCTTACACCATATTTTCATAGAGAACGTATATTTAGAGTAAAACGCAAATTTCTCCAGGATGGTACACATTTTACAAGATAACTGCGATTCCTTGAGGTCCCCAAAGGTCAAATAGTGTGGACATGAAAAAGAGACCTTTAATTAACATACATACCAAATTTCATAACTTTGGAAGGATTTCGAGGTTAGACTTAATCCGATTGTGCTATTGTAAATACGCGGTCGGGCGATTCATCTTGATCAAATGTTACTTTTGTTGCGAAGGGGATGACTGTGATACGTCCTCTTTTTAGTTGCAAGCTAAATACTATATTTTGAAATTAAAACCTTTTATTCCTGTTTCATTTTTCACGTCGAAAGCCTTCAAAACACCAGATATAGCAACTACATAAGCCATAACATAACTAAAATATTCTTATTTAGAACAAGTTTGGGAACAAATCAAATTATTTTATTAAATATTTTGATTTGTTTTTTTTTTAAGTAGTCACACTACTATATATAAATTAAAAACTGTAACAGATGTCATATATTAATATATAAAAAAAGTGACGAAGCCCTCCAGTGGCATGTAATGCCGATTTATTAGGTAGATACATAAGTTGTCATACGTACACCGGTGCAAACAGCGTCATCTACAAACCGTACCTGCAAATCCTTAGATACGTTTTCTCGTAATCTAAAAAACTAGTACATTGTGCAACATGGGGCGTAAATTCAATATTGCAAACGAGAGTATAGTTAAATCGCGACGGCTTGCCGGAGCGATTTATAGACTCTAGTTTGCAATATTATTACGCCCCGAGTTACACACAATGTTTTTCATCACACTTGCGATACAAAAATGAAGTATAGGGGCTGTATACTTGTAAACCATTTAGCACTGGCGAGTACGGAACTTCGACTAATAGGAGTATGGTTAAGAATGATTACATGATTACAAAGTACATTCTAATTAAGCCACGAAAACACCAGCAACCACTGTACAGCTCTGGTAGAACATCTGTGTAGTCAGTAACTGTCCCAAATAAAGATGTGTCATTAAAACCTGTAAGAAAATGCCGCAACTCAGCCGTTTTTGAAATAAATATCAAGTTACAACTGCAAGTACCTAAGTGTTGACGTCACGTTATTAAACTGCGGATAAACACATTTTTGCTCAACAACTTTAAAGCAAACAGACGCTTTGATGCAACTTTTTTCATTTACACTGTGAAAGAAAGTAGAGAATATAGTTTTTATAACCAACATTTGATACTCTGTTAAATGTAGTTTCAGCTTGAGAATTGTAATCGGCTTACAGCATAGTGTTGTTTTCGTTAATTTGTACCTACTGTGTGTGTTGTGTAGAACTATTTCAGTTTTTCCCGGTAATAATTTTTTGCACTTTACTATTTTACATGAGAGGCTGACAACACGTATAACATTTTGATAGGACCACGTAACAATATTGCATTAAAACTCCATTAGAAAAGATTTACCTATATGTTTGAGATTCATAAAAGCTTTTGTAGTCTATTGCTTGCTGTTTAAGAACATTTGCAAACTATGATCATAATAGTTATGTGAACAGCCAATATTAAGCCCTGTAATCTCTGCTAGCTTCTGCAGTGTGCAGAAGAGCTAAAATCGGCGGATATTGGACCGAACTCACAAGAAAGGACTAACGCAAAATTGTAGTTATTATTTTGAACTGTTACACGTTTTCACAAAGACAAATGCCATGAAACAACCACGACACGAAAACTAGATTATACCTTTTTGCAAGAGCAGATACCACCCAAAACCTTATATACCTATTAAAGTTGGCTCGATAGACCTACATAAAATTATTTAGAAAGTCACAAAAATAATGAAATGAAACCAGACTACGTATGATAAAAAAACGCTTAATCTAATCTAGCTGCTTTCAGTAAAAACCTAAGTTGTCCTCCGCGCGTTTAGATTACATATGTAAGTATATTTATACATTCATCATAAGCGCAGTAACAAACGCGCGTAAACAGGCTCTATTACAAAGGAACTTACATATTTTAGGACATTGATGATCCCATAAAGGGGACTATTTGACATCAGAATTTTCATAAAGCATATCTAGTTCAATTTAGGGATAATTGTAAAATAATCATCCCAATGCCAAATCAACAAACAGTTTTACCAAGTGGTGTTAAATATAATTGAAAAGTAGTTTGTTAGGTAGGTACTTATATAAGTATATATAGTTTATAAGTTTCATGACCATAACAAGCACGCTACGTTACAAGCTAGAATTACGTTAACACATTTTGGGAATACTCAGAAGCTTGAAACTACTTTGTTAGTACAGAGGTTTAACTTTGCGACGGATTGCAAAAATCAGTAAAAATAACGACGGAGTTCACTTCATAAAGGATGCTAGAATATTTTATTCTTTACAATACCAAGATATTTGTTATCCAGCCACTCTTGAAACGCAGAGAAGCGAGAGCGTTCCATGGCGCAATCTATAGAGACGTCTCTCCAATTAAACGGAGTGCCAGAAACACGACGCGAACTTAATAGGCCCAAGACAACGCTGTTCAAATGAACCTAACTGGCATACTTGTATCTATTAGCGGAAGCAACTAAATAAAAACGCAATCGCACACGAAGGCAGAAATCTGTGTATGGGTAAGGGAACTAAGGGAATATGTTCGGGCGATGCATGTGGTGTAAAGTAGTGTAAACTATCCAAAAATTCAGTATCCTAGTAATTAACGGGTGCGTCTTTTAATATATACCAACATTTGATATAATCTAATTTTAATATCATTCACAACACGTAAGGAATACCTACTTACCAACAAAAAAATATATGTTTATATTATACCTATATATGGTGGAAATTATCTTACATAAATACTTCGTATATATTAATGTATCATACAAAGTTTGTATTGGCTAATTATTTTTTATATAACATAATACGTAACTTATAGTAATTATTACAAATAAAGATATTTGAAATATCTTATATACAGGGTCTATCGAAGCGCCAGAACGGAATTGTTTAACGGTTAACTAACTTAAGGGAATTTTTGAGTGGTTTGAAATAAGAAAATATATTTTACGTCCTTAGACCTACTATCATATGATTTTGATCGTTCGAGTATAATATATTTTTTATGAAATTTTACTTTTATATAAACAAGACATTTTGACATTATACAATTTGAGTAGAATGCCAATCTTATATTATTCAAAATTATACAAAATGAGCGTATATCTTGTGAATTTTATATCAATGATTGGTATATATTATATTACTTACCCGTAATTAACGGGTCAATTCGAGTTTTAGTTGAAGGCAGACAGCAGTTATTTTTAGACACAATTTCTATTTTAAAACTCGTAGAAAACTATAAAGAGTAGGTAATTTGATTGTGACGTCACATGCTAGTCTTTCATATAAATCCCATCGTAGCAAAATCGTTTTGACAGTTCGAAAAAAGAAACTGGTTTGACTAATAGTCAAATACCTTATTCAAGTAAAGTTACAATAAAAGTAATACAACGGCTCTTCGATATTAACACCAGTTAGTGGTTGTATAATTTTAAATTAATTTAGTCTAAAGGCAGACTTTGTATTATATTTATATTCTATTAAAAGCGCGAAACATTTGGTCATCCCCGAAACCGTCTGCCGCCGGTCAGACACGTGATTAAAAAAATACCTTTACGTCCACTGAGTGCCTTTTTTTTTTTTTTTGTCGGAATGGGAATGCACTTACGCACGGTGTGTGGGACTCGCCGCTCCTTTTCCCTCTCTTGGCGAGAGGGGGGGGAGAATTGGCCTTACCCACTAAACCCACTCCGGCGTTTCACCCTCTTGGCCGTTCGTGAGGGCGCACTGGGATCGATAACATTCCACCACGGCGCCCTCCGGTCCACTGAGTGCCTACCACTACCGGAATAAACTATTACTTATTAGTAGTTAGTAGGTACATAAAATAACTTAGAAATTTAAAAGAAACTTACATGGTTTTAAAACTCAAGTACTTAAGTATAGATTTTTAAAGAAGTTATTATAGCTAATACAATTTGCCTTGTCTTTTTTACTAGTTGGTGACTCTTTACTCGTACTTAGTCAAGTAAAAGCATTTTAAAGAAACTTAGGATTTTCTGAGCAGTACATACAGATATTAATAAATTAAAATATTGTTTAATAAGAAAGTCAGGCAGGTCGACGTTAGCGTCCTACCTATTCGTATTTTTAAGTTGAACTATTTTCCACATATGTACATACTCGTAAGGCTGCTCTATGTCATATGCGTAAAACACATGCACAAGGTTAAACTAAGTAATAAAGTATTACCTCCCAAATCGATACCTCGATACCTGCCAAACCTTTAAAAGTTTTGTGTCGCCTATGTTTGACAAAAGACTAGAATTAGATCATCATCAGAACTTTTGTGTAGGTATTTAAAGAATTTTGTTAAGCGCCATTATTAATTACCACTTTGTTTTCTGTTACGCCACGAATATCGAACGAACGTATTTTATTTTGTTGGTACGTACTAAGAACACATAACCGGGGCAATTTCGGCCCGGCATATTGAAACCTGCTGACTGTCTACTCTGTCCAGGAGCGGCAAACGAACTTTTAAAATCTGATTTTGATTGGATATTACAATGCATCTCGTTCATACTTACAGTATTCTTCTAACTAACCCGCTTAACTTAAACAACGCATTCTTGATGTTCTTTGGTTATTCATTCCAGGAATTCAATACTGCGATATTATAACTAGCGACACGTCCCAGCTTCACACGCCATCTTAGTCACAATTCAACCAATTTACTCAAAAATTTAACGATATATCCGAACTTTATTCCGAACCTTCCTCTTCAATCACTGCTAGTAATTGGTGATATATATACATATATAACACCATATGATATAATCATTAATATCCCTTGCATAGTTTAAAAGATTTAAGCATACAGACAAACGGAGCAACTTTGTTTTATATAATAATATTATAAAGAGAAGTAGAGTGACATAAAATGAATATCAAATCCTTCCATTTTCCTATCAAATCAATAATTTTAAGTGAATCAGAGCGCTGGTGGTGAATAAGAGCGTGCGACTTAGGTCGTACCAATGAGTTTTTCGAAATTTATGTACGAAATACCATTTGATATTTACCATTCGTTTTTCGTTGAAGGAAAACATCGTGAGGAAACCGAACTAATCCCAATAAGGTCTAGTTTACCGTTTGGGTTGGAAGGTCAGATGGCAGTCGCTTTCGTAAAAACTAGTGCCTACGCCAATTCTTGGGCTTAGTTTCCAAGCGGACCCCAGGCTCCCATGAGCCGTGGCAAAATGCCGGGATAACGCGAGGAAGATGATGATCAAATCAAGAACGGTTATTTAAAGCCGGAATGCCGCTCATGCAAGACCGGCTATAGCGCGAGCGCGAGCACGTACCTAATATCAAAGATAGATATACCTCCGTAATAGATGGATACAGTCTAAGGAAAAAACGTGCCACGAAAATAAATAAAAATTTGATTCTCGATCAGATGGCGCCACTACCTTTAGCCTACTCTCGAATAGATGGCGTTGACGGTTTCGTTTGTTATTTAACAATTTTAACGCATATCAGTGAAAGAACATGGGTCAAAATCATATAAAAATAATTAGGTAATGAAGTAAAAAAATCATTTATCCATGTATAAACACATTTTTTGATATTATAGCTAGGCGACAATATGCTGTGGAATCAAGATCAAATCAAGATGAGATTTTTGAAATTCCACTCTAGGGCCAGACTCACGCACGTCCCTTGCTTGCACGTGTTCCAAAATATTTACTGGAACGGTTAGATGAACTTCATCTGAAAGTTAAATTGCTGTTGCTACTGTTTTTCATCTTATTTTTATGCTAGGAATATTTGCAATCTTGTGTGACTGAAAAAGAGAACTATAATGAGTTTTCCAATTAAAAAATATATATTTGTTCAACACATTCATTACTACTCTGTTTCATATTAGGTATTAAAAACCAGATACTAAAATAGTGACATTTTTGCCAAACCGTCAATAGTATTTTTAGAATGACCCTCATTTAAAATCTCATCGATTATACATTCTTTGATGTACCGACTACTTAAGTAATAGTTTGATCAATCTAAAGTTAAAAAGGATAACATCAAATTTTTAGCACATAAGTCTATTCGTCCCACTGTGAGCGTAGGCGCTCACAAAAAAATACTTGGTATATAGTCTCCACGCTAATCACGCTATACAATTCGGACCAATTCCAACAATTTCAAACAAACTTAACTTCATCCACCGTAACCTTACGACAAAACCTTAACCTAACCATAACCTTAACCGTAACCTTAGCCATCTAAAGTCCAACCACTGAATTGATTAAGACTAAACATGACAGAGGTCTAACTACACCTATTTCCTTTATTCATCAATAATATAAAGCAGCTGCCGTCATTGGCTGAGCTCTCAACAGGTCCTTGTGAGAGACACGTTAAGAACATGTTTTATTCATGAGGTCGTGCCCAGCTGGCGACGTACCCCTTTACCCTGGATACAGTCTGTGTGTTTCCCAGTCGAGGTCTCAGTAAACCAGTATATCGTGGCCTGATCATACAGGTAAAGCTAATATCAGGCCAAAGGCGCCTAGCCTTTCATATACTGCATATACTGGAGAATTTGGCTGGGTGGTCTAGTGGTCAGGACGTTAGCCGCGTAAGCTGAAGATGAAGACTAGAAATTCTGGCCTCGGCCACAGGAGGGCTTGGTAAATTATACATATAAACCTTTCTCCAATCTATTTGGAATTCGTTTAGGGTTCTATTGTTATACCTTTTTTTGGGCTTAGCGTTAAGGTTTTTTTTGTTCGATGATTGGGTTAATTTTCTTGTTTTTTTGTTTGTCTCTTTGTTTGGTAGGGAGATGCTGTAGCGTTCGCTACATATTTTATTTTTTTGCCATCTATCGGTGGTTTTTGGAACTTCTTCCATATCAACGTAGTTTGCGTATTTCTTCGGGTTTTTTTTGTTGTTTGTTATGCGAGGGCTAGTGGGTTATCGTTAGCGCGGAATTCTCTTAGATGGCGCTTTATCAAAACACATGGAACCTTTTTTGGACTGAGATATTTTCGATGTGGCAGGTTACAATTGCGTTGAATTTTGAATTTCAATTCTGATTCGGAAAGAAGAAGTTTGTTTTCTTCGGAGGACTTCACATAGATTTTGAGATTGACGTGGAAAGGTCTGTTTGTGGTCCGCGAACATTTTTTCAATTTTTTCTTGTTTCCGTCAAGTAAACCTTTAATCGAGAGGAACGTTTTCTTCGGAAGTTGCCAATAATAACATGGAGTGCGCTTTTCTTCCCGTCGTTCCGCGGCCTTGTTGGCCGTAGTTGCCTGCACCAAGACCCTTTTAAGGCCACCGTCGAGCAGTGCTCCGGTGGTACGTGATGGCCGTATCAACGACAAGGCACAGCCGCCGACGAGCAGTCGGCAGTGGATGGTCGTCGACCGGCGGTCAGGTATGAGACCCACGGAGGACACGAGCCCGCATACTGCGTGGTTCGATAGGTCACGGTACAGCGTTGGTTGGCCGAACGTTTTCTTTGGAAAGGAACTAGCAAATTGTCATCGTCTACGGAGCTACGAGCCCGCATACTGCGTGGTTCGATAGGTCACGGTACAGCGTTGGTTGGCCGAACGTTTTCTTTGGAAAGGAACTAGCAAATTGTCATCGTCTACGGAGCTTGAATATTTTTTAACGTTATGGGATCGGTTCCCGTTTAATAACCCTATAATTGTTCATTGTTACTTTTTGTGCCATATTTCTTTTAATTCTGTAAAGCCGCTGTTATCCGTATTCTGCATTTCTTTACGGCATTTTCTTAATTCTAATTGCCCCTAATTGTCAGGCGAAACTAATATTCGGCATTAAATTTAGGCACCTATCACCCGTTGAAACAGCCATTATCGTCCATAATCTCCATCTCATTAATCCATTTCTTTCCTTCTACAGCTAAATTTATACGCCGTTATCTTTCGCACGTACACCAGTTCACGCCAGTGCGGAAAGCGGACCGTCAGAAAAATAATTTGTTTTGGTTATAATAATTTTTAAATTCCATGTGTAGATTTTTTTTTGAGTTTTATGTTAAATTTAGTGAAGTGCTTAACAAATTATACGTGTTGTGCAGAAGTATTTGTTTTATTGCACTAATCACTCTATCTATTTAAAAAAAAACGCATCAAAATACGTTGCATAGTTTTAAAGATTTAAGCATACATAGGGACAGACATACAGACAGCGGAAAGCGACTTTGTTTTATATTATTTATTGTATGTACTTACCTAGTAGTGTGACTACTTAAAACAACAAATCAAAAAATATTTAATAATATAATTTTCAATAACATTTATTTACATACAAGATATATACAGTGGTACTACGTAAACGAAATTAATTAATTAGGCCCTTGAGGCATTGTACCAAGGATGCTGGCGGCATTTCCCCGCTAATATAATTTGATTTGTTTCCTAGTTGTATCATGAACTCTTCAGCTTAGGCTGCACGGCTGGTGGAATGGAAAACGGAGCCTATTCAGATAATATTTTTTGTTATGATACTGTTATAATGGACTGTGTTATCAGCTGTCAACAGTGACATTTTCTCTTTCTATAGACTTTACGTTCACCTGATATTAGATACACAATTTACTTATTCTGAAAGCATAATATAGACTACATTACTTATTCTTATGTGACTTTAATTAGATCTTTTGGTATTAAATAAGCTTCTACAATTCTAATTTTAATTCTTTAAAATCGAGACGGCTCTAAAGGCTTTTTAAATTTAGGCGCGAAAATGCTAGATGCTATTATAGTTTTGTCGCTGGATAGACAACAAACAAATTTATGCAAACAAAAACATTGCTTGTCTGAGTTCACACGGCTTTGATGCTGATAAGATAACCTGCTGTGCACCTACTAATACGATAAAGTCAGATAATGACGCTACCCTTTTGAGTCTCTGTAGTACTACATAGACTAAATATAGATTATAAAAAGGGCAACATAAAAATCATTTTATTACCTGATGTCAATTAATTCTATACTACGCGGCTAACGTCCTGACCACTAGACCACCCGGCCAAATTATCTAGTATAAGCAGTCATTGAAAGGCTAGGCGCCTTTGGCCTAATTTTATCTCTACCTATATGATCAGGTCACGATATACTATGAATATACTGCTTACTGAGAATATCTATATTCGTAACTGTTTCGATATCTTACGGTGACATAGATAATGCGTTTTGTTACATACATATCGCAAAACCATCTGACTATAGTCCAATACTACAACTACTAATTAAGTACCTAATTAATTAGTAGTTGTAGTATTGGACTATATTATAATTAATATCTAATTAAGTACGATCAAAACCAACGTTCTTTTTAGTTTGTGTGAGTTAAATCGCAAATTTTTTGAAAATATCTGACCTCAGAAGTGCGTCTTCAAATTATAGTCACACCTAAACAAAGATAATAATCAAGTTAATTTTGGACCATACCGTGGTTTTACAATAGTAAAATACCCTATTCTAATACTTGGCCTGAGCCCTTACTTGTTAAGCATTTGGAATGACAGCCTAGGCGCCGCGATATTAAACACCAACAAACACTAGATCACGGATTATCGATGTATGGAAAAACCAGATGCTTAACTATTTGGTACTGTGGAGTCAGGTTATTAAGACGCCTTACAACTGAGTCTGATATGTAAATGTAGTTTAGTTAATCATATTCAATCATATTATATAGCGAAATATTTCATCCTCGAGGCAAATTATTATTGTGTACCCCTCGCCCTCGAGACAACGGTGTGTTGGGGGTCTGACGCCATAGTGTTTATTAGGGAGGTGGGACATAGAATTAGGGAGAGGACCTCTGATGCTCGCGCGGGTTCGTACCTGGTGCAAAGTTTGGTCATCGCTATCCAACGTGGTAACGCGGCAAGTGTGATGGGCACCTTTGCACCCGGTAGGTACAGCTCGCGGAGGTCTTTATGAATAAAATATTTTAGTTCGTTTTGTAGTTTATTGTTTAATTTAGATAAGTTTAAGTTATTTTTTATGATTGTATATACCCATAAAAAATAAAAAATAAAGTTTAGTTAATCTGAACTTGATTAATTGGTTTCTAGCCAGTATCTTTTTATACAGTAAGTATCAATCATATACTAGCTTTTAAGTCAACAACTATGTATAGTAGTTTCTTAACCAGTCAAATCAGAGACTCTTTAGTCTTTATGAAACGTTTACTTACTATGCAGCATAATATGCTGCATAGTAAATGGATTTATTGTTTTCTATATTATAGAAAACAATAAAGTTAGTTTGACCGTGTTTTTTTTTAATTTGATTTGAAAGAAATTAAATTTTACTATAAAAAATTTAGTCTATTATTGCATAGTAACGATATATGTAATTAAAACATGATCTGTTTAGCTTTGTCACGACAAAAATTCCAGACAAGAAAAATAATTATTATTCCCAGCAGCTAATTATAATTAGAGGACACTATTATAATAGGAGTAATTTATTACCTACCTACATTAAAAAATGTTCATGTTGTAACAAAGACGAAAAACCTTTCTCTTTATACCTACAAAGACTTAAAACTTGACTACAAATCTACGTAGGTTTTTTAAATTAATATGTTTGCAGAAAACAAACAGTAATAAATGTCAATGACTTATTGAAGCAATTCAGTTATCTGAGCCATGGTGTTGACATCTGAATTATGGAATGTCCGCTATGTCCAGGTAAATTAACAGCTCGGAACCAGGCCGGAGATGAAGATTTGCGGTTCTAGGCAATCATATTTGCATTCGGTCGCGACGGCTAACTACATTGTTTACGATAAACATTTTTGTAAAAATTATTATATTTTATGATTTGAAAACATAGGTACACTAATTTGAAAATCACACGCCTTATCGACTATGCTATGAATTTTATAGCTTATTTGAAAATACATATAAGTATAGGGCAGGTGTCGGCAACCTTTTAGCAGCCAAGGGCCACATAGCAGTTGACGAAATTGACGCGGGCCGCACTTTGCTAATATTTATGACTTTATCAGGTATTGTCGTTTGTCAAAATTACATACAAAATAGCCAGGGAGGCTCGCGGGCCGCAAGTGAGAGGTTCGCGGGCCACATGCGGCCCGCGGGCCGCCTGTTGCCGACCCCTGGTATAGGGTAACTGTTATTTTTATGTATATTTAATTTTGGATGAGGAAACAATCGTGAAACAAAATTCAAGTGGGTCAGGAAACAGCGGCATTTTCTTTGGTATGTTTTGCCCTTTTGTTCGCATTAGCCCCCATTTAGCCCTTGGATAGCAGCCAGAGAGGTAACATTTTAGGTTGTCAATACAATAGGGTACCTACTCTCCTACTAGTCAAATGAGTTTCTTTTTTCGAACTGTCAAAACGATATGCCACTATGGAATGTATATGAAAACTGCACAAGTGACGTCACGGTCAAGTCATCTACTTTTTTTTAGTTCTATCCGATTTATAAATTCGACTGGTTTGCGACTCGGGGTTTCGGTGTGTACGCCACACATATGCTCTTGTGGCACGGACGTGGACCGACTGGGACACCATGGATTATCTTGTCAAAAAAGTGCCGGCCGTTTTTCAAGACATGCGTCGCTTAATGACATAATCCGTCGGTCTCTTGCCACCATCAATGTACCCGCTCTTCTTGAGCCGACTGGCATTATCAGAGATGATGGCAAGAGGCCCGATGGGATGTCCTTGGTTCCTTGGAGCTTGGGACGGATGTTGGTGTGGGATGCTACCTGCGTAGACACACTGGCACCGTCCCACCTCCAACGGACTAATGTAAAAGCGGGCGGAGCGGCGGAAAGCGCCGAAATTTTAAAACGCAATAAATATAAGAGCCTCGGTAGAGAGTATCATTTCGTTCCATTTGGAGTTGAAACTCTAGGTCCATGGGGTCCCAGCGCGCATAAGTTGTTTGCAGAAATCGCGAAGCGTCTGGTTGACGTAACTGGTGACCGAAGAGCTGGCGGCTTTCTCGCACAACGTATCAGCATTGCGATACAGCGGGGAAATGCCGCCAGCATCCTTGGTACAATGCCTCAAGGGCCTATTTTAGATTTAAGCTAGTTATTAATTTCGTTTACGTAGTACCACTGTATATATCTTGTAATAGAAATTGTGTCAAAAAATAACTGCTATCTATGTTGTTCTAATAATTATCTAGTCCTTTATTTCGTGAATGGTGTCTAATAATTAATTTTAACTACAGGTGTAACATCCCTATTAATGCATTTAAAATAAATTATTTCACATTTTGCATGAAATAAAGCATCAGATAATTATTCGAAAAACATAGATAGCAGTTATTTTTAAAGACAAGTTATATTTAATAAACCGGATAGAAATATTATATTTTTTAAGAAAAAAAAACGGACTTCCATGTGGGATGCCGGTGAAAGATTATTGTTGATGGTGCACAATTCCATAAAATGAAATGATAAAGACGCATCTTTTGCCTAATTATGTAGAAAAGGAGGTAAAACCACCCATTTTTCTAGTAGCATTTCGTTTCTGTAAGGATCGCAGTTATAACCTAACCGTTAGGTACTAGAAAAGTGGGTTACCACTTTTCTAGTAGTATTTCCAGGTCCGGGTCCGGGTCCTGGACCAGGTCCGGATCTAAGTCCGGGTTCAGGTCCAGGACCATGTCCAGATCCGGGTCCGGGTCCGTGTCCGGGTCCAAGTTTGAGTCCAAGTTCGGTCCGGGTCTGAGTCCGAGTCGGGGTTCGAGTCTGGGGTGGTTCCAGGTCTAGGGACCAGGTCCATGTCCAGATCCGAGTCCGAGTCCGGGTTCAAGTTTGGGTCCGGGTCCGTAACGAAGAGGACAAATCGCCAAATGTGAACTATGTATCGTTGAAGAGTTCCATTTTGATCATCATCAGCAGTTCCACTTCATCAAATGTCACTATATGTATACCTTTCACATTTGAGGAGTTCCGCCAATTTCTCATGGATCCCATCATCAGAACTGTGTTTTGACAAAAACGGGACCAATCTGTATATATATACTTACAATCAAAAAAATAATTTTTAATACAGTTGCTCAAAAAGTGCTACTTTACGTAGCTGTTTAGCATGCGGAAAGTTGGTTTTCACGAACTAGTGCTTTTCAATTTTCCAATTTTTTTAAATTTATTGTTGTTCCAATTTATGACTACTTATTGATGAGTGTTAATATTAGTTTCCGTAATCAACATAAAAACCTACTGTTAATGTAAGAATACGAAAAATATACATATTTCATATTTTATTACTTACCTCTTCATCATTATAACCCGTCATTTTTTATATATTGAATATAGAAAAACCTTTCTTAATAAGTTGTCTGAATGGAACGGAACGCCTGTCAAAGAAGAGGCGTTTTTTCTTTCTGCTTTAAGTTTCCAAAGGCAACATTTGATATTGTTTTTATAAATGTACGATACACAAATAATCGTAATTAACGATATTTGGGTAATAATAGTACAATCTTTTATATTTACAATTGTTTCTGTCTTATAGAACATGCATTTAAAAAAAAACCTTCATTGAATTGGGTTCAAAAATAATAAAACCCAGCTAAAAAAACACCTCTTCATAAAGTCAATGTCAATGATGTCACAGAATTAATACTTAATATAAAAGTTTCGAATTCCTTACTTGTTGTTTTTCTTATTTTTTCGCAACTGTATTAAAAAACGTTGTTCGATACACTTGCGGAAATGTCATTCTTCACTCGTCCCGAGTCTTGCCAAGATATCTCGGTGCTCGTGCAGTAATGACATACTTTCCGCACTAGCATCGTAATGTACTATTTCATAATCGGTCCAGAAATGACGGAGATATATTATGGAGTAATAAACATAAAAAAACTGAATTGATAACCTCCTTTTGAGATTTGGAAGTTGGTTAAAAAGTAGGCGAGTTGACCGTGAAGTCATTGTGTAATGTTTCATATAAATTCCATATTAGCAAATCGTTTTGACAGTTCTAAAAAAGAAACTGATTTGACTAGTAGGAGAATACCCTTGGGAGTGTACAAAAAAGGGAAATACTGAAAAAACAGTGCAGCAAACAGTGTCTTTTGAACCAGCTTGAGCACAACTTACAAGGAGTAGGTTGTCTGACTAAAACGGCGAACTAAACCTTCACAAATTGGCACTTCATTCGGACAGTTACATTTTCTATGCAAACTTGAAGGATCCTTAATGAGCACTTGGACGCGATTAAGCTAAACGGGTGGGTGCCGTCAAGTCGCCGGACCTCGTTAGTCGGTCGTCACGTTACGCCGCGTCGTCGCCTACAGTACGTCGGCAAAGCGTGCGATACGTGACACGAATGCTAAATGTAACTAAACGAACAAAAGATGACTACGTTGGGTACCGACTTCTTCTGACATATGTGTTGAAAAGTGCCAAAAATGAGTATTATCAGAGTGCCGTAACTATTACGTCCATATTGTAGAAAACCAATATACGAAAGCCACCAATTTTTTTTTAAAGTGACGCTCTTTGGACATTTTAGATTCCCGATTCTCTTTACAGATTAAAAAAAATAGTCATTAAGTAATTTGAAATCGAGGGAAGGTCTTCTAAGACTATTTTCGCGTAGCAGCACGGGATCTGGTAGCTGCCCTCACTGACCCAATGAGAAAATCCATTCTGTATATAGGAATAGTTGACTCATATCAAATGTGGCGCCATAATGGAGAGAGGGTGTACCTACTGCAAGCTCCAATAACTTGGGATAAATGCATCCCCCTTCTAACCTGTCACTGCTATTGATGACCGCAATCTATCTAGTCTAATGAGTAGAGCTTTTCCATTACGAATAAAACTAATGTCTAATTTAATCATCTTTGCTTTTTATTAGGGTTCCTTGCCCAAAGGGTAAAAACGGGACCCTATTACTTAGACTTCGCTGTCTGTCTGTCGTCCGTCTGTCTGTCACCAGGCTGTATCTCATGAACCGTGATAGCTATACAGTTGAAATTTTCACAGATGATGTATTTTTGTTGCCGCTATAACTACAAGTACTAAAAACAGAATAAACAAAATATTGAAGTAAGGCTCCCATACAACAAACGTGATTTACGTAATGATATGGAACCCTTCGTGCGCGTGTTAAACGTAAAGGGCATTCTGTAGCAAATATTTCATTGATATCCAATTTTAGTCATATTTCAAATGTGAAAGCTTGTGCGGTTATTGTAAAGTATGAAAATAAAAGAAAAATAAACTTACAAAGACTGTTCTAATATTATACTAATGATTGGCATAACAAGTCTATGTTATAAAAAAAAACAAAAGGTACATTGTTGACGAGTCTAGAAAGTGACCCATAGATTGACGAGTTGGCTCGAAGACACGAGTATATCTATTGCACTTTCGACCGGGTCATTATAAAGTGATTTTCACGACCAGTGCGAGGAAATTAATTAATTATATATTTTATATTAGTTTTACAAGAGACGACAATTTCATTCGTTTTATTGCAGTCGTTTTATTTTCTATAACTAGAAGTAAGCATTAACACTATTAGTACTAGAATTGTTTGTTTTTACAACTAATTAATCAAATTTAATACGGAGCGAAACTATATTATGTATTTTCATATCAAAATGAATGTTTGAATTGGCCTCCACACTGTCCAAATAATTATACTCCCACGGCAGAACTTAATACCTACCTACAAGTAAATACCTCCCACCGTTACACATTTGGTAATCTACATCCAATTTAATTGTAAAACAATTTCAGTTTGGCTTAACTGTGTAAGAAAAAATCCAAGCGCAATCGTTTTTGATTGGAGTATACAACAGCCATACTGCACAACATTCTGCCTACGTTGCTACGCCATAGCAGCGTAGCTCGCTGGCGGTGCTACGCGAGCGATGTAGCCTTACCCTAGGAATTCTAACGACAATATGCAACGCTACACATTTTGTCTGTGCCTTACCGGTCAATTCGAACAACGTGATAATTACTAGATACGAGAACAATACGAGATCTAATAGATACGTTATAGTTTAGTTCTCAACTATAGGTAGTTATCTTATGCAGTTCGATTCGAGAAACCAATTGTCATTTCACGCTACAATTATTGTGACGTTTTGGGATATCCATTAGATATCCATTGGATGTCTTAGTAATATCTTAAGCAAATCTTAGAGATCGTTCAAGAGGACATTCGGAATCGCGGAAATGTCAAATTTGACATGGCTTTCTTAAATATCATGTTATCGTTTGTTTCATATTTAGTTAATATCTAGATCATTGTTCGAATTGGCCCGCTATACGCTGGGAAATAAGTACCTATCTGTTTGTTGTTGCAAATGGTTTCAAAAAGTTAATCGTTCAAAGCGAAACATATTGACAAAGAAACTAATGTAGATACGGTTTGAATTTTTAGACGTCAGATAAAATGGTCTAATAAAGAGAAGTATCTCTTTTATCCCTCAAGTAATAAAATGATGAGAGCTCTAGTCAATGGTAGAGCAGCTACCATTCGAACAATGATCTAGATACTTATCTTGTTGAACAACCAGACCCAAGAGCAAATACAATTTGGTAAAAAAAAACACTTTACTGTTTGCCAGCACAAGTATTTTATTCTTCACAAAACAAGTAAACATATATATTAAAGCATACCTACTCACTGCCAGAGCTATTTCTAATTCAGTTCATAACTTTGGCTTGATCCTATCTAAAATGGAACCGCGCGCCTACGACTGTTTCGCCTTTAACATTCATTAAGCGAACGCTGGTGGTACGAGTAACAATGTGCCTTTAATATTGCCAATTCTCTAGAGCCAAGCTTGAAAAGACGCCTGCTGCCGACGACGCCGATGTGGTTATATTTGTACTACACTGAAGACCTTACCGTGGCATGTTATAAATTTAAACCTAAGGTTGATAACATAAGTGAAGAAGCCATCCGCAGTTAAAATCATCAGTACCCGGTGCCTGAAAGAACCACGATTATTGATAATGGTGTATCTAAATGTTCACTTTTGGAAAATTAGAAGGGTCGTAATTTGTATGTACGTAGAGAAAGCTGCATACGTCTCGTGACGGTTATCTTCCTATCTGGGGGCTATACAATGAAAAAAATGAAAATATGGGCTATACAATAGAGCTACTCATTAAGATCTTTAAAAACTTTCATGAAAAATAAACTAAGTTTTGATTTTAGACAGAGAGTTTCGACTTAAAATACGTGAGTGACCTGTTAATAATATGTTTAATAGAACCCCGATATCGAAGTTTTTCTATTTATAAAACGAAAACCATTAAAATGGTCAATGATGTTCAATATGGTTGAAATAAGGATCCGAAAACATTCCTCATTTCTTGGGGTAAGCCCAAATAAATATTGGAATAGTTCACTTGAATAGGGCTTTTACTTTTTCATGCTACGAGTAGGTAGCATTTTGCAGGGCCTGGTTAAAATTCGCTGACTGTATTTGAGATTTAAGAAAGGAATCCTGGGAAAAAGGGCGAATAGAAGGCAAAAAGTAGAGATCATTTTCATTGAAGCCTTTTAACCCTTAAATGCATGATTTTTTGTATAACTTTTTAATAAATTGAAATAGATGTGTCATGCTGTATAAAAGTAATAAATGTGATTTTGGATAGCTGCATATTGAGCCACGGACCATCAAATATACGATGCATATACATCATTATGCATTTAAGGGTTAATAACAACAAAATTTAAATATTAGACTAAGGCTGTATTTAAATTTAGTCTAAGAGATATGTCTGAGAATCTATAATAGCTACTTCACGTCTTTTTGGATATGTACTTGACTAACGAAATTATAAAATGGTGCCTATTATAAAACGCAAAGCATTGTAAAATTTTAAATGTAACAAACCATAACAGGCTCCAATAATTAGCATTTAAGTAGGTACGAGTTCATTTACCTACCTATAAAACATTAGCGTAATGTTACATTATATTCCGGAGATGTCAAGGGTTGCCGAATGAATACTAAACGAAATGCTTTTTGACAGCTCTCGCCGTGCTCTGAATTAAAGTAGCTGTTTGTCAATCTAGTTCTGATTGAGATTTCAGTTATTTATGCGAATTTACAAATATGGTTAAAAAAAGTGTACCTAATATGTAGTTTGTATGATTGTAAATATAAGCATTGCCGAACCAATGTAGGTGTTGGAGTTACATGATACCTTTTCCCAGATATAAGTTTGAAATTTTACCACTCCACAATTCATAGGCATTGGTTACTTTTATAATTTATCGTTGATTCCTATGTCCATGTCTATGGCGCGTTTTACGATATAGGAGAGACCAAGGCTTTTTCTTAAACTTTACACCTCTTCTTACATTTGTAACGTACCTGCCCGTGTTTTTTGGCCCTCGTTCGTCTAAATAGCTGTCCTACTATTTGGAGTAATGGAGACTTGTATTTGACTAATTATAATTAAATTAAAAGACCAGGCGAATGATATGGCTACTTTATGTCAATTAAATTCTATCATATAAATTTTACATACAATAATAGCCACGTCGGATTTAATCCAGCTAACTGCATGGCATTTGCAATCACACAGTCAGACAGTCATCATTAATGTAAAACTTCTATGAAAATATGACGTTTAAGAAATGAAATGAAATTCTTTATTATGTAAATATTTATCTATAATGACACTCTCACACTCTGTTCTATTCAAGTCGGTGCAAACGAACAATTCAAAAATATCGGCAGTTATCATGTTATCAATGTTGCTTATAATATCGTTTTACTATATTTAAGAACTGAATTTGCATAAAGACACATACCTACGTCACTTTGCCTTAGCTCGTGCTCTGAAACGATAACCTCAAAGTTATCCCAGTTTGTTTGTCTTACCATTGTCCCGGACAATAGAAGGAATGTCAGATGTCCCGCGCAGGCATTCAGCGCGACCCGATCGAGACCTCTATAGTGACGCCATTGTCATCCGTTTTCGATCACACTGACTTATTTTTACAAGCGTAGGCCCAGCCCCCCTTAGATTTAATTACCTATCCCTTTTTTTACGCTTCAAGCAAGCTTTTGCAAGTACAGAATAGATGCGACTACTAAACCTGGAGGTTAATTCGAACTCACACTCACTGATCGAATTTAAACTGTCATGAGACATACTAACATTAAGCTAATTTTACGCAACATGTCGCGCGAGTTACAAAAAATACGTGGGTTAAACCGTAAAATTAGCTTAATGTCACACTGCGAGGCGGTTTGTTGCTAATTTAGGTTTCTCGGTTATGCTTTCGAGTCACGTTAAATAATGTTATACCTTCACGTGAATAAACTAGGTAATAAGTCACGTAATGAGAAGCGTCGTTTAAACTTTACATTACAATTCAGTTTGATCTTGATTTGAAATTGAATCCTCACATCGCATTACCCGGATTATTATTATTCGGAGTTAGCTTAGGGGCATATTCAATTCAATTCAATTATTTATTTCAAATCATTATGTTATGGGCATAACCCAAAAGCCCACAGAGTTCGCTGGTTCAGTCACCACTCAGAATGGGAGAGGATCCGGCTGTTAAGAGGAAGTTCTTAGGACGACCGGGTTGGGTTGGTTCTTGGGTAGCCGTCCGGTGGGTCGGCCCAGGTATTGCTGGGAAGACAGTGTGGCGGCGGATCTGCTTCAGCTTTACGTTAGTAAGTGACAGGAAGTAGCGCAGGATCGGGGCAGGTGGCAGGATTTCGTTTCGGAGGCCAAGATTCTTTTTGGATCACTGAGCCAAAATAGTTAGTTACATCGCATTACGCTCGCACCGACTAACTACGAGCAAAATGCACAGCGAGTGATTTCAAATCAGCAGTACACAAGATCAGGCAGGCCGATTTGAACTAACAAATTGATGTCAATTTGATCTTATTTAGGTATCAGTCAACTGTGTACCTATTTCGGCCGTACCATATATAGTGCAAGCGAGATTCAATGCAACTAGCTACTTAATATCAATCTAAAATCTAATAAAAAATATCAAAAATTAAAACACCGCTCCAGAAAATCTCTAAAGAAAGAACTCGGCCTCCTGAATCACAGAAATGTTTCAGCGTTAATTCAGTTGAGCAAAGTAGAGTCCGAACCAAACGCACCCTCATCTTTTTAATCGAGAGCGAAAAAAGGCCGAGTGAATTGAAGTAATTAAAAATTTTCCAAACAGACGTTGTGAGGTAGATAAATTATGGTTCACGTCGGGCCCTGCAAGTCAGCGAGGGCGATAACGTCACTCATCCTGGGTACCTGACTATGTTTAGAGCATAGACTACATCCTTAGACTGCGCATTACGAAGGATGTGCTGAGAATCGCAGTCACGACAAATAGATGCTGTTATACTTGAATAGTGTAGAATACTTACATTAATAGCCATCGTATATTGGAGTGACGTCTCTATTTTCAAAGCGTTAGAGGGCATGTTCAGATATTTTTAGCTAATTTGTCGCCGTATATAGCCGATGTTTAACCGTGGCACTAAATTAATTCGTATTTTTAATGTCCTAACTTCAACGCAACTGAAATGAGCGAAATGTGGTTGGTCAACGGATAGTAGCTGGAAAAAGTAAAAAATTACTAAGTTTCAATGCAGCTATAGCAAATCGTATTGCTCCGTCTAATCGGCTAGTGATCTTTGATTTAGAGCTTCTTAACAGAATGCAGATAATTTGTGATGAGTTCCTACAGCTTTGGCCTTTCCTTTGCGTCGGCAAACACGGACGTAATTATCTTGGTAGCCTTTAGTGCTTAGACAATTCTTAATCTCTCTGCCCATTAATAATAAAACTCGTCGTCGCTGGGTTTACAGCTATAGTTTTCACTCGATAGGCATTTTTAGGATAGACAGGATTCAAGTTACAAGGAACGTCTCAAAGTAGGCAATTTCATTTTATTTACAGTACATCTGGTGCTCCATTACGACACCATGTGCTAAATAAGCACATTACGTAACTACGTCGAAAATTTAAAGGGCCATATTTACTGTAAAACGTTGTACGATACCAGTGCGAATGAACTAATTGCACGGATTTGCACACACGCGTTTTGAGGCGCTCTCAACACCTGTCATGTGGAAGTACCCACTCGTAGGTTGCGTTTGAATTATATATTCCAAACTAAATAAATTAGTATGGATATATATCCATCCATACTAATATTATAAATGCGAGTCTGTCTGTCTGTCTGTGTGGTACCTCTTCACGCTTAAACCGCTGAACCGATTTAGTTGAAATTTGGCATAGAAATAGTTTGAGTCCCGGGGAAGGACATGGGATAGTTTTTATGTCGGAAATCATCCCTAAAGAGAGTGAAAAGTGGGGTGAAATCGAGAGATTTAATGAACTGCCTGATAATTGATGTCAAGCAATTAAGCTTATGCTCAAATTGAATGATTGCTATTACACTTTATTCAGGCGCTAAACTTACTCCAGCTGCTGTTACTGATTTCACGCAGACAAAGTCGCGGGCAAAAGCTAGTATAATATATAATTCAACATTTTCTCTTTGTGACTAACCGACGGGCTGATTAGTTAAAGTTGACTGGAAGAGATCCCTTATTAAGGGATAAGTTCGCCTTTGTACAATATTGTATATTGTATACTTTTTGTTTAAATGTATCTAAACCTGTCTTGTGTTCAATATAAAGTATATACATACATACATACTTATATTACTTAACCAATGTTTACGTTATTTCATTGGGTTTAAAATAATAAATGCGAAAAAGACACGGTTTTTTATACGTTTAAAATTTCAATCCGTTAGGATTATAGCTAGATATTCATAGCATACAAATGATCATTTACTTTCGCATGTTGTCATTGCATAGTGGCTAAATTAATGTCACGTAAACATTTTACAATATTTTTAATTATTTCAGTGAATTAAACAGTAGAGACCATGTAAATAAATACTTAAATAGGTTACATGTGATTAAATATTTGTCGTCTATGAAAAATACCGCAATTTGCAGCACTAACGAGATTTGTTTACAGACTTTACACGATAAACCTCACATGCGCCCGTATAACAAAAAAAAACACTACGCAGAAAACGAGCGCAAACAAATAAAAATGTTACAAAGGAATCTTTTCTACTTGCGCTTGTGTTTGTAAATGCTGAACTTTAAAATTACTGATAACTTTGCCTTTCCGATGTTTTCTATATTCTTGTAGAAATGAGTCAAAAGTTTATGAAATATGTCTTTCCTTTTTATAAAAACTTGGTTTATGATTTACTCGTCCTGTCAATGCCGGAGGTATCAGATGAATAATAAAAACTCATACACACAAATGATAATGATCTAGGTATCTATTATAACGATAGTTTAAAATATACTTCTGGAATTGTCTTTTGAGTCCCCTATTCGTTCATAAGTAGGTATTGTCATTCCTCATAAAACAGAATTGACAATACTATGCATGCGGAGCTTGTAATGACAATGATGGTATGTAGTAAATACATAATTACCGTCCATGTAGCATGGTCATACTAATTTAAAATGCAGATCGCATGAATGTCGGATAGAACTCTGCTTTCTAGTAACTCGACCGGGAGCTAACCCGCGCTGAATGGAACTTGATTATATACAGCCGACTTCCCAACAATTTACCATCACTATAGTGGCTTTAATAACTCATTTTGTGATACATTTACAAGTTTAATATCAAGCATGAATCTCTAGTTGATGTTGACAAAGTTAAACTTGTAATTAAGTCGACAGTCTAAATATGTACGATTATAAAGGTAACTACGTATAACTTGACTTGTAGTATAAAATTATATTTGAGAGTTAAACTAACAAAGGGGCCTGGGAATTTTGATTGATATTTATATGTATTATCTACAAGTTTGACTTACAGAAATTTTTTACAAAAAGTCTATATAAGTAAGAATAAATGAAAATTTAAATTAAATGAATGAATGTAAATTTTAAAAGCATTTTCTGACCAAAGAAGAAAAAGTAAAAAAGTATGTTATATATTGCGTACTAAACGTTTTATAAGTTTTATAAGAGATAATTATGAACTTATTTTACTTATTTTATTTTGCTCTCACATCAGTCGATTCAACCTCAGATTACCGTTTTATTGTTTTAAATAATTTATTGAACGAGTATAATAAGTATGAGATTTGCGTAATGCTCACATTGACTCCAGCACTCGTCTTCTCCTTCACTTCACTTTAGTCTTACCGTGCTATAAAAACACCGAGGCCTGGACATCACATACACTGAACAGTGCTTTCTAAACTTTTAAATTGTTATTTATCTCTGTTAAAGTATTTATTTTTATAAACATGCCTAATCACAACATATAGCAAAGTTATATAAAAATAGTCTTCGTCAGTCGAAATAAAAATTTAAAAATTAAAAAGCTTTTATTTCGGATTATATAGAAGACTTAATATGTACTACCGAACATACCTATTACAAAATAAAATAACAAATTAAATAATTACACAATTAAAAAGAGTACCTACTTTAAAATTAAATCAAAATTAAATTAAAATTAAAATATAATAATATATTTATATATATATATATATATATATAATATTTATAATGCATCTGCTTACAGGAACGCGTAATGTAAAATTTAATAAAACTAACAATACTTACTAACATTTATTCAGACTACCCTCAAAATAACAGTTTTAGTTGGACCATTGTTAACCAGACGACCGCCGAAGAAACTTATTACTCGAAATTACAATTACCAAAGCAAATACAAAAAGCCTTTATATCCGAGCGCTATGTTAAAGTACATCTACTTTCACATAATTTAACTTTGAGATTGAAAATGTAATAAAGTGTAGGGAGCTTTGCATCAACCCTCACTCGTATCCGCGAAATAACTGAAAAACGCTCCAACAAATTACTTGAACGTAACAGTGGTAGCAAAAGTGAAACTTGGATCTTGTATAATGTAATATGTGTATGAAATGAAAACATTTATTGTCAGACCACAGGTAGAAATATAACAGATGTTAATGGTGATAATTTAAGTCCTTTTCCGCAGTCTACCGTATTTACGGTGTACAATATTTAGTGTCATGCACAACATGCAGGCAAGTTATTTACACTATTTACATATGTCACAGTATTTCATACAATAATGTCCCCAGTTTTGTGTCACTTTGTTACGCTATATCTGAATATGTCAAGTTTATTATTATTACATAATTAATTATTATTATTTTATAATTTACCATTGTTATTTAAAAAGTCAAGTGGGGAATAAAACATTTTTTCTACTCGTCCAGTATAATCTGTGTATTACAACTTCACATGCAACACTTCAACCTTACTCTTTTCAACGTTGGATAGTCTATGGCACTTCCGACTCAAGCATAAGAATTTTATCGATACGGTTTAGTCAATCATAAAAATTTTGAAAATGGAACTTCATACATTTCGATAAAATATTTCTTGTTTAAGGAGACTCGATTCAATGCATATTATAGTCTAACCCGTTCGTATAAAAATACCGCAAATCGATGTACAGGTTAGTCGTTTGGCACACGCATACTAGAGGTCGAAACAAAATTTTTGACCCGCAGTTCCTAAAAAAATTTCGCTGGGGGAGTGGTAAAACATTTTTTTTTTGTATGGAAAAACATTTTTTTTTTCCAAAACCTATCGTATGTGGTATCATACGAAAGGGCTTTTTGAGGCGATTCTAAAAATATATCACATCATTACATTTCGGGCATTTTTTTTAAAATTAAAACAAAAAGAATTTTCGAAACATACCAAGTTTGGGCTCCTCCAGACACGATATGGCAGATTTTTTTTTGTACAATATACTACATGATACGTGATATCCTCATGTTAAACCCCAAGAAAGCAATTTTGCTGGGGGGGGGGGCAGCGAAATTTTTTTAGGAACTGCGGGTCAAAAATTTTATTTCGACCTCTAGTATGCGTGTGCCAAACGGCTAACCTGTACATCAATTTGCGGTATTCCTTTGAAATTGGGGTCGAGCGGCTTCCGCTATTTAGAAATCGGTCTGTATATCGTAGCTCGCGTATCTTAGCTGTATATTTTTGCGCGGAACATTGTTAATAATGTAAATAATAAACTGATGGAAAAGAACATTCCGGGAAATTAAACTATTTCGCTACGAAACATTTCCAAATTAACATCAGAGCTGACAGGTAAACAAATCAAAATGTCATTATAGTCTGGTTATATTATGATTTAGTTTTTTTTTTTTATACTACGTCGGTGGCAAACAAGCATACGGCCCGCCTGATGTTAAGCAGTCTCCGTAGCCTATGTACGCCTGCAACTCCAGAGGAGTTACATGCGCGTTGCCGACCCTAACACTCCTCTCCCTCGAGCTCTGGCAACCTTACTCACCGGCAGGAACACAACACTATTAGTAGGGTCTAGTGTTATTTGGCTGCGGTTTTCTGTAAGGTGGAGGTACTTCCCCAGTTGGGCTCTGCTCTAGATCTGGAATGACATCCGCTGTCCTGTGGCCTACCACACAAAGCGAGATGTCATTCGCAGTGCCCATACCTCTCTTTTGGACATAGTTTTATTGTATTGTATTGTAGTGTTATGTTATACAAGCGAGGAAACACAGTAACAAAAATGAGTTTGAGTTTGAAAAATATTTACTATTGGCTTTGGAGATGATCAATCTTGTTAATTGACAATGTAGCAGAACCTATGTAAGGTTACGGAATATATACCTAGTAACATGACCATCATCATTATCATGGTGGCCTTTTGGTGATCCAATCTTGGATGTAGGCCTCTTCCCAGAATGGAGTAACATGATAGACGAAATATTTTTTCAACTATAGAGCTGAGCTGAGCTGATGGTGTGGCTAATAGTAGTCACACCGTCTAGTATGTTACGACTAAATTAAATACATATATATGTAAATTTATATAAATTTCTAGGTAAATCGGAGGCATCGATTACGCGGATTACGAGAGAAGGTTTTATGCAAACCAAAAATAAAAAAGAAGATGCAATTAGACGATTTTGACCTATGTGTGATACGTAAGAAAATACATGAATTTTATACGGCAAAAAAGAAGTACCGACTATAAAAAAAGTGTAGACACCAAATAAATGGGTTCTGATTTTGATTACGGTGAATAAAAGTAGATGTAAGTCAAACGAGTTGCCAATCCATATTGTTCAGACTATACTGAACTGTTGCCATATAAATGAGAATAATAGCGCCCTCTTGACAATGATCATATATAGTCAGGCTTGTGTGAAGTGGCACCCTCAATAATTTTCTACAATTTCTTGTCGGACTATAGCGCGTTTATGAATCCCGACTGTTATTATAAATGCGAAAGTAACTATGTCTGTGTATACATGTCTGCCTGTCTGTTACCTCTTCACGCTTAAATAGCTGAACCGATGCAAATAAAATGTGGTATGGGGATGGGTTTATGGCCCGGAGATGGACAAAGGGTAATTTTTATCAATCATTATCCCTATTTTACGCCGACGAAGTCGCGGGCAGAAGGTAGTAACGCCGTAAATCTTAGTTTTGTAGCAATAGTTATTTATTCAAACTCACTGTCCAATAAAATACAAATAGTAACAAAAGGTATTACTTCAAAGCATTGTTTAAGAGCCCAACAAAAATATGCTAAAAGGGTCAAACAGAAAACTGTGTTCACGTCTTTCCTGTAAACATACCCAAAAGTTAAGGGCTATAAAGATAAATTTTCTTATTTAACCCTTATTCACATGAAAAGGTACTCCTTTTATTTGAATTAGTATGATAAAATCATTACCTACTATATAATCAAGCTATTAACTATTGTCCACAGGAGAGAAGACTTGTGTGTTCGTCGGAACTTCACAGTAGGTATCCTAGGTTTTAAAACATATACATGCCCTATAACGTTTACATACAATCTAAAAGTAGTTTCTTAGATACAATACAGTGTTAAGTTTGGGTATTACCGTTAAAACTCGACACGTGCAACAGAAACAGAATTTAAGTTTAAGCCGCGTGTCATAGTGATGGCCTCACAAAGTTATATTACCCACTTCGCCTCCTTCGTAGGCTATCAGATTCAGGTGAACGATGGAAAGCGAATAAATAAAGGCACGCCTATAGTTGGCACCTTCAACTTTATTTTAAAGCAAATAAATTCCAATAACTGGTATTCAGACTATACTAGCATTGCTGTGAATGTCAAAAGATACAACATTTTTATCACTTAAATGTTACATTCAGTTAAATTGTCAAAATCGATGTTGCGGCCAGGATTTTTGACATTTCCGGCAGCAATGCAGTCAGTATTGTCGAGCTGCAATACCGTAGAAAGTTACAACTTTGCCTTTTCAACATAGCTTTGCCCACCGCATCACATTTCAATAGAAGCGAAATACCATAAGTCTAGTAACAGATACACCTCCCTTTCAATCTGTGATTTATAGCTAATCATATTGCTGGCAACACTGGCCTATTAGTTGACGTGTGCCTAACTTCAGTCACGCGTGAGGACGCTTCAAGTGAGGACGTTTTTTTTGGCGGGCAAAAAAAGTTAAAAAAACTTCGGTGGGATATCGGTCCAGCAGAGTCCTACAGGGATGTAGTTTTTACTGTAAATAATATGCAGCTTAGAAACGATGTAGACGAAGTTTCAACACGTTATATGCATTACTTTTGTAATTATGATCGTGGGCAATCTCATGATCGTATTTACGTATTACTTTTCACAACATTGCCCAGCACATTTTTACCGTTAGGGTTGTCACTAGTAGCTATGTTATGAGGCATTTACAATGCAACGTTGTTTAAAGTTATTTTGCTAATTTTAAGAGGAAATATAAGCAACAACCGCTTTATTTATATTACTTTATACTTCCTTTGCAGTTTAAAAAAGTTTCTTGTTATGTTATCTGTAGTTACCTACTTTTAATGCTTAGTAAAAATGGCAGTGCTTTTGAATAATTAATATTTTGTTAATTTATATATTTTTGTATACTTCCTTTGCAGTTAAAAAAAATATGTTGATTTTTGATTGTTTCTTTATAATTTGGGTAAAAGTGAAAATTGACAACCCTAGCATATTTAGGATTTTGTATGAAGAATCGCAATTTTTTTTATGACTGCCCACATAAGTTTGGAGGTGAATATTACTGAACTTAGTGACTTAATACCTGTACGACAAAACTATGCCATGTTTATTCTGGATCATAGACTTTGATTCATGACCATAAAGTTGATAATCGTGGAGTTAAGAGACTGTAAGCAAAAGTGGGCAATCTTGAATTTTTTTTTCATTTTTTTGGCCCGCCTGTTTAAGACCCATTTTCTACAGTACAGAAACTTATTTCGACTATGGTTTGCTTACTCACACAAAGAAGAGTATGTCAATATGTTATTGTAATGCAATATGGACCAACAAACTTGAAAAAAAAGTAAAAGACTGCAAAAAGCGGGCAAAGTTGTACAGTTTTACGGCACTGTTGGTGTAGTCTGAATCCGAACGGTACCTTTACGGATATGAAGACATTATAAATTTTCATTTTTACAATAGTAGCTATGTATATTAACAAATAAAACTATTAATGGTGGATATAAATGGTGTCTAATTGTGTTCTCTAATTATATTTCATTGATCAAGTGGATGCATAAATTAATTACCATGGCATGCGTGCACTAGCATACTTAGCATGTGAGGCATGCGTTTGACAAAGACACAATAGGTGCCGATTATGTTATAACAATTTGATATGGGTTTTATTTTATTTTGATACGACCTTGACCACTAATAGCGGCTCACGCTGACTGGTGCTGAGGAAATGCAATCAGAAGTTTTTTCATAAGGCATTTCGCTCGCACTTATTATTGCGCGGGTTATGTCGGATAATACGACTCAAGGTCATATCAAAATGAGATCAAAACCATAAATTGCTAAAACAGAATCAGCACCCTGGTGTGGTGTGAACATGAAGACCAAGAAGTTATTACGTTTTTCGACAAACAAATATAACGTGTATATTGTGTGTAGGTTTCATAAACGATTTTGAAACAACTACCTACTCTTTTTGATTAAAATTTTCTGATTCGCTACTCAAAGGTTGTCTGGAAGACATGGCTTTTGAGCGATAAAATCGCCTGTTGTCTGCCTTTAATTAATTTTGTTTTTCTGAAACTGTTTTTCTTTGATGTGTGCAATAAAGGATAAAGTTAAATAAAAGCCAGTAAAAAAATCTCTAAACAACATTTCGTTGCCGATGTTTACTGGGTATGTTGTGTGTCGGCCGAGCCTTCACGACCGCAACGCTGCTAATCCGATCACGGGTTTCGATGGCCAAGTTTCGGAAATTCACTGTTCACTGGACAAACCGCGATAAAAACCGTTTCATTTCGACTTTGGTATGATCTTGTCTAAGAAATACGACAGATGTAGTACATAATTGTTTGCAATCGTATTTTCACGGAAACGCACGAACGTGCACGAATGCTATTTCAGTCAGTCTCTGTACAATAGGTACTGGTGTTGACAGAAGTAGCATGACAAATACGAACGTTTCCGAGAAAATACAATGGCAAACAATTATGCACTACATCTGTAGGTAGGTATATCGTTAAATTCGTGGATGTGTTTGTTTTCAAAAGTCACTTAATGACCTTAGAAGATTTAAGAGACAAGATAATTATATGCTTAGTCTGTTTTTAGGGTTCCGTACCTCAAAAGAAAAAAACGGAACCTTATAGGATCACTCGTGCGTCTGTCAGTCTGTCTGTCACAGCCAATTTTCTCCGAAACTACTGGACCAATGGAGTTAAAATTTGGTACAACAAAAATACACAATAGTTCTATACCTATAGATGACAGGAAAACCTATTAGAAATGTGCAGTCAAGCGTGAGTCAGACTTAATTACTTAGTTTTTGTTCCGACCCCTACTACTCACGTTTCACATTAAAAAAAACATTGTTAAAAATTGTGTAATGAACGGAACCCTTAGAACGCGAGTCCGACTCGCACATGGCCGGGTTTTTTTAACTGTAAAGTAATACGCCATGCATTTTCTATGCAAGAAACAAATGACCGTTCCGTACTATTTCCTAAGTATTAGCTACTGCTACATGGATTATATAATTGACTATAGAAAAGTTCAACACAATTGGGTAGGTAGAGTTTTTTGAAGATAGGCAAATTATATTTTTATCCGATAGTATTCGTCATAACGATCACGGAAATGCAGCTCTTTTATTTTTATTTCGTATTATTTATTAAATATATTTTTTTAAGTGACCGAGATGACGTTTGTGAAATTTAATAGCTGATCAGGCACTAATGCCTGTGCACGTGATTTAATTGATGAGATAGAAAAAAAACGATGGCAACTGTTAGTGTCACTTAGCTGTCATTGCCGAAAAATGTTAATAACAAAATGTTTATGTATCGTATTTCACGGATACGTACAGGAGGGCCTTCGCTCCTTTAATTTCGGCGGCATTGTGCTTATCACTGTTATGATAATAATTTAAAATCATAACTAGGTCCATGTGGGGCAAGTTTGTAGAATCTGCTCGCATAAACTCGCTCATCCTTCTTGCAAAACTCAGTCCAAGGGTCAGCACAGGGGTCGGGTCGTCGTAAGGGAAGAAAACGTTGTCCAATAAGCAGTGCCAAGTTGTCGAAAGTAGATTCAATCTTTGTCCAAATACTCGCAGATGTCGTGGGGAATCAGAAGTCCTTGGGTCGTGCTGAGGTCGTCAAAAATTTCAATGATAAGATTGATAACACTAAATCGCAAAGTAACAGAAAGGGTTGGGCCGTTGTCTGTTATTTTTCGGCAATGACAGCTAAGTGACACTGACAGTTGACATCGTTTTTTTTTTTCTATCTCATCAATTAAATCACATGCACAGGCATTAGTGCCTGATCTGCTATTAAATTTCACAAACGTCATCTCGGTCACTTAAATAAATATATTTAATAAACAATACGAAATAAAAATAAAAGAGCTGCATTTCCGTGATCGTTATGACGAATACTATCGGATAAAAATATAATTTGCCTATCTTCAAAAAACTTTACCTACCCAATTAAGGCATCATTGCAGTTTTTAGTCATTTACTACTCGTATTTTGTTAATACAATTTAGGTGGTTTCAATCTTATAAAGTAGTGACACAAAATATCCTAACTAAGGCAATGGGACGATGATCAAAACTTTATTGTATGCACTGTTGATTTCTTTTTATCCTTTGTTATTATATTATTAACCCTCATAACGCTCCCATGATCACAATAATTATGCGTTATATTACGATTTATCATAATGCATAATAATTGTGATTATGAATTTCAGATTTTCACGGTATTCAAATGCAAAATAATCTCGATCATTGCCCGCATTCAGTAACAAGCCATTTAATTCGAGTTTAATTCAATTCCTATAACAAAGGCATCCGATTTCATTAGCAGCGAGCACGTTAACCTAACTTATGCATATATAATCTTATTTTAATATATCATTAGCAAATTAAAAGATGAACCAACCAATTTCGCATTCAAATAACTTTCAACGGACTTTAGCATTACGATAAAAAAGTAGTTGTGTACCTACGCATACTTATCCGAATCAGTAAGTTATAATCCAAATAAAATAAAATAAAACTATGAAAACGGATTATATCGCGATATAATCCGTTTTCATTGTTTTATTTCATGAGTAACTATCGCGGTAACCGAAGACAATACCAAATAAAATAACTTAGTTGTTTGTTTACATTTCCCGAAATGAAAACATTCGAAGAGGATTGAATTAATTCGGTAGTCTTTAGAAGTTGCGAGTTTAAAATCCTTATTTGCTTCTGAGCGTGAATTTAACTTCAATAAAGCGTAAAGGGTGTATAAAACAATACGAAACAGATACCGACGTTTCTGTCGGTTTAATTTTGCCGAAAGTCTTGTAATCTGCTTAATATCAAATAAGCCGTGGGCTGATTAAGACAATACAAAGGTAGTCCCCGTTTTTTCATTGGGTTATATTTATATATAAAATATTTTCACACAATTTAATGCACAGTAACGTACCGGCAAAAATTCATTCATACTGCTTGTTGGCGACTGGCTGGCATGTGACCTCTTTCGAACGTTATTTCGTAAAATATTATTACTCTTGATGCTTGTATGTCGTATATGTCAGTCTGCCTTGTCACCTATAAATATTGTGCCGTATTTTGTGGTTTATATTTAATTAAAGGTATAATTTTATAATACTTGTTTCCATCATCCCATCTCGTCATACAGTCCACCCCGTTAGCTATCACTGCTATTTACTGAAGGCATTCATTCGAAAATTCGTGAAATTAGACTTTATATCATGTAAATTAATTATCATTGTATCATCCTCACGACCATATATACTTAGGTCCTACTGCACGTGGCGGACACGTCAGCCTAATGCGGATTGGGGACTTCATACACGGAAATTATTAATATTATAAATATTGAACTTCTTCTTTGGAAACACTCAAAAGTGAATCTTACTAACAATTAAACTTAGATGCATCGATTTTTCGCCCTCATAAGCCTTTGGTTTGAAAATTCCATCGCATCATTACTTTTCAATTTAATACCCACCGGGCTACCGCAAAACTCGGGTAAATTAGTTTACAAATGAACTCTAGTTTGATCGAATGGTCGTTTTCATATGCCTCTATATTGTAAATTTCATCAAAATACTGGAACCGTTTTTGAGAAATTATTAAAAAATGTATGCAAATGTATCTGAAAAAATATGATAGATTATTTGCCGCTACTGTATATGGATCATAGTTATGCCCCTTCCTTTGATTTCGGTCGTCCTCTTTCCTCTTAAACACAAAGCGTTTTGTTTACCTATTTGTAAGTAAATAATAGTCGTAAATGTATACATGTGTTTAGATTAAATTTTGAGACAAAACTTAATCTACTGCTAAAGTTATGTTTCAGTAGTTAGTAGATACCTACTTGATTCTGTAGGTACTCAGTAAAATTGTTATTACTAGGTATACGAGTGTATATGTAGACATTTAACCTTTTGTTTTTTGCGGAAAGTAAAAATATCGCTATTTTTTAAATACTTCTGACGTTGGAATGTTTGAATGTAGTACACGACACACCGGTTTACACATACATCCCTTTCAGCACGAGAAAAAAAATCTTGGGTCTGTAAAATATATTTGCCATTCACGATGCATTTAAGCCACATACAAAGCAAATAAAATACAAAAAAAATCGTGACCCCTACAAATTAATTGTATAGTTTTCGGCAGTTTTTTATTAACTTATATAAAGCAGGTGACTCATATGTAAGGAGTCATTACTTTTCTGGGGCCCACTGACTATCAGTCCGCCGGACGATATCGGCCTGTCAGTTAGAACAAAATTTTGACAGTTCCGAACAACTGACAGGCCGATATCGTCCGGCGGACTGATAGTCTGTGGGCCCCTTTACATATTTTACATGTAATAAATCAAATTAGGTGCCCGGCAATGGTTGGATGATGAAAACGATTAACCCTTTACCTATGGGTGTCAACCAGAGTTGCCAGTAAGGCAACACCGCTGCAGTACGGGTGTCAACTATAGGATCTATAGTTGATCGAAACTATGTTCATGTTCAAATATTTTTTTAAATCAAAATGAGACCTTGTGTCTTGGTAATAGCGGTCAAATTATGCATTGGGATTAATATAGGTGCAAAGAAAAAATATCATAATGTTTCGGTAGATGGCTCTGACATAAACATATTTTTAAAATTACCGCTTTTTTGCTGTCAACTGGGGTTGACACCCGTACTGCAGAAGCGCAAATAATTGAACTCAATATGGCTGTCCTTGTCCTAGTGCTGTTTTATATTTCATCGACTTGTTGTAGGAGTGATAAGTGTGGGTGTTTTAAATGCTATTTTTAGTTTTTTTAATTTTTTGTCCAAAAAGTTACAAAATTGTAAATTATTTTATTTTTTTACTAAAAACATAACTTGCTGAGCTTCTATCCCGTACTTACAGAAATATCGACAGTTGTATTGATATGCGCACATCAGTATTTTTCGTTAGTAGCAGAAATTTGTTTCTATGCAACATTTCAAGTAATTTATTTTTTGCAATATTTCAATAAATATCATCATTTAAGTATTTAGTTGTGTTACATATATAATAAATTAATAATTTAAAACTTAATCTTGAGAAATTCGCTAATAGTAACTTAAAATTCTTCAATCTCTTAGTGATTAATATTAAGTGTGAAATAAGAAATATTAGTGAATATAAATACACGAAGTGATTAGTTATCAATTAAACATATTATACTTAATGTGTGTGTGAAATTTCAAGCACGTAGCTGTAGTACTTCAAAAGTTACAAGTAAGTGAAATTATGTCAAACCGCTGACTCTCGCCAATACATGTCCGTATTGAGCGGTGACTGGGTGTTCAAAGTCCCCGTAGATAAAGGGTTAATATGACTCTAGAATTTGCTCATAAATTCATCGTTTAATCCTAGTAATATGTTAATTACAGCTGAACAGCTTCTTTTAGGTGCTCTGCCACGATCAACAGTTAGTGTGCGAGTAGGAAACTGACAACTTTTAGAGGTCAGAGATACGAAATAAGCTCTAAACTCGAGGCCAGTCTGAATTTCATCGTCACTTTTTTCTGAACTGGTTCTATCATCATATTTTTTTGAGTTGCAACGTATCTAATCATCAAAGTCAGATTCAACGAAGTTATACATATAAAAACATAATTTCCGTCACTAAATATCCGAAAATAAATAAAACATTAATTCGCAAAAACAATAAAAATTGACCAACTCCGTCCCGACACGCACGATCGTGCGTTATAACTTTACGCTCAAATAAAAACCTTAGTTTCTATCTGTCCATTGATCTTCTTATTATTGTATAAAATTACAATGTTTCTTTTAATTATAAAAAGTTATGTATTATTATGTAAAACAACAAATTAAAGAATTTTATAGCTACCTACATTTTGTCGTCCCGGCCGTCATAAGCACGTCCTTGCTTGACCCTCACTCCACAGATTACTGACCACAAAACATAGCCAGACCGCATTCAAAGTGAATAATAATCAAACTCACGATCGATTGATGCCGTTCTGAAGCGGCAAACGTGAATATGGTAAAGGCTAGAATTTTTTAAAGTCCAACGCACGACCGTATCAGTCTGTGCTGTAAGGGTTAGATACATAGTCAAACAGCCCACAGAATTACAATTATTTAAAATGTTTGATTTAAAAAAACTCACCCTAACTTTTTAACGGATGAATACGAACACAACAATTATTGGACTTTTTGATAAACGACCATTCAATAACTTTAGTAGAAAAAATTTAAAAATGTTCATATTTAAAATGACATGCCCTGCTGTGCGCTTTATTATTCGGATTTCTATATTCGGAATAATTCCAGCCCTACAATTTCGTTGATAACTAAATTTATTCTGAATAGGAATGCTCAAATAAAGTTAACTGCGAAAGCATAAGTAATTCTTTATTTTTCTGGATTTGGAGTTTCATAAAAATTTAGACATTAAGGGAAAAATATACGGAGGAAGTCTGAGTCAAATGAAGAATAAAGTTGCTGCCAAGTGCCACAATGATACAACAGGGAAGCGTGGCGATTACCCACACCGCCGAGAAGAGGTTGGCTCTTCAATACTTATTATGCTTAATATTATTTTATTGTAATCGAGTTAGGTAATTCGTAGGCGACAATTTTCAAACAGCAACCATAAGAATTGTTATTAATTATTATTGCTTAAATAATAGTAGTTTATATGACTGCTACATAATGAGCATTAAAATAAGAGTGTGGGTTTAAATAAAAGAATCACACGAGTGTTTTAAGACCTACCTAATTATGTACAGATCTTCTATGATATATATTATTCACTAACCTCATATTTCAGCCTACATGGGGCATCGTTGCTCTCTAGCGGAACTCGCAGATTTGAGAGGTGGCGTCTCCGAAGTATCTTTATCGCTCATTTTAAACGAAGCTTTAAGTTTGTGTAAAAACAACAAAACAAATTAATTTTATACTTAAAACTAATTAAAAGATAAAGTGTATGCCAAATGGCGGTTAATAAAACCTTTTTTAACGCATATCACGCATCCGAGGTTTTTTTTTAATTCATAGACAAACGAATGAAGTCCCTATTTTCATGCCACTCGAGATCAAAATAATGTCGTGCGGTTTATATTAAAAAACCGGCCAAGTGCGAGTCGGACTCGCGCACGAAGGGTTCCGTACCATTACGGAAAAAAACAGCAAAAAAATCACGTTTGTTGTATGGGAGCCCCATTTAAATATTTATATTATTCTTTTTTTAGTATTTGTTGTTATAGCGTCAACAGAAATACATCATCTGTGAAAATTTCAACTGTCTAGCTATCACGGTTCATGAGATACAGCCTGGTGATAGACAGACAGACAGACGGACAGACGGACGGACAGACGGACAGCGGAGTCTTAGTAATAGGGTCCCGTTTTTACCCTTTGGGTACGGAACCCTAAAAACATGCTGAAATGACGTTTCGTATCGATAACTGTTTTAATATCTATGGATAGATACTATAGGTAGAATAGAGACCCACTTGAGTTTTGACAGCTGTTTCAAATTTAAACCCATAACTTTGGATGGTATAGAAAGGATCGCAATCTCTTATGGCAGAATTGTTGTAAAAGTGACCGCGTTAAGCTTTAAATAATAGTTCCTAATCTCTCCGGTGGCGCTAGTAAGGCTCTGGGACATGAGTATAACATGAACCATATAAGGCAACAAATAACCCGACCAAATTACGTAGGTTGTTTTTGGTAGTATTTCGGTGTATGGTGGCGCCGCCTAATTACTGTTTTTTGATGGACACTTTTCATACATAGAGATTTGGCTCCTTTATACAGTCTCCATGCTCATAACGTTCCAAAAATCTATACTGTAATAACATTAAAGTATGGATGGTATAGAAAGGATGCCAATCTCTTATGGCAGAATTGTTGCAAAAGTGACCGCTTTCAGCTTTAAATAATAGTTCCTAATCTCTCCGGTGGCGCTATTTAGGCTCTGGGACATGAGCATAACATGAACCATATAAGGCAACAAATAACCCGACCAAATTACGTAGGTTGTTTTTGGTAGTATTTCGGTGTATGGTGGCGCCGCCTAATTACTGTTTTTGATGGACACTTTTCATACATCGAGATCTGGCTCCTTTATATAGTCTCCATGCATTAAAGTACAGATTTTACCTACTACCACAAACAAGAAAGTTCTCATAGTAAAATTGGTTGTAATAGTGCTGGTCATTTCCTACGGTTTCTGAACGCATTTTAGAGCACTAATTAATTGTGCGTAGATAAAGTAAATTAAAGTAAGGTAATTGCGGCATAAAACAGTTTTACTTGTCGCGTGTAAAACTTTATATACCTATATATTATTTTTCTAACAGCTTCATCTACCGTTGAGAATAGCTCTTGCGACACAGTTATCTCTTTATATAGGTGTTCTTAAATGCCCATTAAATGAAAATAAAAAGTACAATCGCAGTAATAGCTTAATTTCAAATACAATCGCTTCCGTCGAATAATAAATGGACACTTTATTGAAACAAATCAGAGGGAAAATTTAATTTGTTTCATCAAATGCTCGCGATATAGCGAACGTACCTATGGCAACTGTTGTAAAAAGTTAAGCATACCTACATCAATTAATGTCATAAGACAGTTGTTACTTACATTTATTAAGGGGGTTTTAAGTAAAATGTGTGCCGTTTTTATGAAAAACAAATTGTCATGCAGTTTTGCAAAACTTATGAATACTTTTGGCATCTATATAAGTGTGAGCAATAAATGTATGATGTTAGATGTAATTTTAAATCAAGTTTAAATTTAAATACCTACGAAAAAGTAAAACTAAATGACAACAATTACAATTTTACCCCCCACTCTGATTATCCCCCGGACCAAATGTGCCAAAAATACTGGCGGCATTACCTCGCTGAACGGCCAGGGATATCTTTTGGACAAGGAAAAAACCAGAGCCAGGGTCGCCGCCCCTTTCCCTTAAGCGTCGCCCTACATCCTTAATAAAGGCTTTGACCTCGGCACACCAAGGCCCCGCCGTCTCGACGGCAACCGGGACAAAATTGTACACCTGTTCAAGGTTCGCGTACTTGCTGTGCTTGAACCTAGCAGTTTAAAGTTTATCAAGCTTAAAGGAGAGATACGATAATTTTCACTTAAATTACGTATCTACATATATTTAATCCGGTGTACTCCCTTTTTGGCGAAATTTATTTCGCCGAATTTCACTTGGCAACCAACTTTTCGCCAAAGTTTCATTTGACAAACCAATCGTTGGCATAACCTTACTTCGCAACCATTTCATTTCCCAACCCCATAGTTGGGAAATGAAAATGACGTACTAGGTTGGGTTAGGTTAGGTTGGATTATGTAAAGTTGCGAAATGAAATTCGGCCAAATGAGACTTGGTTGATTTGGCGAAAAGTTGGTTGCCAAGTGAAATTCTGCAATACAATTTTCGGCGAAAAGTAGGTAAACCATTTAATCCACTAGTTTCAAAAAGTCACGTCTCAATAAAAAAAGGTATATTTGTAAATTTATATACCTATTGACTTTAGTGTAATTCATTTAGATCAAATGTTGACAGTGTATAATCAATACCAATAAATAAATCTATCTATCTATCTATCTATAAGACGCAGTATAAAGGTACATATTAAAGGCAAAAAGAGTGAATATTTACCATGGCCCTTTACTGTTGACTCTGGTACCCACAAATAGAATAATATACGTAAAGCCCGCTCCAGAGTAAGCGGCGCGAAGCCGCGAACTCGAGCGTGGAGCCGATTTCGCTGATTAGCGAACTAAACTCCACACTAGCGTTCGTGGCTTCGCGCCGCGATTCGCGCGCAAGTGTGGAGGGCCCTTTATATAAAGAATAGGAACACATCAGAAAACAAGGGCACACGATTATTCCGTACCGTACATAATATTCTTATTATAAAAAGTCCCGAATACAATATACGATGATATTGATATTCGAAAACAGGGAAAATATTAAACCGTTTTCCCATTTCCAGTGAGATTGACTCATAGACAACCTCCCAAAGATTTTCCATTATGAAGCTTATGTAAAGACTTGAAAATGACTCACGACGTAGGTATATTAGTTCTTCATAAAATGTCCATTAACCAATGTAAAACATTACAACCGGAATAATTGAGATACTCAATTTCAAATAAAATCGCTCCTTCGTTCCTTACGTACATAACTGAAATAAATTAAGAGGAAAATTCAACTTGTATTTAATTTCATTATAGCACAAAATAAAAGGCGCTCCTACACTAATTTGTAAGGTTGTGAACCACACCAATCAGTTGCATCTCATATATTGGTACAATAACAACCTATGTTTATTCCTATTTTATTGATGCTTATAATTTACGCGCGCGCAGTTAGTAGTACCTATATGGACGACTGAAATAAGCGATGCACTCGCGCAAAGTAGGACGCGCCATGGATGGGTGTCCCATCGAGTGTGTATGATCCGTGACTAGACTAAAGGTTTCTAGCGTCATTCGTAGAAAGATGAATCCTGTTGATTCAGCTTAGTTACGATAGTTTATGCTAAATTGTATGGCGAATTAATCGCTTATAAATGCTTATAATAATAAAACTCATACACTTATATGATTCTGCCAAATCAAAGATACCTCAGGTAGAATAGTGTTGTAAATTTTATTACATTTTGACGAATATCTTAAAGAAGATTTGGTGTTTACGCTTAGAGTAACAACAGCATCGTTACAAGTGTGCAAGTTGGGGAAAGTTTCCAAATTCAACCAAAAAGTCTTGGAGATTTCGGGAAAATTTCACTGGAAATGATTCCTAAACTAAAATATGAGAAGATTCCGAAATTTTACCATGTGGACTATTCGCAATTTTGGAAAGTTTCCGACGGCACATCAGAAATGATGGTTGTAAGTAGGCAGCTTATTAGGGCCCTGGACCTCGTGGAAGCACCTAAATTATGTACTTACCCATATCATCAATGAGAGGCGCCATCCGCAAGGTGACGCCGACTAACAGCAGACAGAGGAAGAGTAGGAGGCACGCGGTTACCATGATGGTGTAGCGGGCCCGCCGAGGAAGCTCGTCGGGGTCAAGGACCTATAGGAAGAAATAATAGGGATTGAAATAATTGCCAAGACAATATACTCGTAAGTTCGAGTAAGCAGCAAATCCCGTTGATAATATGGCTCGGTAAGCAGTATTTTGTCGTAAACATAATCAAGGCTAGAAAAAACGTCCGTCATTTTGAAAACATAACCATAATTTAGGCCCCGTTTAGGAGTCGAAAATGTTCATTTACAGTCTACGGGCGTCATTGGGGCCATATTTAATCGTTGACGTTACGAGTAGGTATTATAAGGAAGTCTCTGTTATACGGAACAGGGTTATGTTTTAAAAATGACACGCGTTTTTCCGAGCCTGGGTCATAAATAGTTTCATTTATCGAATTGATGGCACAATAATGATCTGGCGCACCATAGTCCAGGCAAGCGAGAAATATAAAGAAGGTCGAGATTCTATTAAAAGAACTGTAGAGAGTTAACACGATTAGGACGGATATTATTTTTTTATTTAGCGATTATTTGCTGATAAATCTTAATCTTAAGACGATTCTTAATCAGATTGTACGGACATGGCAAAACTATAAGGGTTCCTAGTTGACAACGAAACCCTAATAACAAAAACAGAGGAGCCAAGTCATCGTAAAATAAACTGCCTAAAACTTTGAAAGAAGCCTTCGGAACGTTCATTTCTCCTAAAATTAATGAACTGGAAGCTTTCGTCATGGATTGTTACTAATGTGTAACCACCTCTTATTTTTAATGTTTGTTCTTATTTTAAGTTTGTGCGGCGAAATATAATTAGTGTTATGTGTTATGTCTTATGTAATAATGTTTAAACCACTCGTAAGAAACAAGCCTGAAAGTAAAAACCTTACCTACTAACCTTTTTTTAACAACCATTCAAATTCCCCCTTTAAAGATCAGACACGGTTAAAGCGATGTCATAATTCGTAATACGTCCGCTAGAGAACTGCCAGTTTTAACACTTTAAATACCAGCCACGATATTCGACGACGTTTTAGAGAGGAACATTTTATTCGTGAAACGGTAAGTGGGGTGACATTTTAAGTGAAAGGCTCTGACAACATCATTTGGTGAAGGATTAATTTTTTGTAACCAAGCCAACAAAATTTTTGGTCATCTGAACGGAGCTATAGTGCGACATGAAAGAGTAGAAATAAAATAAAATGGAACTAAACAATTTTCATACAAAATTGTTGTCAATTGCCATGTTTCAGCATTTTACGTCAAAAATGTGACAGTTACGAAGAAAGTGACGCATTCGTATTTTCTACTATTTTATGTCACACTGTATTTCTGTACCTAAAGTCTTTTAAACTTGGGTGATAGGACTGGTTTTTACTTTTTAACCGACTTCAAGATTTCAAAGGAGGAGGTTCTCAATTCGGTTGTATGTTTTTTTTTTTTTGTTTTTTTTTTTTTTTTTAATGTTTGTTACTCCATAACTCCGTCATTTCTGGACCGATTTTGAAAATTCTTTTTTTGATTGTAAGTATATACATACAGATTGGTCCCGTTTTCGTCAAAAAGCAGTTCTGATGATGGGATCCATGAGGAATCGAGGGAACTCCTCAAATGTTAAAGGCATACATATAGCGATTTTAGTATTTTCATCAACAAATCAAGCACTTACATTTAAAAAAGTGACATTTGATGAAGTGGAACTGCTGATGATGATCAGAACGGAACTCTTCAATGATGCATAGTTCACGTTTGGCGATTTGTCCTCTTCGTTATGTTTGTTAAGCAAGTTAGGTTTTCAAGAAACATTTTTGTCAAGCTCGAGTTCTGATGATGGGATCCATGAGGAATCGAGGGAACTCCTCAAATGTGAAAGGCATACATATAGTGATTTTTGTATTTTTATAAACAAATCCACCACTTCCATTTTAAAAAGTGACATTTGATGAAGTGGAACTGCTGATGATGATCAGAACGGAACTCTTCAATGACGCATAGTTCACGTTTGGCGATTTGTCCTCTACGTTATGTTTGTTAAGCAAGTTAGGTTTTCAAGAAACATTTTTGTCAAGCTCGAGTTCTGATGATGGGATCCATAAGGAATCCAGGGAACTCCTCAAATGTGAAAGGCATACATATAGTGATTTTTGTATTTTTATAAACAAATCCAGCACTTCCATTTTAAAAAGTGACATTTGATGAAGTGGAACTGCTGATGATGATCAGAACGGAACTCTTCAATGACGCATAGTTCACGTTTGGCGATTTGTCCTCTTTGTTATGTTTGCTAAGCAAGTTAGGTTTTCAAGAAACATTTTTGTCAAGCTCGAGTTCTGATGATGGTATCCATGAGGAATCGAGGGAACTCCTCAAATGTGAAAGGCATACATATAGTGATTTTTGTAATTTTATAAACAAATCCAGCACTTCCATTTTAAGAAGTGACATTTGATGAAGTGGAACTGCTGATGATGATCAGAACGGAACTCTTCAATGACGCATAGTTCACGTTTGGCGATTTGTCCTCTTCGTTATGTTTGTTAAGCAAGTTAGGTTTTTAAGAAACATTTTTGTCAAGCTCGAGTTCTGATGATGGGATCCATGAGGAATCCAGGGAACTCCTCAAATGTGAAAGGCATACATATAGTGATTTTTGTATTTTTATAAACAAATCCAGCACTTCCATTTTAAAAAGTGGACGAAGTTGGACCCGGACTCGGACCCGGACCCGGGTCTGAACATGGACCCCAACTCGGACCCGGACCCGGACTGAACTCTGACCCAAACTTGGACCCGGACAGCCGGACACGGACCCGGACTCTGATCCGGACCCGGAAATGCTACTAGAAAAGTGGGTTAGGTGGGTGGTTGGGTTTTGAACTGCGATTCTCACAGAACAGAACTTCTATCAGAAAAGTAGGTGAGGTTAGAGCTGTGACCCTTACAGAAACGAAATGCTATCAGAAAAGTAGGTTAGGTTAGGTTAGAACTGCGACCCCTACAGAAACGAAATGCTACTAGAAAACTGGGTGGTTTTACCTCCTTTTCTACATTATTAGGCAAAAGATGCTGTCTTTTTCATTTCATTGTCTGGAATCTAAGAGTGCACCATCAACAATAAGTGAACTTTCAGCGGCATCCCCCATTGAAGTCGGTTTTTTTTTCTTAAAAAATATTCCATATAGGTACTAATTATACGGAAGTATTTTGTTTCGACTTGTGGCTACCCCTTGGTTTGTTTCAAAAGGGGTTTCATTATTATCAGAAAATAAGAAAATCGCCTGTCATTTATTATTTTTCTTTCATAGATGATTATAATCATTTATGACCACATTTATGACTTAATACAGCTCTATAATAGCGGAAGCCGCTCGACCCCAATTTCAAAGGAATACCGCAAATCGATGTACAGGTTAGCCGTTTGGCACACACATACTAGAGGCCAAAACAAATTTTTTGACCCGCAGTTCCTAAAAAAATTTCGCTGGGGGAGTGGTAAAACATTTTTTTTTGTATGGAAAATTTTTTTTTTCCAAAACCTATCGTATGTGGTATCATACGAAAGAGATTTTTGAGGCGATTCTAAAAATATATCACATCATTACATTTCGGGCATTTTTTTTTGAATTAAAACAAAAAGAAATGCACGTAATCGATTATAAAGAAATTGTAATCGATTATATGCGTACTAATTTCATATGTCTTTGTGTCAATATTTCATACTGGCAACAAAATTGCCTTGAACAGAATAGTGCCACTTTGATCCCTCCTAGCAGGGAAGAAAAGTTCCCTTTTCGAATAGGTGATGTGAAAAGCAGTATGTGTCACATGTTAGCAAAATTATTTTCACCTTGGGCTTTAACACTTGAATCCCTCACTACGCTCAGGATTCTATGTTAGAATCCCTCGCTACGCTCAGGATTCTATTATACAATCCTTCGCTTCGTTTAGGATTCAATTGTACGCCCTCGCCGTAAATATGTCATTTTGCTCCCTTGTGACACAATCTACTATTTTACGACACGCCCATCAACGATAACTGCTCCAAACCTTTTATAATAACTTCAATTACCCACGGAACGGCTGTAATGCCTACGTACATACGACCAATAAGTTCTGACGCTCAGCATCATAAGTGAACCTCAGAACTGCATTAAGCTATTACAGCGCGCCCACACCCCCTCTCCCCTCTCGAGAGGAATCAATTTATAGGTCCCTTTTTAAGGGTATTTATCGCGAACTTGGCCGTCGCGCTCATGTGAGTTTCGATTTTACACACGGTTTTATAAATTATGTTGTAATAGTAGTTTAAGGCATTTAAATACGAGTGTGGGTTTATGAAACAAATGAAATGGGTTTCATAAAAGGACCACACGAGTATTTTAATGCCTAATTACGTACAGTTACATACACTGCTTTATTACATATAAGCTCACGCATCCGTTGTTTTTTTTAATTCAGGCAAACTAGTATACACCGTGCTATAAGTATTATTGCTTTCGATAGTTTTTGGCATATTCCCGTTAATATTAAGTAATAATATTAAGTTACTAAGTTCACAATGTCTTACTGCAAGATAGCTACATACTAACAAACAGGATATAATAAGATAGAGCGGTACTGTCATAGTAAATTTTGTAACCACAGTAAATTCACTGCCATCTATCGACAATGAAGATTTATAAAAATACGATAAAATGTATTTAAATATGGATAAATGTTTTTTTTTATTTGCATTAATTATTTTTACGTTTTTGACCGATGTTCTTTCACTGATATGCGTTAAAATTGTTAAATAACAAACGAAACCGTCAGGGCCCTCTATACGAGAGTAGGCCAAAGGTAGTGGCGCCATCTGATCGAGAATTAAATCTTCGTGATTTTCGAGGCACGTTTTTTTGCTTAGACTGTATCCATCTATTACGGAGTTACGGAGGTATCTTTGATACTAATAACCTACTTTGAAGATTAGTTTGCTGTAAACATCGCTACAACCATGATGATGACACAACTGACAAGCTATTAAATTATGGGATGTTAAGCGAGTAAATACAAGTAAGTAATATGGAGCGCAATTTACATAATTGGTAATTTAGTTAATTCATAATTAGTTAACTAACACGAACAATCAATAACAACAACGGGTATCGCAGTTGCGATATTAAATTGAAGATTTTCTCTAGAACTATAGGTACATGGGCCATTTCTTATTGTTGTCATTGTTTTATTTTTCTAAGATTTTGATAAAATTTGGTGGATAGATAGAACAGAGCACATTATTCTGTACAACTTAAGCGCAATTATTTCACCGTATGTCCTACAAAATATTCCACTGCGTTACGGAAAACGTATGGAATTTTTCGTAACTCAAAGGGAATTTTCATACATTTTTTGTACCAAATTTGGATTTCGTGTTTATTCCGACCAGAATAAGGAGCTTTTCAAACCTACCAATTTTTATCAAAATCTTACAAGAAAAATAAATCGACAAAAAATTAAAAAATGGCCCACATACCTATGTATACTCATCAAGTTTTCAACTTTCCTAAAACAATACTGACACGCCCTTGTGTGTTGAAGTTCAAAATTAACCCCTCAAAAGTTTGCGTGAACTTTACAGTTACACTTCAAAGCAGATTGCGTTTAAACTTTGTCTTTACATACATCTGTTTGTTTAATAGATAGCGTTTACAATAATGAACTTCATTTTGTAGTGATTTAGGTTAAATTGCAATTTAAATAAATGTCAGTTAAGTTTTTAAGTGTTTTATGAGTAAAAAACAGTTTTTTTTGTGTTTAGTTTTTGCATCAAACATCAAACATTTGTGCCATTTTCAACCAAAAGGCTACTTATTGTCGCTTGTCAGTAAGGCGCTATTTTCATAATATAGCTTTAATTAGAAATCAACCTTAAGGGGCCCACTGACTATCAGTTCGCCGGACGATATCGGCCTGTCAGTTAGAACAAAATTTTTGGCAGTTCCGAACAACTGACAGGCCGATATCGTCCGGCGGACTGATAGTCAGTGGGCCCCTTTATCGACAAGCGACAATGTGGTACCTTTTGGTTGAAAACGTCACATTTATTCAGCAAATAGGCCACATGGGCACTTTTACATGTCAATTTTTAAAAGCAATAATATCCAAAAAATACAAAAAACAATTACAAATATAATTAATTATTTAGAGATGTAAAAGTCTCTTCAGAGATAAAATATATATAATATAAAAACGATCATTAAATTATCCTTAGAGATGTAAAGGGTCTCCAAGACTTGAATTGTTATATAAGTAATATAAAGACAAGACCGAACCGGAACCGAAAACCGGTAGACCATCCCGCTAAAGACATATTCAGACATCACAAAATCCTTACCTTATCAAGTGCTTACATAATGACTGCTTGTACGTACATTCGAGGCAACCTACATAACTATAAAACATACGGGCAATCTACCCAAAGACCTACACGCAATCGGCACCTGTTGATGCCCCCGCGCACACGTCTAGCTAAGGCTCGCGCGGCTCTCAGCGTTGCGGGGATCCATTTGTACTGTGTTCCTGAACACATAAAAAAACAGGATAGTAATGCCTCATTTACAAAAAAACTTAAAGCACTCCTTATTGACCTTGCGTGCTACAGTGTAAACGAATTTCTGGAAAAGGATCATTGATCCTAACACTACAATCAAACCCTGTAAATAAAAATAATGTAATGTGCAATTTAATATTATGTAACTTATAATTTAATGTTTATATTATCTTTGAATATTTTGTATTTTTGTTTGACATGTAAATGAGATGTACATTTATCAATAAATCATAAAAAAAAAAAAAAAAAAAACAGAAACAGACAAGAACCGAATGAAGTGTCTCACGTTAATGCCACTCAAAAGTAAAGTTACATAGTTAAGTTATATAACGTAACATGAAGCCCGTGTAAACTTAAACAGACCGGTCTCCTTTAATGCTTCTCTCTCTCTCTCTCTCTTTCATGCAGTACCTACTTTTGTATCTCTATGCAAAAGTGCTTGCCTTCTAACGCTGCGTCTTACGTAAGCGAACAACTCGCGAACGCGAAGCGGCGCGGCGGGCCCACGGCGTTCACGTTCTCAACGAGATCGCCCACGTAGGACACTTCTATAGGTATCAAAGGATTGATTCACCCTCCGCGTTCGCGTGTTGTTCGCCTACGTAGTACGATGCGTAAGTAAGTATACAGTAGAAGCCTATTGGAGAAGCGGTCGTCCAGGAGTCGTAGCACGGTACGCTTATCACCATGCCTGTCACGTTCTAACAATAACAAGTATGTGAGTGCGAAAGTGACGGACTTAGTGATAGGGGAAACCATGCTGCGCGGGCAGGTTTTGTAATTTTGGCTACGGAATCCGAATGAGTTGAAAAGCTTCTCAGCAACTGCATTTTGCGACAAATATTTTAATTAGTTAATATTTTATCTGTTCATTCAGTGTTCCACGCTCTTATAAAATACTCAACAAGAGCGAAAAACTGAATACTTGCCGATTTTGACAACGTAACTATAGTACTTACAGTTAGAATTGCTTGTTTAGGACTATTTTACAAGCTTTTTAGGGTTCCGTACCCAAAGGGTAAAAACGGGACCCTATTAATAAGACTCCGCTGTCTGTCTGTCTGTCTGCCACCAGGCTGTATCTCATGAACTTGTGATAGCTAGACAGTTGAAATTATCACAGATGATGTATTTCTGTTGCTGCTATAACAAGAAATACTAAAAACAGAATACAATAAATATTTAAGTGGGGCTCCCATACAACAAACGTGATTTTTTGCCGTTTTTTGCGTAATGGTAAATGGTACGGAATCCTTCGTGCGCGAGTCCGACTCGCACTTGGCCGGTTTTTATTAACTTGCAATGTACCTATGTATGTACGGGTCAAATCTTGCAAGTTAAATTTGACCCACTTCACGACTTCCAATGAAGCTGAAAATTTGCATTAATTTGCATTGTAAGTCGGGTAACAATCAATGTAATATTATGGTACCATCAAGCTGATCTGATGATGGAGACAGGAGGTGGCCATAGGAACTCTGTGATAAATCATCCAAACCTAATTGTGTTTGGGTTTTTTTAGAATTGTCTCGATGAATATTAGTTACCTGTGGAAGGAAAAGTACAGTCAGCGGTTAAAGCTTGTAACAAACATGAAATTTTTGCCAAAAACTTATTAAATTTAATATAACTACCTATGTCTTCCCTGCCTCCTTTCAAACTAAAGCAAGGATTGGAAACACCCTTGAGGTGCAATAGATTCAACCAGCAGTTTTTAAAAATTCGTAGCGCTTTTAAAAAAAAAATCTAAAATGTGAGGAAAATGGGGAATACGTTTGTATGGAGAAGCAGTTGTCCCCTTTCGTCTTAATGCCATCTTGAGCAAAGAGAATAGAGTGTATAGAAGGGTTATTGTCAGAGTCAATTTTGTAGTCACAGTAAATTTACTGCCATCTATCGACAGAGGATTAAAACTAAAAATGAAAATGTATAATAATATCAAAAATGTGTATATGGATAAATGATTTTTTTTAGAACGCCATATGACTTTGACCTATGTTCACTGATATGTGTTAAAATTGTTAAATATCAAACGGTGTCGCCAACGCCATCTACACGAGTATAGGCCAAAGGTATGGCGCCATCTATTCGAGGGTAATTTTTTCTTGATGTTCCGAGGCACGTTTTTTCCTTAGACTTTACTTAATTTATGTTATACGGAGTTACATATATCTTTGATACTTACTGATTAAGTTGCTAAATTTAATATTGTTTGCTACTACTGACTGGCCATATGACTTATATGTTGATACGGAGTTATATCTATCTTTGATATAAACTAACACGATTTTCACTCATAATTTTATAACTGACACGGGACTTAATCTCTTTCTTGCACTTACTTTTATTATTTGACCTGACATTTCGGACGTAATGTCACGTTCGAGACGTCAGGCCAAATAATGAAAGTAAGATGAATCATAACAAATAATATGGAAGAAAGACAACTTATATTTATTTTAATAGCTGCATTCCTTACTTATAGTTTCTTGCATAAAAAACTAAATACAACTCAAACATTACCATAACTAACACGATTTTCACTCATAATTTTATAACTGACACGGGACTTAATCTCTTTCTTGCACTTACTTTTATTATTTGACCTGACATTTCGGACGTAATGTCACGTTCGAGACGTCAGGCCAAATAATGAAAGTAAGATGAATCATAACAAATAATAGGGAAGAAAGACAACTTATATTTATTTTAATAGCTGCATTCCTTACTTATAGTTTCTTGCATAAAAAACTAAATACAACTCAAACATTACCATAGTACGTACACAAACTAACTTACTAAATAGTGGCTCTGTGAGCTGTAGACCTCGCGAGCATAGCTTAAGATAAGATGGATGTGTCTAGGGCTGTCCTGCCGACTAACCACCAAAAGATCAGTAGATTCGTAATGTAAAGTAACCTAGAAGGCGCAGCGGAGTGAATGTTTATTGTTAAAAAAGATTAGAAATTAAATTTAAATTCTTGTTTGAGACTTTGACAAGGCACTAATATTTTGCAGACATTAATTGTCATGTGCTCGTGGCATCCGTAACCTCTTGTTTTGAAAAAAAAAAAACACATAATTTAGCTGAGATACCTACATGGTTCAAACCCTGACACTGCCAATTTTTTTTAAATAATTTTTACGTTCTTTTTCAAGTTAAACGTATGTTATTCTTATTATCAATTGAGTGTCGCGAATTCTTCTACCGATAACTACGAAAACGCTTCTCTCGATAGCTTAATGCTATCGGCGTGCGAGTCACGTTTTTGAGTAGGTAACTAAATTTTTCATTTACTACGGAGAAAACGTGTAATTTTAATCACATTTTCTATCTCGCCAATCAGTCCTGTTACGTTTAAGAGGGTAGAATAGCTACAGACAATAGGTACTTTTTTCATACAATTTCCATTTCGGGAGAAAACAGTTTCCATACTTACTAAATCTTAACAAATCACTGATTTTGATGTTGATCGCTTCAGCATAATATATTCTAGGTTTGTAAATTTCGCTTTAAAAATAATTGTGGCTTTTTAGTAGGTATTACCATTAGTTGAACCCTATGCAACTATTGATACTGGATAGGAATGGTCTCGATTGGCATAAAAAATAGCATGTGAAAAATAAAAGTTTTCAATTTCATACAAACTGTATGGGAAAAGTGTTCCTCGATAGGCTGTATCAGGGATACAGCCGCAGTGGTTGACGTGAAACGTGGCGTGGAAGTTATTGCGAAGACCGCATAGGGCCGCTTAGGGACCTCATAGCGTAAAGCAGGCGCCCTGTATAAGGCTTAAATGTTGGGCTTTGCCCTACCTTACAGTGAAAAGGTTGTAGGTAAGGGAAAAAGTGCGGGTCGGACTCGCCCACCGAGGGTTCCGTACGTTTTAGTATTTGTTGTTATAGCGGCAACAGAAATACATCATTCGTAAAAATTTCGGTTCATTAGATACAGCCTGGTGACAGACAGACGGACAGAGGAGTCTTAGTAATAGGGTCTCGTTTTTACTCTTTGGGTACGGAACCCTAAAAATCGGCCCGTTTCGACCTCACGATGTCACCACCTATCGAGCAAATTAGGTAGTTACTTAGTTAGGTCACCTGTGTTAAAGTGACATCTTTGTTATTATTAAACAACTTCACCATGTTGTTTGACATGGATAGTCTAAAGACACAAACAGGCGTTGAGTAATATTTTCTCAATTTTTTATTGAATTTTTCAATAATATTACTGAATAATTGGCTCCATAAACCCGCTCAGACAAACGAATCTATACTACATAAACCTCAAAGTTTATGGTGCAAGAAATCTACGTATTTTAAAAGAAAAACTATAAATACAATTGTATGAAATTCGGAATAAGGAGAACCACCCGTATGGGCCGTATGCCTCCGCCGTTCAGAACACTTTAGAAAATAAAATAACAAAAATAAAACATGTTTTTAGGGCTAGTAAAATAAAAGCTTGTAAAAATGAAACGAATACGCTTAGCCCGCGCTTGATCAATCAATTTCAAAATAGAAAAATAAAAAAACAAAAAAAAAACAATACGAAATTTAAGCGTAAAAAGCAAAATACAAAAGTTATGTAGCAGCATACAATTACTGGGGATCGAACCAGGGACCACCCGGTGCAAACGAAAAAAGCGAATGTTTGCAAAACACGCCACGACCTAAGCTGTCGAAATTCAGCTACTCATTTTCGAGTAAAAACTAAACATCTAAATACCGCCAAAACCAGCAATACAAAATTTCTGCATTTTTCGACATTTAATCTGTAAACATATCTTAAAAAGAAAATACTGTTATGATATCGATACGACTATTTGTTGAGGCGCGAGCTATCACGTCTCCGCCATTTTGAAAAATTTCCAAAAACCGGATCGACAAAAAAATTCTATTTAGTCATAGAATTTGGTCACAAAATTTCACGAGAATCGGTTGTGAATTGCGACCTGTAGAGGAGAACATCCGGACATACAAAAGCAAAATGCGCGAGTCAAACCGTAGACCTTCGCTACGCTTCGGTCAATTAGCTTATTTTAAGAAGCACAATAAACAAGCAGCAGCAATGACCTCTAGTGAGTAGTATTGTAGTGTATATTCACGCAAACTGGTTAGATGTTAGTAAGGTATGTAAGCTTTGTGAGCGCCATCTGGTTAAAAACGCTTAGAACTAAAGCCACTCATGACTAAATTTATACCGAACTCATGCATATTCCGTGAGATGGCGCCTTATTATTGTGTCGGCACAGAAATTGTAAAATTTCGTGTGGTACTCTAAAGGTCCCTCCAGACTATGTGCGTGAATCGCGGCGCGACTTCGCGGAGAGAACATGTCGCGACGTTGACGTATGACTCCACACTCGCAAACTTCACGGCGATTTCGCAGTTTGGTTCTCGCCAAGATGGTGGAAAAGCATCAGCTGATCGAGCTTAACTGCTAGTTATCTATGGCATCATACGTGATTTAGCTATTTTTCCATTTTGTTTTGTTGTAAAACCGTAAAATATAACCGCTTTATATAATATTATTATTATTTATCTTGCCCATATGAGTCAAAATAGTGTGTAATGTGGAGTCTTGCCAGTTCGCGCTTCGCGCCTCCTTTGACGCGGGCTAGTAAACCGACAAAAAACGGGGAACTAGGCGCCGTTCGCGGCTTCGCGCCGTGATTCGCGCATGAGTGTGGAGGGGCCTTTATGTTCGTGTAGATGCAATGATCGCATTGCTACCAGTGTGGCACTTTGGTAGACCGCCATTTACGTGTACCTATGACTAGTTGCATGTTGGTGGCAGAGACGAGCGGGTCGTACGGCATCACCGCGGCCTCCAACGCCTTCAGGTTTCCAGCTCTAAATACATAGTCCTACGTGGATTACTTTGCCTGCTAATCGATGGCAGAAAGTAAGGGCGTGGTGCTATGTATGGGGCTAGTTCGGCAGCACAACATCCGCCGCTTGCGTCACCGCCGTCGCCATTTCTTCCATTCCAGCTCGAACGCCTACGGACTGTGCAGCACATAGATACATATATATACCTCTTACGTGTACGTATAACGTTGGTTTGTTCGTCGATCATCGAGGGTACCGTATCGCATCTTTGAAAAATTGGTCCGATGGTTCATGCGAAAAATTTTCACTTGACCGAACGCGATTTTCTCATGAACTTTTGAAATCGGCATCCCGTAGAAGCCATTGGGTTAGGTTAGGTCAGATTTAGATAGAGCAGCGGAGTAGGCTGCTGGAGCAGTCCCAAAAAACGAGCCCGCGAGGGCAACGCCGGCGGGGTATCGGAGGCCTAAAGTCACGTTCCCGAAACCCCGCCCACAAAGCGCGCGGCGGAACACCCCAGGGGGTTTAGTCCGTGGGAGTCGGACATACCCACCTTAGGCTTCTCCCGGGCCGGTGGGATCCATTACGGATTCCCCCTGGGTAAAAAAAAAAAAAAAAGGTTAGATTTTTGGATAGGCTCTTGGAGTGGGAAACCTTTCGCTGCGCAACGTAGTAGGGGCTATGTTGGGCAGCGAAAGGAAATGGACGGCAGTTGCCTCCTTCTGTGAAACCGTCATTTCACAGAAGGAGGCCGCGGAAAGGGAGCGTGAAAGTAGCGCTGACGCGCACCCGAACCGACGCAGACGGCGGGGAAGAAGGCGGGCACAATTTGCCGCCCGTCTAAATCCCTAGCAGCGCCAGCGGGCTGTGGGGGCCCGCACAACACGGCGTTACACGATTGGCGGAGGGTCCAGCGTCCCTGACTCTCCTGTCCATCGGTGTGGGTACTCTGGCGCAAGATAAGCCAGGGCTGCCGGAAGGAGTCATGGTAGACTCTCAGGCATCCCTTGGCTCCTTCAAAACGGTAAGACGGGTGACGCCGGAGTGGCTTTTAGTGGGTATACCTCCTCTCCTCCGCTCTTTAGGAGAGGATGGCTGCAGGAGGGAGTCCCACATATCCCCCAATGGCTCCCCAGGCCGGGGGAATGCGTAACGCATTTTACCACTCCGTTAAAAAAAAAGGTTCTAAAAATTCGGCGATTTTTGAAAGAAATCCCTTCGGCCAAATAAAAATTTGGTAAATGAAACAACGGAAAAATAATGTTTCGAAGTCGCGATAGCCATTCGCTATTCCAGCTCGAATGTTTTCGGACTGTCCAGGACTTATATTATATAGCTATCTCTTACGTGTATAACTTTAGCCTGTTCGTCGATGGCGGACACAAGCAGCGTGCGGTGTTTTCTCGGCTGCGCGGCGGCGGCGGCGGCGGCGCGCTGTCGCCGTTTACGCCGACGCCGTCGCCGCTCCAGCTCGAGCGCCTCCGGGCTGTCCAGATCACTGTCAAACATTACACTGTTTCATGTTAGAATAGGATTATCAATCTTACTTCACACTACGCGAAATATCAGTAGGCACCGCAATTCACAAAATCAATTATTGATGCAAAGCTAAACGTCTTGCCAGTTGCACAAACCGCAATTGACGGATTGATCGACACCAATCATCATTTAACAGTGAACTTACTAAACATTCCATACACTTTTTAGGGAATGTTTTAAGGTGAGAGACGGTAATTGTATTTATTCAAAAAGTATCAAGAGGTTAAATCAGGAATAGGGTATCATGTGGAAATTTAAACTTTGGTAAGGAAGACATTTTAATGCCTCAGAATGAACCATTTATTTTGGAAGGATCTTAAGTACAGTAAATTCTTAATATACTCGTATATTATGAATTCAATAGAGACTCGTACCTACCAACAACATCTCTGATCTGTTTTTTGCGCAAATCTGTTGTATATTAAACGCAAAATACATTTGTTTTTCACGACGGTATAGCCGGTGTGATGGTTTAGTAAGTACGATTATTTTATTACCGCGTGCATGGTTGGTAAGAAGTTAGTATGATTATACGTATTATGCCAAGTAGGTAAAAATTGTATAGATTTTGTGCCAAAACTAAACTACCATCTACTAATAACCTCCGCGCAAATACACTACCAACTCTGAGTTATAGTAGTCAACCTATACAACTAGGGAACTAATTAAATTAATTATATTATTTGATTTATGTTGTTTAAATAGTCACACTACTATAAGTATATAAATTATAAAAAAAGTGACCAAGCCTTCCGGTGGCTGAGGCCGGAATCGAACTGACGCCTTCATCATACGCGGCTTGCGTCCTGACCACTAGACCACCCGGTAGACCAGTAGAGCTATAGTTGATGATGCATATACATACTCGGGGTGCATGTGCAGCTTGAGGTTCTTATGCTTGCGGTGCTCGTGCTCGCACCAGTGGGAAGGCAGCACCTCGCCCGGGCTGCCCACCATCGACGCCTCTTCTGAAACACCAAACATTACTATTATTACTCATTACCGGTCCGCAGTAATTCTTTACAATAATTATTATTTATTTAATGAATAGGGACTGTGTTAGCACAGATCATAGCTGGAATACCCTCAGCTCGTGACGGGTCTTTTTGCGAACATTGGAATGGAATATGTTCGCAAAAAGACCCGTCACGAGCTGAGGGTATTCCAGCTGTGATCTGTGCTAACACATCGTTCGCCATGGCGGAAACACGCAGGCGCTGTAGATATATAAGTAGCATCTTATTGGCAAAACAAACCTACAAAAAGACCTGGCTGCACTGGATGACTACTTCAGCCGGTGGCGCCAGTGCCCTAACCCAATTAAAACGGAAGTGTGTTGTTTCCACCTGAACAGCAGGCTAGCTGGCAAAACTCTGCAGCATCAGGTTCAAAGGTGCAACCCTGAAGCACAATCCGAACCCCAAATACTTGGGAGTTACGCTAGACAGAAGCCTAACATACAAAGTTCACTTACAGAAAGCTGCAAGGAAACTCAAGACCAGGAACAACATAATCCAAAAACTCACGGGAACCACTTGGGAAGCCACTGCATCCTGCCTTCGAACTACGGCTCTGGCTCTGGTTTACTCAGCGGCTGAGTACTGCGCCCCAGTTTGGGTAAACAGTGCATGTGCACTGTTTATCCAAACTGGGCCCTGAAGTATGTACTTCAGCCGTTGAAACGCAATTAAATCAGACACTCCGACTAACTACCGGATGCTTAAAGCCTACGCCATCCCACTGGCTCCCCATTCTGGGCAACTTAGCTCCTGCACACCTCCATAGGAATAAAAGCCTTCACCGAGAAGCCATCAAAACGCAGGTGCTCTAACCTTCCCATCCACCGAGACCTCAACGAGATGAGTAATAAAAGGTTAAAGTCCAGAAACCCTCCTGCTCTACAGATGCCCAATCAAAAAACCACTTGGAGTTTGGTAGAGACCTGGCAAGCAGAATGGGAGCACCATGTGGACCAAGTAAACCCTTTCATCCATCTCACATCTCGAACACCTCGTACAGGCTTCAAAGAGCCCCGTCGCGTATGGTCCGCCCTTGACCGCTTTAGAACCGGAATTGGTAACTGTGCACACCACTGGCACAAATGGGGTTGAAGCGCCTCTCCTGCTTGCGTGGACACCCAAACCAGACCATCGAACACATAGTGCTGGAATGTCCCCTCACAAAATACGAGTATATGGGCCATGTGAATGACTTTAATATCCTGGCTTAAGAAACGGCTGCTTACGAGTAAGGCGAAATTTAAATTTTAAGTTGTTAGTATAATATATTCTTTATAGTTTTGTATCCAGTGACATGTAACGCAGCCATACGATAAATAAAATAAATCTTATTGGCAGCCCGCAGACCAGGAGTCTAGCCAAGATGACAAACGCCAAACGAAAAGAAAAAAATGTGTCGGGATGACAGATGCTACGAAAGGTCACACACGTGATTATTTGCATACATTATCTATTTATGTTTCGATTGGCATCTTGGCTTGTAATAACTGGCCCTACAGTGCCACAGAGGGTCTTGCGAAGCGCCTTACCGTCTACATTTTCCCTGCACGGCGTGCAGCGCGCGTGCCTTGTGCTCCACCAGTACCACCTAAAGCCACGCCGCGCCCGTCTCCTCCGCGGGACTATTAACTAGTTAGAGTGAGACAGATAGACAGAGTATAGACAACAGAGTACCCACCGTCCACATGGTCCCGCAGCAGCAGCAGTAGCGGATGCCGCAGACGGCGCCGCGCTTGCTCGGCGTGCAGGGCGCGCGCCTTGCGCTCCACCAACGCCACCAACACCGCCTCGAGCCGCGCCGCGCCCGTCTCCTCCGTGCATACTGCTTTGTCGACCGTCTGGAACGTTACGGGACCAGGTTATATATAATTTTTAAGAAAAAAAACCGACTTCAATGGGGGATGCCGCTGAAAGTTCACTTATTGTTAATGGTGCACTCTTGGATTCCAGACAATGAAATGAAAAAGACAGCATCTTTTGCCAAATAATGTAGAAAAGGAGATAAAACCACCCACTTTTCTAGTAGCATTTCGTTTCTGTAAGGGTCGCAGTTCTAACCTAACCTAACCTACTTTTCTGATAGCATTTCGTTTCTGTAAGGGTCACAGCTCTAACCTAACCTACTTTTCTGATAGCAGTTCTGTTCTGTGAGAATCGCAGTTCAAAACCCAACCACCCACCTAACCCACTTTTCTAGTAGCATTTCCGGGTCCGGGTCTGGGTCCGGATCAGAGTCCGGGTCCGAGTTGGGGTCCATGTTCAGACCCGGGTCCGGGTCCGAGTCCGGGTCCAAGTTTAGGTCTGGGTCCATAAGAAAGAGAACAAATCGCCAAACGAGAACTATGTATCATTGAAGAGTTCCATTCTGATCATTATCAGCAGTTTCCACTTCATCAAATGTCACTCTTTTAAATGTAAGTGCTTGATTTGTTGATGAAAATACTAAAATCACTATATGTATGCCTTTAACATTTGAGGAGTTCCCTCTATTCCTCATGGATCCCATCATCAGAACTGCTTTTTGACAAAAACGGGACCAATCTGTATGTATATATACTTACAATCAAAAAATGAATTTTCAAAATCGGTCCAGAAATGACGGAGTTATGGATTATGGAGTAACAAACATTTAAAAAAAAAACAACAAAAAAAAAACCTAATTGAGAACCTCCTCCTTTGAAATCTTGAAGTCGGTTAAAAATTGTATGACAAGGGAGCAACATGCAGTATTTCTTGGATACAAGTAGTCAGTTCGTAACGTTCGTTTTATATGCCGTGGCGTAACTAGCTAATTTATTTATTATCTTTATCGCACAATACAATCATGACAACCTTGAGGCATTTAACCAATGGACTAAACCATAAAGATTAAGTAGGCTCTTTTAAAGTAATGAGGTAGCTGAAACAATGTACATACGTATTTAGGTTAGATAATTTTTAAGAAAAAAAAACCGACTTCAATGGGGGATGCCGTGCCAACGAAGAGGACAAATCGCCAAACGTGAACTATGCGTCATTGAAGAGTTCCGTTCTGATCATCATCAGCAGTTCCACTTCATCAAATGTCACTTTTTAAATGTAAGTGCTAGATTTGTTGATGAAAATACTAAAATCACTATACTATATATGCCTTTAATATTTAAGAAGTTCCCTCGATTCCTCATGGATCCCATCATCAGAACTGCTTTTTGACAAAAACGGGACCAATCTGTATGTATATACTTATAATCAAAAAAAGAATTTTCAAAATCGGTCCAATGATGACGGAGTTATGGAGTAACAAACATAAAAAAAAAAAACACAACCGAATTGAGAACCTCCTCCTTTGAGATCTTGGAGTCGGTTAAAAATGGTTAGAAATTTATTTCAACCTCGAGTTGTGTAACCTGCGAAATTCGTCCAAAAATCTTTTACTACACGATATTCCGAAAGCGGAAGTCGAGTAAAACGATAAGATGAAAGACATGAAAGGAAAAAGTAAAAGATTTCCTAGAAACACACAAAGGCGCTCCAATGCCTAAATATATAAAAAAAATTGCTCTCTTAGTGGGCGGTCGGATAATAGTTAAGTATTTGTACAACAAGAGAGCAAAGTTTGATATTTCTTCGAGTCCTTGTTTTGAGTCCCGTTTGAGTCCCCGCAAAGCGAAAGATTCTATAATAGATTCTCGAGCGTAAGCGTATCGAGTAAATCTAATTTAGAATCTTGAGCGTAGTAAGGGACTCGAACGCGCACGGGATGTAAATAACTTCGATCTCGTGTTGTTCATACAACTTTTCACCTCAGCAGTGAATTAGTGAAGTAGGGGTGCATGGAAGGAGCCTCCCCGCAAGACGCACTACGAGAAATTGATATTTTCTACGAGATATCCCAGCGTCTGGCGCACCCCGGGCATCGGTCAGCACTTGTGCTGACCGGCGAATCCTTCCACCACGATGGTTTCACTGAGTTCTAATGCGAATACAAATACATGCGATCAAAATAGGCACTTTTCAGCGCCAGCCCTGACTGTCATCTCTATAAACATAGAGGGCTTCTCGGAAGACAAAGCACAACTTCTCTCTGAAATGTGTCTCTAAAGGCCTACGAAGCACTATATTGTCATGACCCTTTCTCTGAAGAGACTATCTCGGCGGGGGAAGATTTGATGCGCGAAATATCGGCTAACAGAAAGGAAAAATGGTGCGAAGCTGTGAGCAATATCGATATGACCCATAATAGCAAGAAAGTCCGAAGACATTGTGTTGAAGTTAATGTATTGCTGCATTTTAATAAATTTTATTGATGATTCAGAATATCTGCCAAGTTAAACCAGTTTGACAGCACTGGCTTCCCTCGAATGCGGCTGAAAGCGTGGTCAAACTTGCGCAAACTCACCGGTGAACCACCTCCACCAACGAACCCAGGTCAAGTTTCGGCTAACCAGGTAGCTACTCAACTTCTGCTTAACGGCAAACCCACTGGCCGCTTGACCAAACCGACACCAGTACCCGTTAACCATCAGACTTGCACCAATCTCATCAAGCCCTTCACCCACCACGAACTTGAGACTGCCATGAAATCGCTAAAAAATGGTAAAGCTGCCGGCACTGACGACCTGACCGTGGAGCAGATAAAACACCTTGGGCCGAAAGCCAGGAACTGGCTCCTGGAACTGTATAATAGCTGTATCTCGTCACTTAAAATACCAAAAGCATGGCGCAAATCGAAAGTGATCGCACTCCTCAAGCCAGGAAAGGACCCCTCGGATGCGAAAAGTTACCGTCCCATATCTCTGTTGTGCCACACTTATAAGTTGCTAGAGCGATTACTCCTAAACCGCCTCGTCCCGATTATTGAACCGCAACTAATCCCAGAACAAGCGGGATTTCGCCCAGGAAAGTCATGCTCGAGTCAAACGTTAAAGCTGGCACAACATATAGAGGACGGGTTCGAGCTTGGCTTGGTTACAGGAGTGGTCTTTGTGGATCTAACAGCCGCATATGATACGGTGAATAAACAAAGGCTGCTCTTAAAAGTTAAGGATATGACGGGTGATGCTGGATTCACGAACGTTCTTCGCGAACTGCTCCACAACCGCCGATTTCAAGTACACCACCTGCAATCTGAAAAAAGCCGCTGGCGCTCGCAAAAAAATGGTCTCCCGCAGGGCAGTGTGCTTGCCCCGATGCTGTTTAACATATACACCAATGATCAGCCAGTCCAGCAGAAAACCCAGCGATTCGCATACGCAGATGACCTAGCACTAGCGGCTCAAAGTGACAGTTTCGAGGGTACCGAAAAATCACTGTCCGCGGCCTTAAAGGCTCTAACGAGGTACTATGAGATGAACTGCCTGAAAGCAAACTCCCTAAAAACTCGTGCGTATTCCACCTTCGAAACCGGGAAGCAAACAGGCAGCTCAATGTTGCCTGGAATGGAGTCGCTATTGAGCACTGCCCGTGCCCAAAGTACCTCGGAATAACCCTAGACAGAACGCTGTCCTTTAAGAGCCACTGTGTAAAAACACGTCAGAAGGTTAGTTCGCGAAACTGTCTGCTGCGGAAACTCACTTCAACCCACTGGGGCGCTTCCGCGCACACCCTTCGCAATACTGGTCTGGCACTTTGCTATTCGGCCGGCGAATACGCGTGCCCGGTGTGGCACCGCTCTGCCCACGCAGGACAAGTTACCTCGGCACTCAATGACACCTGCCGCATAATTACCGGATGCCTCAAACCAACTCCGCTTAATAAGCTATACCCTCTGGCAGGAATTGCGCCCCCGAAAATCCGCAGAGAAGTGGCATGTAGCGTCGAAAAATTGAAGCAGGAACAAGACCCAAGGCATCCTCTCCACGGCCACAACACAAGCTACCACCGTCTCGTCTGAAGAGCCGTAGGAGCTTTATGCGGTGCACTGCAGCCATCCGGATTCCGCCGTCCCAGAATCGACTAGCCCACTGGGAAAATACCCGCGCCCCTCCTGACGACTACGTCCGCCCCGCTGAAACGCTTCCCGCTGGGCATAAACAGCCGTGGCCGATCTGGAAAGCCTTGAACCGATTGCGCTCCCGGGTCGGCCGTAGCAAGGAGAACATGCTGAAGTGGGGCGCCCTAAGCGGCTCAGACACCCAATGCCAATGTGGGACGGCTCCACAAACGATGGAGCACATGATATCCTGTCCAGCATGCCCGCAGCCCTGCTCTGAGCGGGATCTCCGTGATGCGACAGACAGGGCTATAAATGTCGCTACCTTCTGGTCCCGCACAGTCTGAAACCATCGACACGAGAAGAAGAAGTGAATTAGTTAGAAAAATACAACCTCAAAAATGTAATCTTTCTTCATCACTTATTCACTCATATTTTTTACAGTATTCTAACAATTAAGTTTAATTACGTACCGCAATAAAATACAAAAACAAAACGAAAAAAATTTCAGTGAAATAATATGGAAATAACGAGCATCAATTGACAGTTCATACGACAACTTTTTTTGTAAAAAAACTTCGTAAGATAACGGACCGTATCTTACGAAGTTTTTTTACATTGCGGATACTTCTTTTTGTCAACTACATAGTAGGTAGTGATTGTTAAAAGTAGAATTATTTATTTTGCGTGATAATCTTTGTATTTTTTAAGTTTATTATTTTAATTGTACATTGAAATACGTAAAATATAGTGTTTTTTTCTAATTTCAGTTTTTTTTTCATTAATTAATTATTAAGAATTCATACTTGTAGGTAGTTTGGAACGATGCGTTTAAACCTTTTTGTCTCTTTCTTTTTGCTAACAACGTGAAAGGAAAAGAGAGGGAATATGATCCAAGTATTTAAGACTTGTCCCCGCACGTTGACGCGACATTCGTATGTAAAGGTCACTTAAATGTCATGTTGTCTCACTCAGTGATCAAAATGCGATTTTGCTCACTGTTTTTAAGTAGCAAAGTACCCTTATTCGAGCTGCTGAGGTGAAAAAAGGTTAAACCAATATTGTATCTACCTACATACATAAACTAACACGGATTATTATCCAAGTTGAAGTCTAGCGCTCTGATTACTCCCAAGCCAGCTCTCGAACTCCTTATCTCTAATGATGCGTTAACTACTAACCATACCAAGTTTGTTTGGAGCAATTAAAAGTTTCCTCACTGCGGCAATGTTAGTAGTCAGTCGCCCACACGGTGTCTTGTTTATATGTTTACAACAACAGGCTGTTGTGCTTCTTAGTATATGGAATTACGGGAACATAGTTCAGATTCGGAAACCCTCATCCACTTTTAGTATTTGCTATGGTATAGTAATCGTATCGTATTCGTAGCAGAGGCACCTATGTCACTCAATTTTTCGGATGCGCTTTGCTCGCCGATTGCTTGTTGTAATTGACAGACTAGCTAGAGTGTGAGAAAGACAACGTGTCATGCATCAACGTGACTACGATTAGTAAGCGATGTACCGCCAAGCGTTCTTCCATTTCTCATAAGTATACGGCCTCAGTGGCGTCCGACAGCGCGTCCAGCGGGGTCTGCATCGTAGCTTGGAGCTTCCAAGGGACTTGAGCAATGAGCACTGAGACCGCCCACATATCTTTGCATCTGTTTAATAGACGCTGGTTGCCCCGCTCGAGCATCCACTTAGTTTGCACGCATGTCAGTTGGCACACTAAGGGGGACGAGTGTGTTCCCTTATAATTCCCTTATAATTAGTTACAGTATATTACTTACTTCGGTCGAGGGCTGTCGCATGGTGAGCGCGCGGCCGGCGCATGTGGCCGATCATCGCGTCGTCCCGGCTGCTACCGTGCGCCACCCCGCTTCTGGAAATAATCAGGTACCTCCGTTAGATTTGGTTTCCACCATAACATCTCGTCCTCTCACACTAAACAGTGTGGGGGAAGGGAGGCGACGCTACCGAACATCCGAAGTATCACAAAGGCAAAGTAGACTAGATACGAATCTTCTATACCTGGTACAAAATTTGGCCCATTTGAGTAAATTGCTGACAAGAAACATTATGTATTATATTCGGAGTGCACGAGTGCACGACGCAGATGGTTTAATTGCGTTTTGCCAAACCATATATCCCGAGAACTAGAAGGAAACTCAACTAATAATAACAACTTAACTTTCTTTCTAATCTGAACATTTTTCTGCCGGTGAGCTGCGTTAAGTACTAGTCTTAAACTTCGTCTTAAGCTTATTCACTGTTAAATTGCCCTCGTACATCGTAACCATCGTAACGAACGCTTTGTAGACGCGTAACGACAATGTGTCGTCACTAGCGCTGAAATAATGAGTTAAAACATTTAAAAGTTTCATCTTACTTGGAATCCAGCATTGAAACAGGGCGAAAGCCTCGACATATCATACATTTAACGGCTAAGCCTTTGACGGCGATCTAGTTCTACATAAAATGTAGACACATTGCGCACACCGCTGAATGGGAACTTGAATACGGATCAACCAAGGATTGCTTTTCTATAGAAAGCGCACGATCCTACAAATTTTGAAAAGTTACTGCTCGTCATCATGATGCCAAGCCAAGGCAGTATGACACGGTAGACCATTTAATCGGTCAGCGTTATCTACAACATACAGTGACTGACGAGTTCGAGTTCAAGTTCAAGTGCATCCAAGTCTTGTAAACAAAAATAGATCCATAAACATGACCTGTTGAAGTACTAAATACTATAAAATCGTGTAGGATGAATTGGATGATACTACCTATAGGTAAATGGTCCGACTCGTGACGTTGTGAACGTGCTTCACTTTAATAAGAATTAGTCTTGTGGAGGTAATCTACGCAATACGGACCAGCCTTTCAGTTTTAGGTCGGTTTTCACTTCGTAATACATTGCATGTCAAGAACAAAATACCAAATTGAGTTATTCAGTAGAACGTCGATTGATTGCTAGGAATAATAGGTTATTTATATACGTTTCAGAATAATACCCGCCTACTTTTTGTGTCAGTTGCAAAGTTTCTTTGTTCCCTCACGTTACCGACACGAGGTTTCCATACGAATGAATTCTATTTTAACGTGTATTACCTAACTTGAATTACTTTTTTAAGTAAATCTTTCTATATACGCAACTTCAAAACTAGACACTTCATTGGTGTTGGTGTTGATAGAATCAACAAGATCTAAAATAAACCAAGAATGATTTAAGGTGTTTCCTATAGCTAAATCATAGACTAAGTAATCAATAACATTTGGAACATTTCCACAAAATAACATTTACCTATTGCCTTCGGCCAATGCCAATATCATAACATCTCGCCGCAAAAAGAAACAATAAATACTGTCTGTACAAAAACGTATACCTACAAATAAAACCGCACACAAATAGCAAATAGACTTTGATTTCGGGGTTTCAGATATGATATGATACAACAGTATCGGCCTTATATCGGTACGTACAGAGTGACTGGCGAGTGGTGGACAGCAATTGCTTGCATGTGTGCGTGGCTGCGCCCACCACGATACCTATACGACAATAAAGCAGTGAAACAACCGGTAGCTAGTTATGCACTGCTTTATTGTCGTATAGGTATCGCGGTGGGCGCAGCCACGCACACATGCAAGCATACGCTAGACGCATATATATCAGCAATAAAACCGAACTGTCATTTCTATTGTTTACCGAGCACGGGTGGATCTATATTGATATACAGAATTAGGAAGAGTGACGTGATAGCAGTTTGGAAAATATTATTTTTATTCAGGCGTATATGTACCTACAAAATTTGATTCGTCCACACCAATCTTAAATATCCAATAGTACGGACGGAGACCGTATGATCTGCTACGTCATCTGATACCCTGAAGCCCCATGGCACACGTTCATAAAAGTGATGCTAAGTTTCGAAAAAATAGTTTAAAAAAATTAATTGACCGAAAGCACGAAAAATGGTACCACTTCCGGTTACAAAAAAGTTAAATTTACATAATCTGATACCTAGATAGATAGATACCTGATGAGACTGTTGGCAACAGATAGGAATTTATAGGTAGCTTCAGAAACCACTCTTCTGCCAATTCCTGTATGTTCCGACCATACAGTATACCAGTGCGTTTACCGGGCACTTTAAACATACGAAAATAGTGAAATTTACGTCATCTGATACCTAGATGAGTCTGTTGGCAACATAAATATAACAATTTTTATGCAGCTTCAGAAAACACTTGTCTGCCAGCTCTCAAATGGCCGGAAGTGAGTCTGCCGAGCATTTCAAAGTTACGTCATCAGTAGATGGGGATACCTTTAAAATGCTCGGCAGACTCACTCCGGCCATTTGAGCAATACCTATTGTTCCCGCATAAAAATACCTATCTTGAAAAAGAACAAGACTTACAACTAAATATAGACTGGAGACTTTCACGTACAAAATCTCATAAACAGCGTTCAGGATCAGAACCTTCCGAACCACTTCATTATCCAGCACTCGAGCGCGGCGGACAGATAGCGGTCTCTACAGGGAGACTCGATAATACGCTCAAATTTTGTGCATATCTGGGAAAATATTATCGGCGCTAATGATATAATATCATTAGGAATTGAAAAAGTATCATATTTTTGTATAGCTTTGATAGTCAACAGGTATTTTTTTTTACAAGACTGCCCAAAAAAGGAGTGTATCCACCTACTCGTATTACGACGGAGAGCAAGATTATCCGGCCATTTTGTACACAAGAATAAAGGCAAAAAGAAATAAAGAGTGGTTTAAAGCTGTATCATGCATGAAGTATTTGCGTTGTATTCTATTACATAAAGACGAGGATGATGCAAATCTGAATAGGTATGTGGAAAACAAACAAGCGTGTCTTTGAAAATATATGTCAGCATCATTGTTTGTACCTAACCCTTTTTCTTCCGTAGGTATTTCCAAGATAAATATTTTCAGTAAAGTAATGAAAGGGTTCTTTCTGTTTCTTTTCTCCACGCATAAAATGTCGTCTTAAAACCTACAGCTTGTACCTAACTTTTGAACTTAAAACTGTATTTAAATAATAGCTACCTTACACGCCTTGGTTTAAAGAGCAATAATTGACACTATATTTTCCTTGAATTCATTTAATTATAATATAAACAGAAACCACCTGTTCATATAAGCATATAACACATAAATCCGTTTTATTATATAACGTTATTTGACAAAATGCTGTTTAATGATGTCACGAATCACAACGCAAATGCGATGTTTACGTGGTACGGAACCCGCGATCCCACACATTGATCAGCGGGCATGCTGTAAAAACCGTTTGAAACGCAGGCTACTCGCAGTACTCGCTCGAGCCGGCTTATGAAATATTTCAACAGGATGCGTAGGTCTGTAAAGTTTGCTGCATTGCAGGTATCCGTTTATGTTTGTGTGGTCTCATCCAGTTTACAAACACTAGTGTTTCTCGCTGGAAAACTTATTTCGCGAGGTTTCATTTACATGGGAATGGCTGTGCTTGTAGTGGAATGAGCGCCGCGTGTGCATCATGTGTCACATCGCAGCGCGCTTTCAACTCCCTTTCGAGGAGCGTTTGGAGCATAATATTATGATTAAGTTACTTTTAAATTTATGGAGGTTAACCAATCTCTGAGAAAAAACAATTACAATGTCAACAAAATATATTCTGTTTTATCTTCCAAAAAGTATCGCCATTGCAAACATAGTCATAAATTCACCAATGGATGAAACCTTATTATTTTAAGGCAGATGTAAATTTTCTACAAGAAAAGTTGGCAACAACTAGTACTTTTCAGAGTCAATGATTCGGTAAGTAGATTTCTTGATCTTTAATTTAATGTTAAGAAGCAAAGATTTACGTTAATGTTTATTATTATTATTGTCTTGATTCTGCTGTCTGCTTAATAGCTCTTTTTCATTACTGATTTTTCGTACCTCCGAAACTGTACTAAGAAACAACAAACACTAGCCGGAAAAGTAATTGCACGAAATGTAATTTGCATGGAAATGACTACTTGCAGCGAAATGAGAGCGCCCCGTAACAGGTGACACATGGTGCACACGGAGTAAATGGGCTCGCGAAATTTACATTGCACAAAATGCAATGCAAGGTACCTAGGAGCCGCTTTTAGTGGGATGAACCGTGTTTAAGTTGTATTTCCACGAATACGAATTATTGGCATCGTAGCTACAGTTATATTTCTATTTTTCGTCATCTTGATTCTTATCCCCAAAAAAATTACGCAGTGGATTTTTTTGTGCTAAACAAGGTGGTATATTAAATTTCACGTATGTTCAATATTACATAATTAAAATAAGATACATAGTTGTAAAACGGCTCTTTTTGTCATTTGATTGGTAGAAGGCATTTAATGAAATTGTGACGATTGGTCTAAAACAAGACAATACAGGAATATTGTCGTGGTACCCATAATCCATAATCATTTATTTTTACAGTAGGTACATTAGGCTACAAGGCATCCATATTACCCAATAGACGATTTAATGATAATTATGCATATTTTTTTTTTCATTAATATATCTACTTACATTTTGTTTTGTCTCCCACTGCTGGATCTCCACGTCCACAAGTACCGATTTAATGTTTTTAAAATCGATAGTTTACAATAGATGGAAAATGTTACAAATGAAAATATCCTACCTATAATTCACATCATTGTATTGCGTCCAAAATGTTTGCAGCGCTCGGCCAGGTGACTTTTTCGAAATTATACGTAAGATACGTCTTAGACCAGCCGTCACTAATGCGGAGACTAAGTGTTAAGGTGACTGTCCGTTTCCAACCGCAGCTGCACTGCTGCTCCGACACTACTGCGGCGGCCCAAACGCGTCGGTGTTATTGTCAATTTCCATAGTAAAATGAATGACGATATCGACTGCACGTAATATGGTGATTTTAACGTTTTCCCGACCGCAGCTGCACTACTGCTCCGACACGTCGGTGTTATTGTCAATTTCCATAGTAAAATGAATGACGAGACCGACTGCACGTAGCATGGCCATTTTTGCGTATTTGGTGTATTATTGCAACTGCGGCTGCAGACCGCACGTCAAATCTGTCACCTGCACTGAATTGTCTTTGATCACAGATATTAGTAGTTTTAAGCAAAGAGGATATAACCACTACGTTCTAAGGAGTTATTACACCCACGGATAAACAACCCCGATGGTACCGTCGCCATATATAGCAGATATATCGGGGCGGCCAAGGAGCTCACAGATATCTGAACACGCCTTTATTGTCAAGGCGCTAGAGTGCATGTTCAGATATATTTAGCACCTCGGTCGCTCCGACATATCTGATGGCGACTGTAGTACTACTGTAAACTTTTTTGCTAATCTATATTGAGCCATACGAGTATCACAGAGCCAGTTAGGAAACTAGAATGATAGGTCCGAAAAAGAGAGTGTCAAATTCGGAAGTTAACTATAGTCTGGCAAACCCTTCGAGCAACACCGGCTTCCGACACGTCGGAAGGGAGGAGCCCAAGCGATATCTTACCGTACAAATCGTTCTGCCATTTTTTGCGGGGGAAAACGTGCACACAGTCGCACTTCTCACTCACTACTTGCAAAATCCAATCTCTAATTAGGATTGTTAATTTTTTTTTAATGTTCTATTTCGAAAACCATTTCGAGATATTAGGTTTTTAAACAGTTTCCGACATTTGCTGCGATATAATAATCGAGGATTGAAGATATTTCAACAAACCTTTGACCTTCTCGCGAGGCTGAATATAATAATGTCATCGTATAGTAAAAGTTATCGAACCATAGTAAATAAATCCGTCACTCACGTAATTGTCAAAGATGTCATTGTCATCAATTGTCATAATAAAAAAAATCAGTTAAACCGCTAGTTTCTTACGATTTGATTTATAATTTTTAATACCTAAACAGTAGATTTTGATTGCTTAATATATCAAAAACCTTGTTTCCACTTGTGGGAATGATTTACAAAAATTATAGGCCGCGAAGACCTACGTGAAAGACGGTGTTGTCGTGAAGTAAATGTGGAATGGAATACTTCAAGTGTTACACACAATATTGCTGTGAGGATCACGTCGATGTAAGTATAAAATTAATATTATTTTACTACGAATATTTAAAAGTCCATTTTGGTGGTCGGGTCACTATTACCTATTTATTTTCTGTGATGATGTGGCCAGAATATCTAAAGACAAACCGTTTAACACAGAAGTTAAATTCAACAAACAGACATACATATATGTAACTTGCAAGCAATAAATCATATACATACAAAAATACATAGTTATATTCAAAATACAACATGAAACTGAAAAGATAATTTCTAATTTCCAGGTACCTACAAGTTGCAGTTCAAGGCTCAAGCTGCTGATATCACGATCATGGCGGACAAAACTAAAGTTAATAAAGAGTTGTGAAAAATAAAACATGTCTTATTTTTTACTTTTTTATTAATTTACGAAAAACCTGTTTACCAAAAAAGTGTATACATTATATGTTCAACATGTTCTGCACGTAAGGTTGACATTGAGGGCTTTGTTTAGTAGCATTCAGTTGAAGTTGATTTAGGTTCTACTCTTGTTGATCCAGAAAATAATTATATAGTTTATTATTAAATCTATGCCCACGCCCAGGCACTATTCTTGCTATAACTTTACATTCTCCGCCTTCTCTAGAAATTTGTACATTATATACATCCAATAAAACTAAGGTATATAACTTAAGGCAGATTTGTGGAATCAGCTTTCACAAATTTAGCGTATTTTGAGATTATTGATTTAGGGATTCAAATAATACGACGATATTATTTATAGATTCATTAAATAAACTGTTCTTTTATTTTTTCGTAGTTTTGCGAGGATAGCTATAAGCTCGACAGGGCACGAGCGATAGAGAGGCAAATAGAATACCGAATATCCGGCAAAGTGGCCAAATACCGAATAGTTGCCGAATATTCCTGGCAACTGTAATTGTATTGTAATATATCATATTATATAATGTCGTTTATGGTGACAATTTCTCATTTTGTCATTGCAAAGCCATTCCTGAGCTAAATAAAAGAAGCAATCATTTATTTTTATTACAAGGGGCAAAGATGTTATTTAATACCTCATGGTAACATATTGATATCCAAACATACGAAACGATACAAAATTGAACCACGAGAGAAGCGAGTGGTTTAAAATTTAGAATATTGACAGTTGCGGAGGTCTCAAGGCATGAGGGTTAAACAAACTGTGTTACAGTGCAACACGTAATTCTTCACACCAACACGAGGAAACCATTTATTATTCAAATTAATTTATTAAAAGTTCTTTCTATCGGCCAAGGCGAGGGAAATATCTTTCTTCATAAAGGATTTCTTGTCTCGCCCGTCAAGTTTTATATGGATGGTGCGGTCATATCATAGAGTGCCGTCGCCCATTCACACCTGCAACTGGACAATATGAAGTGTAAATTACAAATTATTTTATTCATCATACTTCACTGTTTGGTACCTAAGGAAAGTAAAATTGGCTTAATATGGATACTTAGAAAGATAAATCTGTAATATTTTGCTAACACCGAACGACTGCCTGCCCACCATTGGATAATTTTATTCTTACGTGTCGCATCGTCATCTCCAGAACCCACGAATCACTTTGCAGAAATCAATAAAAGGCCTGCTAAAAGAGCCTACCTGGCATGGTTTTGAGGGGACGTTTATTACAGACTTCTAAATCCAGCCGCACGTTTCTGACGGCCGAGTACCTATACGTGATGCAGGTGGATCAAGTGCGCACTCCCCCCGTATATATCACGAACTCCATGAGTCCCGTTTCCGTCGGATTGCTGTGTGCGGTGGTCACGCATTTAGGCAAGAGGATGGGGAAGAAAATTTCACATTGTGAACTTACCTTAATGTTAAGAATAATTTTTCCTCTGCATTAATTTTATTTGAGTAATTTGATTGTATTTCGTCAATTATTAAGTCTCATTCAATGTTGAATTGCTTTTCATTTAATCGGCAATATTATCTGAATAAAGGATCACCATTAAATATCAGATTTTTTATTAATATTGCGTAGCTGCCTTCGTCGGACTCTGACTATTGTAGAAAGGCAAACTGGTCTTCTTTTTCATGTAGCATGTAGCATTATCGTCACTCGCTTCTTCACGTAAAAAATACAAAAGTAAATTAGTATTTTATTTGTACGTATGACATTATATGACTTGACATTGACAAGCCATCAACGAACGCTGTCGCGACTGCACGCCGCAACAGCCGCAGTCGTGCTGCTACAGTAGTGCGGCACCGCGTAACGTCGCAACTGCAGTGCAGCGGCAGTTACAATTGGACAGTCACCTGTAATGGCAGTATCCTGAGAGCGTTGGCAGGTAAGATGGATGCACCATTACTCATAGTACTCGAATAATCTACATGTGGCAGATGTAGAATAGAATATCCGTGGAATATCCAGATTATTTAATGTTCTTTATGTTTCATTTAGAATTATGATTGTTTGTCATTGAACATTATTTTTTAGTTTTGTTACCTACCTATTAAAATAAATAAATAAAATAAAAAAGCCTTTTATTTTTCGCAAATAAAAAACCCCTATATAATTATGATCTCCTTATTTGAAATACCTAAATAATTAATTGAAATTGAAATAAATACGTATACCGACATCATGCATCCATCCATCCATCCATCCATCATGCATCCGCTCTCATGAATGACAATCTGTTATCCACTACGAGCTTGTACAAGCATACCTATGTGGCATATGTGCCTGTATCCACGTTAACGTTTGATGTTCGATACATTTCCACACATGACTTTTTCTTTTGATGTCACATGTTTCACACGCTTTGTTAATATTAAAGGACGAAGAAATACCTCACGGTCCATTATTTCTATCATTTATGATCTTATATTGTGGTAAAACTTTTGTAACTTAACATTTGGTGGCTCTAAACCGAATTGTGGTGATAGAAAATTATTTCACAAAATGTTTTCAACATGTTGGTGTAGGCTGTATTTGACAGCGTTTGGGACACACGACCGCCTAGAACACCTTTGTACAGTTAGATTGAACTATTGTTTTATAGGTCTCTTGATCTACAGTTGATGCCGAACGCTGTCACGACAAGCAGGAAGGCAACAACATTTCTATGCTCGGTTTCTATGGAATCATAGAACGTGACATACGACGTTAACCGGAAATAGAGGTTAGGTGGCTGCTGCGGAAAGTCTTATAATTATTTCGATTGCCCACCTAGAAAAAGTGAAAAACTACAGAAATAGTTTTTCGCAAGATATTATTGTATAGTCTATAGACCTCTTGAAAAAAGGAGTATCATACAGGTTTTGACTCACCTGGAGCTGCAGGCGTCCACAGGCTACATACAAACTATGAGTCTTAAAAATGTGGGGTCACAATACATGGAGTTTATTTACCAGTAAAAGCGAAGACTGTGGTTTTTCTGGGGTCAAGTCGAACTAAATTGTTGTAATTTACAATCATTAAAAATTTTAATCTCTGAAACTAGATGAATTTACACACATACTGTCACACGTCGTTCATTTGTTTTAGCACACACACGTCACATGGCTTTCGTTTGTTTTAGAGCAGATTGGAAGCGGGCGTTTTCCTAAAAACAACGATTTGCTCGACCCGGCGATATTGTACGTGTTATACGTGTATATTTGTGTGAGCTGCTTTCATCAAGCTTCAAAAATCTTATCTTGTTCTAATAATGATTTGTTATTGCTCGCAGAGCATCCAGAGCGCACAGCAGTGCAACTCGCTCATACTTATCGAAGTATGAGCGAGTTGCACTGCGAGTGTCAAATCGAGTTAAAGTTTTGAAGTTTGAATCACGCGCGCCGTCGAGTTTTTAATTTGTAAACATTTTGACGAAAATATAATCTTTTGTGTTTAGGTGCGCTCATTTTAAATTATAAGAAACGTATTTTTTTCTTTGTATGAAAAGAACGCGACGCGGCATAAATGCATAAGTAGTAATTAAATTACGCTGTATCGAATTAACCAAATTTCAGTTCACTGTGGTAAACAAAATTTTTTAAGAAATTTTCACAACGAAACGAGCCTTGCTCTAAGAGAGCTAACCAAGCACACATTGTTTAAACGTAAAACTACTTAATACAACACTTTGGTCATTTCAATTCAGGTTAGGTCAATTTATTTCCTATACAAAAAAAAAACAGAGCACTCACTCCTAAGGGTTTTTTTTTTAAGAACCGCGGGTCAACAATTTTGTTTTGACCTCTAGTATGCGTGTGCCAAATGGCTAAATATAATAGAATATAATAGAAAGGTGTTTATTTCTCTAGTTTATGTGTTACATTATGTCCTGGGTCGGTGGCGTGTTCGGCCTGTGGGTGTGTCAGCTACCTACCTATGTTTGTCTGAGAGATCTGTATAGGTGTCACGTTGTTGGTGCTGTGTGCTTGTAAGTGTGTGCGTACAGAATAAATTTATATAAATTTAAAAGTTGTTTCATTTTGTCCTGTCTTACAACTATTCTTACAACTAATTTCATATAATCTATGGGGACGTGAGCGGTATGGGGAGCGGTTGCTCGCTTGCTGAGCTGCCGACTCCTTTGACATAGTCAATTTCTCCAAATCTAGTGTTAGTTACAAGTGAGTTGTGCTGCCTGTGTCCGATGTAGGCGTTACCGGGGGTATATAGAGGCCAAATGGCTAAACTGTACATCGATTTGCGGTTTTCCTTTGAAATTCAGCTCGAACGGCTTTCACAAAGGTTCAACCAACGGCTAAGTAATCAATCGCCCAGGCAATAACATTCTCCTGGAGAGGCGTTAAATAATAAATGTAAGAAGTTTCGCTTCCTGAAATCAGTTTCGTGAGCATGCGTCGCCTAATTAGTCGATAGGGAATACTTGGTAAGATTGGTAATACAGAACAAAGAATATAAAAGTTCAATAGGGATACATTTCTAAGTTGGCCTCCAAGTCAAGGGGACCGAGGACAGAGACCAACCATGTACTCGGTACATCATCATTGAGTTCATGACTACTGCGAAAAAGTGTAACGACTAAGAGAACAGCAGGTATACAAAGCCTAGAAATCACAGCAATCATCTAAATTATGCTTTAGGAGGATGTTAAAATAGATGTCGCTAGATAATATGTAAAGAATAATAGGTAAATATGGTAAGATTCTCGATTTCTGGAGGAAGGTTCAGGGAAGCATAATAAAGGCTGCCGACCTGGAAAGGCCGGATTGCACCTTAATAGCTGTCATAGATCACATTTAATATTTTTCAATAAAATTCAGACAAATTTTTCGACCAGATCGGGTTTTTACACAATTTTCCTAGGTAAAACCAGCAACCGTATCCGTGAGATTATACAAAGTCGCGTGCCTCATCATTATCATTGTAGCTACTGACAACATGGCTTCTAGTATCTCTTTGAGAGAGCTACGAAAGATAACAATATGGTTTTATTTTTCCGCGTGAGAACACCCTAAGACTAAGTAGCAAACATCAAAAATAGTATGGCAATTGAACACCTTTACATTTTACTTGTCTCTGACAAGATTTGTTTCGCATCCAACATTCATGCTACAAGTTGGTATTTTTAAAGTAACAGCAAAGGCAACTATGCGGGTTTAGGCTGCCGAACTTGCCACTGACTGAGAGACTTTAAAATGTTAAGTTACGGTTATTTTGCTCGAAGTTGCTGCTGAAATTATTTTAGCGCATCTCTCTCTTTCAATCTATATATCCCACATGGTCAGCTTTCCGTATTTTTCGCTTCCACGTCGCCCTATCCTCGACCTCGTTTCCGGATACTTTGCACTTAATCCTTGTTTTCGACGCTCAAAAAATATTCAAGCACCCTAATACAAATTAATCGTATTGCTTTGCTCAATAACTTTCATCATAGTGTACAAAGTAAGATAATCAATAACAGGTTAAGTAATTGCCTTTTTTGTTTGTTAATAATAATATGATTACGGAATCGGTACGGAATAGCTCGTTCAGCAATAAAAAATGTCATAAACTATGAGCCCGAACTCCGAAGTCTTTGTTTGACACCGTACTCTGCGTAAAATTTACGCACATATATTTAATATATGCATGTAGGTTCTAGTAGTTAACCGTGGAGCCTTAACAAAACACAATATCGGTCTATTGAGTTCCCAAAGTAGCTCTAGAACGTCATTGTAAGACCAAGTTTGTTCGAGTTCGTGACTGAAATTCGGTGCCTATCGTTTAATAAGCTGGAGTAATGGATGGCCGACGGAAATGATCCATATAATCCACTTTACAGCCGTCTCATCGGCTCGTTACGATTCAGATTTAGTCCAGGCATAAAAACTCCCAGACTTTTTTACTGCCAAATAAATGTAGATTAATGTAAGGATATTTCTGTTTTTATCGTGTCCTTTCTATGTTGAATGTTATAACATTCAACATAGCACTTGATTAGAGTGTATATATATTATGTATATTGTATACTCTTAACTTATCAATGCTAATGCTAATTTCTACTGCTGGGCATAGGGACTCAGCATACGTCCAACGAATGACGAAGGCATTATAATACTTAGAATATAAGCATATCTCTCCTCTTCAGATGGGAAACTGTTTACTTCCTTATACGCTACGATGGTGCTTTTTAATTAGAGATGCAATGGATAGTTGTTTGGCCGGATACCGAATATTCGGCCTGACTGTCAGCCGAATATTGGGCCGATGAAACTATACCTATCTACATCTTGAAAACGCAAGTGCGCGTTGTGCAGGTTTCGACATGGTTTTCACGTGTTACGTAGCGGACGTCCGTGTGAACTCATTTCTAGGTTCGAAACGAGTTTTATCATATCATTACGGAGTTACTTCGTTTATAGTACACGTGCGCTCACGTATTTTCCTATAAACAAATAAGTGTGTGATAGTGGTTACGTGTGGATTTTTACATCATCATCATCATAACTTAAGAGCTTTGCTCTTTTAACTATAAAACTCCCGTGAGACTTAATTTAATATGTTTGAACATTTTAAATTATTTTAAAACGAGCTAGCTTACAAACGAGTTAGCTTAGCTTAGCGAGCTAGCTTGCGAGTTAAGCTTTGATCTTCTCGGTGGAGTAATTGGCAATCCTTTCTTTCCTGAGTCAGTCTTTTGATTTGCTCGTACGATGCATTCTCTTTCACCTATTTATCGACTGTGTCATTAGTAGGTTACGAAACATTGGAAGTTACGAAAAATGGCAACTAAAAGATCTCCGCTTTGGAATTATTTTGAGGTGGACAAAGAAGTTGCTATCCGGTATCGGGCTGGATAGTACGACACTATCCGGTATCAGGCCGGATATCCGAATAACCGAACATCCGGTATATCTCTACTTTTAATGCAATCTATAAGACTTTTTCGATAGGTGACACTCCCTTGAGACAGCCTGACGGCTACTGTGTTTGGTAAGTCAATTTATACAAAAACGATTGTTTTTAAGGCATTTTTTTATTGAATTTTCCTTGATAAATCTATACCATAATTTTGAACAAAAAGCGCATTTCAAGCGTTTTTAAATCCCTGTGGATTTACGTCAGTAAAATTTTATTCAATCCCAGTTTCAAACAAAATGATAGCACGAACGGCCGTCTCCTGCAAGCAAACCTCGTCCACTGCACTATTTACATTTAATATTAACGTGGAAGATCCCTCCGTGTCTCCTATATCTGTCTTGTGTAGATTTACTGTTCGAGATGTGGGTAAGATGTACAAATGGAAGCCTTGAAGGGTTTGTAAATTTTCAATGTAAGAAGTTAATGTTTGGTTGATTATGGTGTATTAATATTAATAGGCCTTTTCATCTATGTCAGATGTTTTAAGCAGCATCCTGGTTTGCATCCTGACATTTGCGTTTGTGGCTGTGTAGTCCTATGCGAGAGAGGATCCCGCGTCCACACACGCGGCAGGTGTATTAATACGCATTTCCTATTATACTGCATCCTTTGATAAAATTAAAGATTGTTTGTTTAAGAAAAATCTTCAAATTCGTGGCTATGTTTGACCGTAAACCAGTGCCGGAGAAGATTACATGGAAACGTAGAATGCAATGGCGCACCCGTAATTTTGGAGATCCTCGAAGTAGACCTTTGTTATGACTATCGGTCATAATTTACACATGTTACGAGTAACTTGAGAAACTATTTTCATCACAAATCATCAGCCTATATTATAATATTATATTGAAAGAAATAATATTAGAACAATAAGTTACTTAGTTGATATTTATAAATACCTAAGCGTACGTACGTACCCACGATAAAACGGCGACGACAGATATATGCGTGAAGATGATATAGTACATTTCGATGCTAGTGCGGAAAGCAGAATGACATTTCCGCACGTGTATCGAACGACGTTTTTTAATACAGTTGCGAAGAAATAATAAAAACAACAAGTAAGGAATAAAAACTTTGGAAACTTAAAACGTGCTTGTAGTAAGAAAAAACGCCTCTTCTTTGACAGGCGTTTCGGCAGCTATTCCTACCTCTACCTTCCATAGCTATTCCGTTCCATTTAGACAACTTATTATAAGAACGGTTTTTCAATATTCAATATTAAAAAATAAACGTGTTGTAATAATGAAGAGGTAAGTAATAAAATATGAAATATGTATATTTTTCGTACTCTTACATTAACAGTAGGTTTTTATGTTGATTACGACGTTTAAAGGAAAATACATTTATGTGGTTCTGCAGAAACGAATATTCATATTTGTCTCCCAAATACAATCGTTTTTAAACATGAAAAAAAAATATAATTCTAACCTAGGTTGTCACCTGCAACAGGGCAGACCCAAGCTGTCGGTGGTCAGGGCTGTAAAGAGAGGAAACGATAGACTATCCGCGCCGTGTCTAAGATTATCGTCGCCTTCTGCAACTGACCCTTGATCCACCCACCTAGCGAGAGGCACTCAAGCTGATGGTCGAGATTCTTCGCTATGAGACCGTTCGCTGAAACGACTATCGGGTCAATGATCCTCAAGATCCCACATGGCGGTTTTCCCGTGAGTCAAGGGTAGGTACTTGTCCGTCACTATTTTAGACTTTGCTTTTCACGAGATTCTCATCATGGAGGGTGACGAAACGACATTGCTACAATAATTAAATTAATATTTACTTGAAAGTTATTTTATTCCTTGCTACATTCTCATACCTACTATTCAGATACATACAGGTAAATAAATTAGTTTAAAAGTATCATTAGGTATACGATTACAATTGTTTGTCAAACCTATTATGTTAAACACATCAATAATAACATTGATAGCCATTGAATTATTGATGCACTGATGGCTGATGGCACAAAAACTCTGTTTACGTATGCCGATTGTCAATGTCCGGCGTTTTGGAGGTTTTGATTGATGGCCTTTTACGAAATAACTATTTTGTGTGGAACGAGAGACGAGATGATAATGATAAGTATATTTTATTGAAAGCATTATACGGCGATAGGTTATTAGCCGTGAAAATGAGACGCAAATTGATCGATTGAATATCGAAAAGCATAATTATCGTATCTGACAGGCTGCCTTATTGTCAATCCGTGATTTGTGTATCTACTCATGATAAATTTTTTGGTCAGAATGCCTCATTTATATACGAGTAAGTATATCATTACCTATACATAACTTTCGAAGCAAACCTTTTGATGACTTCTCCAATTTTACAAACAAATATATTATGTAGCATAAAGCCGCTGGCACAGCCAGTTTCATTAGATGTTCACATGACAGGTCAGGAAATGCCGAATGTGTCAGAAACTGGAGCGGCGGCCCCTAGTGATTTAGGCCAAAAGATCACTTCTCAAATGGAAATTTGACGTATGGCTAGGGGTGCCAATCCAATCTCCTCGCTTCGGGCAAACTCGGCTCCGTTCGGCTCAGCATTGCTCCGAGCAATTATTAGGGTTGGCACAACTTGACGTCCCTTTGCGTGTAAATAGCCGAAAGGGATAGTACCAAAAATTAGAAAGGGATAGCATGATTCGACCCTGAACCGCTGTCAAACTTCGGTTTTGTAGGAAGTTTCCTTTCTGACACGGCAGTACTATTATTTATTCTGTGGTATGGCGTATCCGCCATCTCGTATTCGACGACACAAGACCAGCAAGCGCGACGCACTGGCACTGTAGCAGATCAATATTTCAACTTCATTATTAAACACAACGCAGGCCCAGATATAGTTTGTCAAAGGACTGTCTCATTAGACAGAGAGAATCATACTATCTTTGTCTTACACTAGTACTAGCACCCAAAAGAAAAATAAAAAAACAGTAATAGTTGTTCAGTATGATGCATATCCACCCCTCAGCGTAGGTATGATCAAACATAACAATTTCACCCTGTATAAACTTTGGGATCGTATTTATTATTATTCAGTTTTAATGCGATTGCGCCACAAGCTCGCACATTTAGCTGTTCTCTAAAACGAGTGAGGGTAAATGGCCAATGCATAAACAATATAATTTCGTTATGCTAAAATGCATGTAAGAGGATAACGTCCTTTGTCATGAAACAAAGACGTAACAAATGGCAAAAGCTTTTAGATCCCGCCTGCGTAACATAAGTGGCATTTAATGTATCGACCTAGCATCAGAGCCTTCGCGTTACGTTACGGCATACGAACAAATATCTCCATGCCACGGAATTTAGAAGGCATTTTATTTTGTGGGCTTGTTTGAGAGACTATAAATATTTAACGTTTTAATATAGACTTAGATATTTATTTTCATAATATAAAATTACAATATAAATTATCCTAGACTAATCTACACGAATTTATATTATGATCATCAGTACATACAATATACATTATTTGATAAATTCAAAATTACAATCTAAAAATGACTTAGTAAGTAATCATAATATTATCATAATCTAACTTTACGGACTTTACTTTACTTTAACTCACGTATTCAAATCCAAATTGCTGCATATGAAATCAAAGGTACACTAGCGACCCGCCCCGGCTTCGCACGGGTTCACAAGTTATACAACTAAACCTTCCTCAAGAATCACTATCAATACAATAGGTGAAAACCGCATAAAAATCCGTTCAGTAGTTTTTGAGTTTATCGTGAACATACCGATATACAGACAGACAGAACAGACACGGCGGGGGACTTTGTATTATAAGGTGTTAATGGTACATAATTACCATTCCCGGTTTGATACGCCCACAAATCCTATGCACCTATAAATAAATACTTCAATATATTTTTACAGGATATTTACTGTACATAGTCATTAAGGCAAATGATATGTACAATGCCATAAAACCGATTAAATAAACCATTAGTCATGCTCAGATCATTGTCACCAAATAGCATCCAAGACCCATTAACCCATTTAGCAATCACGGCATACCTAATGTCGTAAATACTATTGTCGTCCAGCCTTTAGGAAGGATGTTCGCTTCATGTGGTCTCTACCGCACTACGAGCTACGGCGTAGCGCTACAAGATGAATGGTGGGTCAAATAACATATACTAATCTATATGTGGTGGGTATTCAAAATTGGAGAGAAATCCATGGATTAGTATATGTTATGGAGAAATCGGGACATTGTATCGATAATATACTCTGGCAAGCCAACTTTGTCAGTAGTAAAAGGCGCGAAATTCAAAATTTGTATGGGAAATCGAACCATCGCGCCTACGTTTTTCAAATTTGCCGCCTTTTTTACTGACAAAGCTTGGTATTTAAATTGTGGATATAAAAAAGACGTTCTATAATCAACAAGAGCATAAAACAATCCATTCCAAGGCATAATAAAAACAAGTGCTAAATCAACCCAACCACTCAATCAAAGTAGATGAAAATTACAAGATTTTATTAGGTTGGCATTTATCTGGGGGCACGGCCATGCCCCCGCCAAGACGAGACAAAGGGCAAAAGGCAGTGCATATCTTTTCTCGGCACACGTTTCGCCGTATTTTCGAACCCTCGTAGTTTCGGCTTGGACAATGCTAGAGAGCTGAAATTTTTTGTATACCATGTACTCAGTAGACTTATCAAACACACCAAGTTTTATTAAGCTACCTATTATACTTAAAATTTTATAGTACCTTAATTTTCACTGTCTGAAACACATGAAATTCGCGTCATAGAAAATACAGACTACTTCCTGAAGTCTTAGAATGTTGAAAGGCATGTAGAGATGGTTCGGTATGCAATCACATACGGTGACCAGAAATCTGTAACTTTCGCCTTGCAACCCCTTAAAATGGGGGTACCTAAAAATACCCATAAACCTGGAAACATTGATTCCTGAAGTCCTGGAATCGTGAAATTTTGTGTGGTAGCAGTGATCGGAATGCTAATAAAAAAACAACGATAAAAAAGGCAAAAAGTTTTCAAAGTACAGATTTGAACCAGGTTCACAAAAACCAGCCAGGTAGCGCCCTCTATATTGGCACTGTTTCTTGCACGAATTAATAAACTAGTGAATATGAAATGACGGCTTTTTAGCGGCATACATTAATAGCAACTTTCCATTCCAATAGGGTTTTACCGGTTGTCATTTTTAGAATGAATATCAACTGTAGGTCACAACTGTCTAAAATATAATGTCAAAGTTATGAAACATAATCTGTTCTCTAATTATTTCAAAATAGCTCGCCTAACACTAATCTAATACAGCTACTCAACACTGGATGGCGCCGTAATGAACTTTAAAAAATATATTAAAATCACTTACTTATCACACGCGAGTGAAGGGCTAAACAAACCGGTATAAGTAAGCTCTCCGATTACGCTTATTTTGTTACGGAGCTTACGGTCAGGTTACACTGGTGCGTCCGAGATATCTACATGCCTACGAGTAGCCAGCTGTTGAGAACTCTGTCTGAGACACCAGTGACGGCAGTGACGTCCGAAAATAAAAGGTCATATGTGAATGTAAGCTTCCTATCATGATATGACTAATTACCGTTCGCAGTAGCATTTGAGAAGCGTAAGTTATTTGACATTTAGGATATTGAATATTTTAGACTAATATATATAAAGAATCGAATCGGACACACAGCGAGAGCGAAAGACGACCGATGGAGCAAAAGAGTTCTACAGTGGTACCCACCAGATGGCGGGCGAGGGCAAGGTCATCCGCTCCGCCGCTGGCGAGATGACATAACCGAGCAGGCAGGCATAGCCTGGGCCAGTCTGGCCGCCGACAGAAAACTATGGTGTAACATGGAGGAGGCCTACGTCCAAAAATGGACAAACCCACATAAAATACTAGTTAGTAAAACTTAGTTTTAATTTCTTTTCTCTGTAACTTTTTAAAAATAATATGTATGTAAACTAAATTTTTTGTAACACTTATACTTGGGAAATAAAGGCTTTTATTATTATTTATTATTATATAAAGAATAACGACCTGGTGGCCTAGCGGTAAGAGCGTGCGACTTTCAATCCGGAGGTCGCGGGTTCAAACCCAGGCTCGTACCAATGAGTTTTTCGAAACTTATATACGAAATTATATTTATCAGTCGCGTTTCCGTGAAAGAAAACATCGTGAGGAAACGGGACTAATCCTAATAATGGCAATCGCTTTCGTAAAAATTTGTGCCTACGCTTATTATCTATTCTTGGAATTAGTTGCCAAGCGGACCCCAGGCTCCCATTAGCCGTGTCGTGGCAAAAATGCCGGGATAACGCGGTGACGCGAGATGGTGAACTTTAAACACAAGGGAGGTTCTGTGAGCTGTAGAACCTCGCGAACATAGCCTAAATAAGTGTAGCCTATTAGAAAAAAACATAAAACTGTACTTTTTAACCGACTTCAAGATTTAAAAAGGAGGAGGTTATCAATTCGGTTGTATGTTTTTTTTTCTTTTTTTTTTTAATGTTTGTTACTCCATAACTCCGTCATTTCTGGACCGATTTTGAAAATTCTTTTTTTGATTGTAAGTATATATATACAGATTGGTCCCGTTTTGGTCAAAACGCAGTTCTGATGATGGGATCCACGAGGAATCGAGGGAACTCCTCAAATGTTAAAGGCATACATATAGTGATTTTAGTATTTTCATCAACAAATCAAGCATTTACATATAAAAAAGTGGCATTTGATGAAGTGGAACTGCTGATGATGATCAGAACGGAACTCTTCAATGACGCATAGTTCACGTTTGGCGATTTGTCCTCTTCGTTATGATTGGTAAGCAAGTTAGGTTTTCAAGACAAATTTTTGTCAAGCTCGAGTTCTGATGATGGGATCCATGAGGAATCGAGGGAACTCCTCAAATGTGAAAGGCATACATATAGTGATTTTTGTATTTTTATCATCAAATCCAGCATTTCCATTTAAAAAGTGACATTTGATGAAGTGCAGCTGCTGATGATGATCAGAAATATCAGAATGGAACTCTTTAACGACGCATAGTTCACGTTTGGCGATTTGTCCTCTTCGTTATGATTGGTAAGCAAGTTAGGTTTTCAAGACACATTTTTGTCAAGCTCGAGTTCTGATGATGGGATCCATGAAGAATCGAGGGAACTCCTCAAATGTGAAAGGCATACATATAGTGATTTTTGTATTTTCATCAACAAATCCAGCATTTCCATTTAAAAAAGTGACATTTGATGAAGTGCAGCTGCTGATGATGATCAGAAATATCAGAATGGAACTCTTTAACGACGCATAGTTCACGTTTGGCGATTTGTCCTCTTCGTTATGATTGGTAAGCAAGTTAGGTTTTCAAGACACATTTTTGTCAAGCTCGAGTTCTGATGATGGGATCCATGAGGAATCGAAGGAACTCCTCAAATGAGAAAGGCATACATATAGTGATTTTTGTATTTTCATCAACAAATCCAGCTTTTACATAAAAAAGTGACATTTGATGAAGTGGAACTGCTGATGATGATCAGAATGGAACTCTTCAACGACACATAGTTCACGTTTGGCGATTTATTCTCTTCGTTATGGACCCAACCCCAAACTTGGACCTGGACTTTTTTTTGAACTGCGATCCTCACAGAACCGAACTGCTATCAGAAAAGTGGGTTAGGTTAGGTTGGAACTGTGACCCTTACAGAAACGAAATGCTATCAGAACATTGGGTTTGGTTAGGTTAGAACTATGACCCTTATAGAAACGAAATGCTACTAGAAACGTGGGTGGTTTTACCTCATTTTAGTTAGGCAAAACATGCTGTCTTTTTCATTTCATTGTCTGGAGTGCACCATCAACAATAAGTAACCTTTCAACGGCATCCCCCATTGAAGTCGGTTTTTTTTTTCTTAAAAATTATTGTTTTCGAATGTCACAGTACCATCAAACAGTTCCCAACGATTGGCAACTCGCGCCGTGTAGAGATCTCGAAATACCAGAGTAACGCGGCCGTAAGATCCGTAACAATGTATGAATATTCGGAGAGCTCATTTATATACCAGTTTTTTTACCTCTTGACTCGCGTGTGATTAGTGAGCGATTTTAATATTTTTTCAATAAATTCTGCTCACTAAATTTCGCGAAAATAAGTTGAGTAATACGTACGACTTATACAGAAGAACAGCCGGAGAGCCGGAACGGCGCGCACTTCGCACTCGCTAAATTCAAATTTTAATTTAAAAAATACATGTCAAACTCTAATCGTCACACTACATAGCCGCGGCTTTCCAACAGCACCACGATAGCACGTAAGTACATACTTACTACACACCAAGGTATCTAGATCCCTAGGTGAAATTTGGCTACTTATTCTCCATTAAGAATTAAATATCTAAATAGATAAAATTTCTGCATTAGATGTTTGCATGTAGATAGAACACATGTCTCAAAAAGAAAAAAATGCCTAATGATATCGAAACCGCTACTACAAAAATCGATTGAGTGAGCTGAATCGGAGACCTTCACTAACGCTTACTTCATTAAAAACAATTCCGATTAGGGTGCGCCAAAGTTCACATAAAATTGCGACTTCGATTATTGGAAGTCCGAAAATGTTTGTTATATAATTTTATATCATAATGATCATTACTTATAACTTGTCTTTGCGGATAACTATCGTAGCACCAAATCATTCATGTTAATAATGTCAATCATAATAAATATCTGTAATACTAATGTTAATTTTCATATATTATTTTAATATAACGATTTTAAATAATAAAATTTTATATCATATTTATTTTTTAACATAACGATTTTAAGTAATAAAATTTTATATAATATTTATTTTAAACTTTGCCTGGTTTTATTTATAAACTGTCAGGTATCTTGCATCCACACCACATTCAACTTGCTATCAAAAAAGAAATACAGTCCCAGAGTCGGGATAGGTACGACGACGAGCGAAGCGAGGAGGAGTGTTAGGTTTCTTGTGTTTTTCAGAGCGGAAAAAGGAGCCCCGCGAAGCGGGGCTTCGTCGACTCGTTGGCGGGCCGAAATAGCTTAATAGGCTAAGTACATGAAAAATAAAAAAGTTGCGGGGACATGACTAATAAAAAATAATAATAATAATAAAATTAAATGGGGTATGAAATAAAAACTTTACATGTAATTGGCTTTATTTATTACTTTTAATTTCCTAAAAATCGCTGTGTACGTTATTGGAACCCATACTTTATATGTTATGCTTTCAAATTCTTATACAATTTAAGTTTATAATTAATAAGTTTATTATAAAAACCATTATGAGTCGTGACGAATAGTTGGAAATGACATTATGTTGTTAAAAAAATCTGCCTACAGATAATTATGAGCAATGATTTTGGTAATACAAACAAACTGTACGGAAAAAAATTATGACAAATGATTATTATGATCAAAAAGCGTTATTATGAAAAATAATATGACAAGTAATGTTATGTGAGCCAATATGGACCCTTCCGATTATGGTAATTAAGGATGACTCACGTTAGACCGGGCCGTGACCGGGCCGGAGCTTCCGGCGCTTCGTTTTCTATGGAAAGCATCGCGTGATCACCTGTCATGTCATAGAAAAGTAAGCGCCGGAAGCTCCGGCCCGGACACGGCCCGGTCTAACGTGAGTCGTCCTTAATGCTTTAAAATTTCTAGAAACTTACAATTTATAATACATAAAATTCCTGACTTATAATTTATATAGGCCCTACATATATAGCGCTAGCAATACGTAAGTTTTATAAAAATCTAATGTTAAAATTATTATATTATCGTAGATTCTATAAACGAATAATTGTCATTTCTAGCTGGTATATCAACTCTTACAAAAATGAATGAAATCCCACCAAAAACATTTCATGTAAAGTGTTGCCAAGACTAGGCGCATAAAGCTTTTACACTAAAAAGCTAGCAGATCCCGTAGTAGGTACCAAGACTTACTCTGTAAGTCCTAACTTTATAAGCTCTAACTGTATAAAGCCAACATCTTGGTCAAACGTACAGTACGGCTTGGCCGTTTCGTTGCAGTCACATAAACACTCCCTCGGTGGACTTGTTGTACAAAGTAGTAACACAAGTCTTTCAAATTCTGAGTGTCAAAGGGATTGTCCAATTTGCCCATTTGACAGCAACGAAACGGCCAGGCCGTACTGTACGTTTGACCAAGATGTTGGCTTTATACAGTTAGAGCTTATAAAGTTAGGACTTACAGAGTAAGTCTTGGTACCTACGACGGGATCTGATAGCTTTTTAGTCTAAAAGCTTTATGCGCCTAGTCTTGGCAACACTTTACATGAAATGTTTTTGGTGGGATTTACATCTTACGAGCGTTGTAAGACTAAAAATACCTATTGCGAATGCCGTATGCGCAATAATTTGCAAATAATGGGCACAGTCCATTAAGTTATCGCCAGACAATAGGTATATGGCAGATTATCCGCCTTCCTTAAGTATAATGAGAGGGATCTGCTTGCGTCATCCGAACCGGCATTGATAAAATAAGGTTGTGCCCGTTTTACAAGCGATAGCAAATAAAATTGTCAATCTTTATTTGATTCTGTACATGTATTGTAAACTGTGTGAGGTGTGCAATAAAGAGTATTGTATTGTATTGTACCCGTGCTTCCTGTGCACAAGTAGCCAAAAGTTAGAAAAGCGGACCCGGGCAATATCAATTTCATTCCAATAGGTACGTCCAAAGTCTCAAAAGCTCCATCCGATGAAAATACAGTCAAGTGTACGTGTAGGGTATGTGTAAGTGTAAGTGTCATTAATGACGTCCGTGTCACATACCAATATAGTCTATCTAAGCTAACTTTGCACCGAAATGAACACGGCCAAGTGTGGGAGTAAAGGCTGAGAATTTCGTATATGATATAAATGTCACATTTATAAAATTTGAATACACCTCGTCATGGTGGTTTCAAATGCAAATCGCTGGCTATAAATACTTATAAATTACGCGATTTGCGATTTCCGCGTCGTACAAACAGTTATACCTTTACCAGAAAGGCAGCTTTTGGTGTCAAGACAGAAAAAATATCTAGTACGTATATGAGAATACTTTAAAAACATGAAAAAATAAAACCGGCCAAGTGCGAGTCGGACTCGCGCGCGAAGGGTTCCGTACCATTACGCAAAAAAACACGTTTATTGTATGGGAGCCCCACTTAAATAATAATTTTATTCTGTTTTTAGTATTTGTTGTTATAGCGGCAACAGAAATATATCATTTATGAAAATTTCAACTGTAGCTATCACGGTTCATGAGATACAGCCTGGTGACAGCCGGACATACAGACAGACAGAAAGCGGGGTCTTAGTAATAGGGTCCCGTTTTTACCCTTTGGGTACGAAACCCTAAAACGCAATGGCAATCAAAACTTCCCGAGCTTGTACGTAAGTTTTGCTACACTTTTGGATATTTTTCCTTACAAATGCCGACGCCACCCTCAGCTTCAAATAGAAAACCGTTTCACTCGTAGCTTTCAGTACGGACTCTTACAGCACGCGTAGGTACTGTTACACCAACCTACCCTGCCTAATCGAGCTATTACAATTAAGTCATTATAACTGACAACTGACCTTCTAAAGTTACCTAGAAATAGTAGGTAGTCATTATGTCATTATAGGTATTGACTTTTACGTAACAAAGCCGTTACAAAATTTGCATTTGTACCTATATGGTATTCCTTTGTAAGCCTGAATATTAATGCGTGCTAAAATATATTCTAATTTATGCCTGCGAAGACTGATGGAATACTTGTCAGATTTGAACCATAATTCATTATGTGTAAAATAAAAACGTCAAAAATGGTGCAAAAATCCAACAAACTTCGTTATTTTTAGATACATCAAATTATTGCCTCAAATACCGACTTTGATGAAGTGTCGGAAAGAATATTCTTATTCTTACGGCAATGAAAGTTCTTACACGATTAGGATGTCCTGAAGGTGAGTATCGTTTAACTTTAATCATTTAGTAATGTCGCAATTTCATTTTTTTTTATTGAAATTACTAAATGAATATAAATAACAGTTAGTTACATAAATTTTTCTTGATAAAAAATCAAATAAAGAATGCCACAGCTCGACCTACCCTTCAGAACCAACAATGGCTTAAGACAAGGGGATGCGCTCTCATGCTTACTCTTTAACATCGCCCTCGACAAATGTACCCGCGTCTCAAAGATCGAGACCCAAGGCACTATCTACCACAAATCCGCCCGGGGTATGCGGATGACCTCAACGTGACAGGAAGATCCCTACTTGCAATGGAGAGTGCATACCTTGCTCTTGAAAACTCAACTGCGTAGGCCGGTCTCTGAGTTAACATGGCCAAGACTAAGTACCTAGAGCATCAAAAGCGACAAAATACCAACAAGCACTAACTGCTGCAAGGAATTAATATTAACAATAACACCTTCGCTAGCGTCAATGAATTTTAACAAGTGCTACTTCGGCCTGTTAAAATACCTTCGTTCGAAACTTCTTTCAAGAAGCATAAAACTTCTTCCTACCTACGGTTCTGAATGTTGGGTGCTGAGCAAAAACGACGAGAATTCTTTGTTGGTATTTGAGCGTAAAATACTAAAACGCATTTTCTAAATTGTGATGGAGGATAAGAGATGGCGAACGCATTATAACCACGAGCTATACCAAATGTACAATGAGCCTAACGTCGCACTTAAACTATCGTGAGACATATTTCAAAATATTTATCAGTACGGTTTTTACTCACTATTATTTTAAAAATAATAGTGAGTAAAAGCCGTACTGATAAATATTTTGAGAATAACGACATTAAGACCATAAAGATCGGACGCCTGCGATGGGCAGGGCACGTGTTACGCATGGAATGGAGGCCAGAGTACCCAAACGCCTTTTAGAAGGCCGACCGGAGGGCCGCAGAGGTAAAGGCAAGCCCAAGCTCAGATGGTTGGACGGCGTATACCAGGACATCAGGAGCTTAGGAGTAAAAAGTTGGAGAAGGAAAAGCACAAACAGATCGGACTGGAGAGATTTGCTTGACCAGGCTAAGGCCCACCCGCGGCTGTAGTGCCTCAGATGATGATGACAGCTCGACCTAAACATATTTCGCCTTAAACGCAGGTCAGAAAAGTATGACAAAAATAGACAAACAATTTAACTTATTAAGTGTCAAACTTTCAAGTTACAAAGTTGCTCCGGAGCACCCCTCATGAATGTTGGAGTAACTTAGAGAGGGTTCTTTACAATTTCTTTAATAAGTTCCTAATGACACATTAAAATTATTCGATGTTACGAAAAAAAATTTTCTAGCCGATGTCGGATTTTGTTCTTTACTTACATACGTATAAATTTGTAATAAACCTGTGCTCTGAAAATGAAAAGTAGATAATAATTTAATTGATTGTTGAAATTTTTTTTGTAAATCTGTGTAAGAAAAATAAAAAATAATAATGTCAACGTATTTTTGGTACACTCTGTATTACAGTGTGGCAGATACTTTTGGCGCGTTGTCCTATCGGATCAATATCTGGTAATATTACAGCTGACTGTACGTCTTGACATGTACCCAGTGTAGTATGTACGCTCGTGTGTCTCTCATTGTATGTATATGTTATAGATACAGTTATCGTGGTTCTAGCTACAATGGTCCTGAAGACGAACGCTCGCTCGCGCTGGTATAAGATCGGAGGGGAATAGAGGACCAGGCTGAGGGCCGCCTTAAGAGGCCCCTTGGGCTTAGGGTGATATCTTGCCTTCAATTACAACACATTTGGAGAACAATTCAGATTGAGACGAAAAATGTAAAAAATAGGTATATACCTACTGTTGTTTGGTGGGTATTTTTTCGAAGAAGCAAATCAAACATTGGAATTCATTCAAAAATCCAAACTGGGTCGATTATCACTGTCAATAATAATAATAATAATAATAATAAAATGCTTTATTGTGCACACTACATGAAAAAAAGATACAGACATTGAGAAAAGATATAAATTGGTAGGTAACAACAGGCGGACTTATCGCTAAACAGCGATCTCTTCCAGCCAACCTTCAGATAGAGAGACAATTTTCACCATCGTGCTTTTAAATTTTTGATTTGTATCTATCGTTTCCTTTAACTAAACTGTGCAATAAACGTTATTGTTATTGGAACGAAGTTCCTTATCGGACGGTTTGTGGATGGGTGGCTAGGCGAAAAAAAATGTAAGAACAAAAGCCGTCACAGACCATATTACTGCGATAGATGCAAATGTTTGATATTGGCGTCACATACCATATTACTGCGATATATGCAAATGTTATGTTATACATACGTACAAATCCAAAGGTTGAGATATATGGTTAATATACATTCAATTATGTAAAAATATTTTCCATAATGTCAATATCCAGGAAGGAAAATGAGGACTACGTTTGTATGTAGAAGCGGCCGTCCCCTTTCCTCTTAAATTCAGAATAACAGTTACATTCATAACTTCCTCCGAGGTACATAAAAATACGTTAAACAACATTAGAATGAAAATCAGCCGGATAGAAACAAGTGTAACGTCTTTACTCTCATTCCAACTCACGGTACATAAAACATGGTACGTAAAGAAGCCGGACGCCGATTATGATTTAACAATTTGTTTTGATACGACCTTGACGATAGCACAGATTGGTGCGAGTGAAATGCACTAGACATCTTGTAATTAGATACCGTCAAACCATAACAAATCGATAAATGAGAATCGGCCTCCTGCCGTAACGTCCAAAGCAGTGTTAATTTGTCCAACCTGCTTTACAAACACATCGAGCTCTGAAACAGGGCTATACATGCCATTTAGCTTTATTTATACTTCAACTGTATTACACTGACTGTGACAAAATAATACGCCACAGTACTAATACGTATCACAGCAGTAAACTCTGGTATAACTTTAGCCCACATTATACCTATATTTACACCTATGGTCCAAATTCAAGTTCATGTAAAATATGTATGTAATATAGATAAAGAATTAGTATGCAAATATGTAACGAGTATAATTCAAATATGTTCGTCAATTTTCATTCATTATTTCATTTCATTTCATTTATTTATTTTTCATTCAATAAGCACTAACAGCTAAACTTTACGTGCTGGTTGGCATTACAATTAATACTTAATGGCTAACATGCATTAATTGCTAAAAAAAAAAGATAGACATACAAATTGCAACTTAACTTAAGTAAATAAGATTTCATTAATTCAAACTGGAATAAATGTCATATACAAAACACACATTACATTTGTTACATAATTATTTTTAAGAAAAAACAATTAAAACGAATTAATAAATTAAATTAAATGTCAACTGTAAAATTTTAAATAATAGCCAATGTCAAATCACTCAATATTAAATTTAAATTAATCTGTTATTAAGAATGTAAAAATGTCAAATCGAAAAAAGCGATAGTTATTTATATATATAAACTTAGTTATTTAAAATTCCCAATATTATCAACGTTAAAAAGTAGATTATAGTTGTAGTAACAAGTGTAGCTGCTCTATCGCCATTTCAAGTCACAGTACATACATGAAACACGTTACGTAAAACAACTGTTCGACGTAACGTCCAGTAAACGTTAATTTGTCCAACCCACTTTACAAATACGTCGAGCTGAAATGCTAACTGTATTATATACACCGTGATAAGTATTATTAACGAATGTTGCTTTATACCTAGCTATACTATATACCTAAGTCAAACAAGATGAATTAATATTAAATATTTATCTTGGGTAAATTTTCATAGAAAACGTTCCGGAGATAAAGTTAAAAAATAATGGCAGTTATGTTTGTGCTGTTATACGATTTTCATAGAAAGCGACTACGACGAATATTTTTACTTTGAACAAAATACAAGTTTCTACAAAAGTTTTTTTTGGACAACAACACACATACATTAACATTATCGCAAACAAATCGAAAAAGTTTACCTGTCAGTTAAAACAAAAATTGATTTGTTCACAGTACCTTATTGTTTTGTAAACTTTCTCATATCAATCACAATACACGTAACTTAAAGATTCATAACTTTTAATTTGTCCCTAAGGGTGAGGTTATTTCAAATGAATTGTGATTAAACTGACATATATACTTACTTATTAATATTTATGACATGTAAAATTTGTAATTTTATCAATAAAGGAATATGAATATGAAATATGAATGGAAAGCGCTTCAAAATAAATTGGACAGAAACAGGTAGAAGGAAATCAAACGCCCACGGCAACTGTCACTGAGACTTGTCCTTCGCTTAGTAGAATTTGTGCAGAAAGAGAAGTCGTGGAATTTAAGGGAACTAATACATTCTATGACTCTTCTCTTTTCGCACAGGCTCTATAACTTGTTACAGAGAATAGGATTATTAGCTTAGGAGCTTTGTTATAGGCCTAATTAAGTGTATAATAAAAAGACAACGCAGGATGTCCATACAACGAACATGGATTTCAATCTTTTTGTTACTGAAATTAGTCCGCCACTAGTACATATTTTTTTGTGTATTTTGCAATAAAGTTTTAATAAATTATATGGAAGCCGTTGCTGCACTTGAAGAATGGAGCATCTTTCATTGAAATAAATTAGTTTTGTTTAATAGAAGTTTACTTAAATTATATTGAGGATTTTATAAGTCGGTTACTCCAACCCAACCCTTTTTCGTCAACTACCTACTCGTCCAATTTATCATGGGTACATAACGAGGAGCAGGCTCAACCTCGACGTATTAAATAATGTATAATATAACGGTTGTAGACAATATTCGTCTGCTCGTTTGCCTCATACATCATAAAAAAATTGTAATTTTTCTCCGCATCACTCATCTTAAATAAATAATACACAATGCAAGGCTAAGCCCTTCCCTATAATATTTTTGGTAATGCGATTCCCATCAAATAAATAACAGTAATGGATTCTCATTGACAAACGGAGGAATAGGTAGCACATTTACCAAACAAAAAACAAGTCGAATGAGAATCATGGTCGTAGCACCGCCTATAATATAAAACTTCTCTGAACCCGCTTCGAGTTGCGTAAACAACCCTATCCAACTTGGTTACTAACCAAATAATACTTGTTAGTATTCAGACATAATAAATAAATTGAAATATAAGCTTCATACCCTTGACATTACACTCATGACTATACTGTCATATCCTTGACATTTATATGGACATAAACATTTTTCAATTATGTTTTGGATAAGTAAGCCAAAAAAAAGTATATTTACACGGTATATGTATATATATATACCTTTTTATGGTTCTGTAGTCAACTAGGAACCCTTATAGTATCGCCATGTCCGTCTGTCTGTCTGTCTGTCCGTCCGAGGCTTTGCTCCGTGATCGTTAGTGCTAGAAAGCTGCAATTTGGCATGGACAATTTACAGACACAACAAAACGACATTGCGATGTTGTAGACAATACGCAGCAATTAAGTAATAAGTCTTCAAATAGACTCAAGGCCTCATTCTATGTATGCATTGTCTAGTTCTAAATCGACTCAACTCCTTATCAAAATACCAATTAATTACTTACCAGTTTATAGGTACAATCAATTACCCTAGTAGCCCCATATATCTGAAGTTGGTATCAACCCACATTGAGGGCTACTTTATTAGGGTCATCAATGTCAGAACATTGCAAAATATGAGTAAATATATATTAAGTATCTTGCCCTTAGATTTTCTAAAATCAAACAACACGGAACATCAGATTAAGTTGAATAAATATAAACCGTCTACTAATATACGGTATATATTTATTCAACTTAATCTGATGTTACGTATTGTTTGATTTTAGTTTGAATATATTCAAAGTTTTGAATGATTCACGGTTAGTTTCACTAGACTTATATTGACCGGGATATAGACCGTGATTACCTTTTGTATTATTTGTGAGCTCCCGATATTTCGACGCAGTTACATGCATCATGCATCATACATGCATCATAGATGCATGTAACTGCGTCGAAATATCGGGAGCTCACAAATAATACAAAAGGTAATCACGGTCTATATCCCGGTCAATATAAGTCTATATTCAAAGTGATTCAAACTAAGGCAAGCAACTGCCTGACCCTAAAGGCATAATAACGGCTCCGTTTCGTCTACTAGTAGGGTAAAAATGTATGTTTTTACAGGTCAACAACAGATAACTTAATGAACATTATAGGATAAGATATATTATTATGTTCCTAAGAAGCAGTCTTAGTTAAGTCGAATTGCAAGACTAAAAATTAGGTAAGTATTATGTTTTAAATAGTTTTTTGTTATGAATCCCGATACCTGACTCCATTACATTGGTATATTTAGTTAACAAAATATTATTGAACATTTTACTCGAATATTTATAATTTTCACTGCCATCAAGTAACTGCCCGTAACGATGTTCCTTGCCAAAATAATAATAATAGATTGAATCTATACGTTTAGCAAGTAGAGTAGAGTAAATAAGTACAGCTACAGTTTCGTATCAATCCCTACAAGCATGAATAGAGCGAGAAACTCTTCAGATACATCGAAGCTTAGAGGCCGATTCGAACTTATACATATTCATATCAACATGATTTCTTTTTAGCATTACTCGTGTGTGCATCTCGTTCGTACTTGTATATTGGTGAGAAAGAGATGCAATGTGAGAATAACACCATTTTTGAAAGGGTTTTTGAAATCTGAATATCGTTCTTGCTTGCAGATCACACACAGAGGGTACGTCTCGAGTAAAAGCCATTATCCACACATCGTATCCACGCTGCCCGAGCTACGAGACTTAATGACATGAGTTATATATATTAAAGTAGACAACAAATGTGGATTTGCTACAAAACCTGCTTACTAAAATATTTTGAAAAAAAAAGCGGGAAAAGACTGTAAATTATTATATTCCCGTAGGGTCATTTTTGGTTTCTAGTCAGGCTTCCATAGTTATTCTAGTTCATTCCGGCTCTAAGATGAAACAACGAATCGAGTCACACGTGTAGATAAAGTAGCTAGCAACGCGTGACAATGTGCTGGATTCTCGGAGATCTCTTCCTGTCGCTAACTCGGCCGCACCGGAACCCGCCGGCCGAACACAATACGAGTACGTGCGGGATAAATACATCCTGTATATACACTGTAGGTTGCATTGCTCTGTAGTAAGGATGAAATATTACTTGCTATTTGTATAATGATTACATGCTACATATTTTTGATATACTTTAAAGGTTACTGAATAGCTCTGTAGTTTATCGATATAAAACTCGTGCAGCTAGTGTGAGTATAGTGAGTTAGTACAGTTAGTATAGTTAGTAGTTATTATAAATTATTGAAAATAAACTGATTAGTTCATTTATACTTATAAGACCACAAAGTTAATTTATATAGACATTCTAAAGGATGACTCACGTTAGACCGGGCCGTGTCCGGGCCGGAGCTTCCGGCGCTTCGTTTTCTATGGAAGGCATCACGTGATCACCTGTCATGTCATAGAAAAGTAAGCGCCGGAAGCTCCGGCCCGGACACGGCCCGGTCTAACGTGAGTCATCCTTTATTCACCGATGAGAATTTTAAAACGTGAGAACTAAATTAAGATTCTAAGAGAAACCTAAGAATCCCGCTATCATAAAATTGATCTTGAGTGCCGAAAATAGCTTTTTCAAATATCTAAAAAAAAATAGGTTTATAAAACGTTATCAGTAAGCAATAAGGGTATTCCACAATTTTTTATTAATGGTATCAGTCGATCAGGTTTGTTTTAAGGAACAACTGTCTGTATAGGACCCATTGGCACTCGCACTTTACTGACGAAACGCTTCTAACAAATTGGCATTACATCGTAACGTCAGCATGTAACGTCGCTATATTACTTAGAAGCCGTGGAAAACAAAGAATAAATTGCGATTTAGTCGGTGAAATATTGCGTTTATGTATATTGTTGCCATACAATATATTTTTTAATAAAATGTAAGGAAACGAATGGTACCATTATTTTTTTCCTATTCGGAAGTAATTTTTTTTTAGAAACTGAAGTTTTGTATTTATTTAGTATTCCCATATATTTTTTAAGTTTCCAATTTAACGATGACTCACGGAGCTTCCGGCGCTTACATTTATATGAAATGGCAGGTGATCACGTGATGCTTTTCATAGAAAACGAAGCGCCGGAAGCTCCGGCCCGGACACGACACGGTCTAACGTGAGTCATCCTGTATTGTGAGAAATTGCTCATTTTCTATATAATTAACTAGATTTAGTTATAAAATTCAACATGAACAACCCACATTGGAAGCTAATTAGGTAGACGTCAAACTTTCGTGGTTCTTATGATGCGATCTTGCCACAAAATGCCTAATGACACGACTCCCAGTGCATTTCGCGGGCATCAATCAGGCAGCGTGAACGATCTTGAAGATTATATCATAACACGATTGTGATGACGCGCCACAGCACGCACACATACAAGGCGGCACCACAACACAGCCACGCAGAACCGGCCGCCTGTCCGAGCGCCGCGCCCCACCGCCGACCGCGCCGCGCACCCCGCGCGCCGAACCGTATATAACCCCGCGCACTCGCAGCGATCGGGGAGTGTTCTTCGCAGTCGCGGATCGGCTGCTAGGGGCACTGCACTCTAGCTGAGCGGTGTGTGGTTCACGCGTCAGCTCCCTAGAGACTCCCTCCCCCTCTTCCTCGGTACGTTGAGCGGTGTGTGGTTCACGCGTCAGCCCGGGTACCTTGCTAGAGGATTCTATACCTTACCCTTGGGGACAGTAGTGCCGGGAGCGTGGTAGACGCCCAGCACACTGTCCTTGCCCCGAGATCCCGTCACTCCGCCCGAAGGAATAGTAGCGCAGTGTGTGGTTACGCGTTAGCACTCTATCCCTTCGGTACAACCCCGATCCCGTTCCGTACACCGTAAGCCTGGCCCTGCCGACCGTCCCGAGGGTCAGCACAACCCCGTATGGTTGTCGCGTTTAGATTAGGGATTCGCGCCCGTCATTAACATCCCGAATAAGGGATCCCGTCCCGTGCGCAGTAGCGTAGGATCTAGCATACCCGTTTGATCTTACTATAAATAAACCGGCATAAAAGCCCGTAGATTGTAGAGATATAAATCAGTGTTTCTTTACTCACCCCTCTGTCCTCTCATCCCTGAGCTGTCGAGACATAACCCGAGGTCCCGTCTGGACCGAGGGAGATCGTACATGCTGCCACACTCGTCCCGACGCGTGTGACAACATTACATCTGGCGCCCAACTCAAAAACTCGCGTAAGAGCTCAATCGCTCGAGAGGACTCAGGTTATTTCATCTTAAAGTTGTTTTTATTTTTATTAAAAGATAAATCCGTATAAAAACATAATATAGCGTATCCCACCCGCCCGAAATACAGTCCCGACACACGATAGTTAACACAGGTAAGTTAACGTGACAGATACCACAAGTCCGCTACAAAGCAACAGCTTGGGTATACCGCTTAAAAAACTCGGAGCTGATAGAGGCAGTTACCGACAGAGCCGAACCAGAACCGTAGAAGAAATCCGAAAAGGGTTAGTCGAGACCCTAAAAGAAGAAGCCGCTTTCCAGACACCGAAACAAAGTAAGTCAAGAAACATGTCCGACAACAGTGCGAAAACAATCACGAAACTCATAAGAGAGTGGAACCTTTCCTTCAAAACAACCGATTGTCCAGTAGACTTCATTGAGAGGCTAGAAGAGCTCGTAGCGGCAAGTGGCATTCAAAATAAAGACATATTACCCGCACTGCCACGTATCCTGCAAGGAAAAGCACTCCTCTGGCACAGGAATAACGCAGAGCAATGGACGACATGGGAAGAGTTCGTAAGTTGTTTTAAATTATATTATTTTCCAAGCAATTACGAGGAAGAACTCGTCGCTAAGATAGTCGCGAGAAAACAACAAAATAGGGAGACGTTTACACAATACGTGACGGACCTACAAACTTTAATAAGAAGACACGGAAGCCTCACCGAACCAGAGAAACTACACCGCATACATGAAAACATGTTGAAAAGTTATAAAATGTATATTAAAAAACAGGATTTCAAGGACCTCACAAGTTTAATAAAGCTCGCAAAGGAGTACGAAAGCTTCACACTAAACACACCCGAAACGGAGCCCGCAGCATCGGAGGGAGACAGCGATACATGCTGGGAAACAGCAACTCCAGAAAGTAACCCGCAAACGACGTATACCGCAGGCCCAAGTAGGCCACATGATTCGTGCCAATCAAGGACACAGGACTGCGAAGATCACCGCAAAATAAACCCCAATTACGACTCGAAGACGTGTTGCTGGTCTTGTGGAAAGCCAGGACACGATGCGGAGGCATGCAGAGGCAGACGGCAAGTATTCTGCAGCAAGTGCGGAAAGCTAGGTGTACTTAGCAAAGACTGCTGCAAGAAATGGGGGAAAACCGAAGCCCTAGGCGTGTCTGACAGCCCAAGGGAAGACACCCGTCCGTACACAAAAATACAAATAATGGGACAGAAATACCGCGGATTAATCGACACCGGCTCCACGAACACGTACATCAATCAACAAACATACAACGAGTGCAAGGACGAAGCAATATTAGAAAAAGATATTAGAATACCGATCGTGTTAGCAAACGGACACAGAACGGAAGCCAAAAAGAGTATCCTGGTGGAGTTACAAGTAAAAAACGTCAAAATAAAGCACTGGGTACGAGTGTTACCTACAGCAACCGAAATAATAATCGGCATGGACGTACTACGACGGCTCGGAATGACCCTAAGATGGCCGCAACACGACGTAACCGACACCGATAATGAGACAAAACCGCCGGAACGAGAAGATATTAAGTTACCAAGACATACTCCAGAAAAATCCAGAACGAATCACAACAACAAATTACAGGATACAAAACGGAACCACTCAGAACCAGTTAAACAGAAATATTACCCGCGGAACCCCAAACAACAGCAAAACATAGCCACATACATAGAAAATAAGAATACAACATGGGATAAATACCGAACCGAATTTAATTTTGCCCTAAATACGCCCGTCCAACCGTCAACAAAATATACACCCGCATTCCTACGATATAGCAGAGAACTACGGAACCCTCAGAACAATCAAAACTCATTCCCGGAACCACAGGTTAAAGAAATTAAAAAACGACATGAAATAGTACGGAAAAACCAAGAAAAAACATCAACAATACAAAGAAGTTATTACGACAAAAACAAACGCCCGCGGAACCCTAAAATACGTGACCAAGTATTAAGAAGAAATTTCACTTTATCGAACGCCGAAAAAAGCTATTCCGCTAACTTGGCTCCTAAGTACATAAGACCGACCATACATCATTCTAGAATAGAAATCTCCAGTTATATACCTACTACAAGAAAAAAAAAACCGCAAACGTAAAGTTGTAACAGCGCATAATATAAAGAATATGAAACCTTTACGCCAACTGAATAAAACATAACCGTCCCGTGACCACACAACCGGCAGTTAGGTATAGGGTATAGGTACCATGCAAAATAGCATACAAGAACGCAAACGAAAGCCGGCATAATCATTAAAAGGAATAGGGTTCATTATAAGTCGCACCGCACACGAGAGCCGGCAACCGAGAGATATTATAACCAAAGATAGGAGTAACTACCTACAGAAGAGTAAAATCCAACAACGAGATACAATACTAAAATTACCGTAACCGCGAAATAAATAACGACAATAACTCTCTGATCATTCAATGCTTCTTGCAGGGAGCGTAGAACACGGCAACTCGTAAACAAACTATGTCGAGCGCACGGAAATGAACCGTACACAGTCCGCATAAGGTCTAACCAAAATTTTAGAAAATAAAAAAACTCAAAATTAAAACCCAGAATATCACAGATTAAGTGAACCCAACCTCGGAAATGTCTCCAAAAGGGTACAAACGGACTATTACGAAAAAGATAAACGATATAAATATAACATAACAAGAAATAAAATAAAATTGAAATAACTAGAAACAAAACATAAACCATAAGCGCGAAACCTAACTACCTACTATAAAATTATCCGAAATTTCAGAAATAGAATACTGCCGATATAGTGCTATGGCCCGGCGTGGGCGTAGTACAGTCGGAACTCCACGGACCCAGTAGCGAGGCTGAAGCGGGAACGACAAACCCACCGTCACTCGCGACACCAGACCAGCCGTCACCAGCGAAACCAGGATAACGGCAGCCCAGCTGCCCGATGGGAGCGCAGGAACCGCCCCCAGGGCAGAACCAGAACCGGACGACCTGTGCGCGGGCTGCTAGCACAGGACGATAAGTATGGCACCTTACCATCAGTGGACTGGTAAGGGGACCTAGCAACCGCAACCAGAAATATAGTAAGGTATGAAGAGGATTATAATTATCACTACAAGTGAACATAAAAACAGGAATTAGTAGACACCCGAGTATATTTTAGTCGCCGTTAGCGACATGTGTCAACCCCGTATACAGTGTGTAAAAAAAAAATACAGCCCACTTTTTTTTCCCAGTCTAATTTTTATTTTTAACCAAGCTAAAGTAATATAAATAAACACGATTACAGGTGATTTTTCCCCTACAGGTAAAAATCTCCTCAGCCGGGACGGGACTGTGATGACGCGCCACAGCACGCACACATACAAGGCGGCACCACAACACAGCCACGCAGAACCGGCCGCCTGTCCGAGCGCCGCGCCCCACCGCCGACCGCGCCGCGCACCCCGCGCGCCGAACCGTATATAACCCCGCGCACTCGCAGCGATCGGGGAGTGTTCTTCGCAGTCGCGGATCGGCTGCTAGGGGCACTGCACTCTAGCTGAGCGGTGTGTGGTTCACGCGTCAGCTCCCTAGAGACTCCCTCCCCCTCTTCCTCGGTACGTTGAGCGGTGTGTGGTTCACGCGTCAGCCCGGGTACCTTGCTAGAGGATTCTATACCTTACCCTTGGGGACAGTAGTGCCGGGAGCGTGGTAGACGCCCAGCACACTGTCCTTGCCCCGAGATCCCGTCACTCCGCCCGAAGGAATAGTAGCGCAGTGTGTGGTTACGCGTTAGCACTCTATCCCTTCGGTACAACCCCGATCCCGTTCCGTACACCGTAAGCCTGGCCCTGCCGACCGTCCCGAGGGTCAGCACAACCCCGTATGGTTGTCGCGTTTAGATTAGGGATTCGCGCCCGTCATTAACATCCCGAATAAGGGATCCCGTCCCGTGCGCAGTAGCGTAGGATCTAGCATACCCGTTTGATCTTACTATAAATAAACCGGCATAAAAGCCCGTAGATTGTAGAGATATAAATCAGTGTTTCTTTACTCACCCCTCTGTCCTCTCATCCCTGAGCTGTCGAGACATAACCCGAGGTCCCGTCTGGACCGAGGGAGATCGTACATGCTGCCACACTCGTCCCGACGCGTGTGACAACATTACACGATCAACTCTTTAACAAACTTATAAATCAGAATCGGCCTTAATCATATGTTCTCCTTGAGCTATGTTCATACGTTGAACGTCGTTGTCTAAGCCAATATCAGCCATTCTGTCTCTGTACTTTACGAGGCAGTGAGAGCGACCAGCTACCTAAAATCAGGTACCTAACGCAGCTTTTGATTTCCAACATTATCGCAGAACTTTTATACCATTTGGTCTCTTTTTAACCGACTTCAAGATTTCAAAGGAGGAGGTTCTCAATTCGGTTGTTTTTTTTTTTTTTTTAATTTACTCCATAACTCCATCATTTCTGGACCGATTTTGAAAATTCTTTTTCTGATTGTAAGTATATACATACAGATTAGTCCCGTTTTTGTCAAAAAGCAGTTCTGATGATGGGATCCATGAGGAATCGAGGGAACTCCTCAAATGTGAAAGGCATACATATAGTGATTTTTGTATTTTTATAAGCAAATCCAGCGCTTCCATTTTAAAAAGTGACATTTGATGAAGTGGAACTGCTGATGATGATCAGAACGGAACTCTTCAATGACGCATAGTTCACGTTTGGCGATTTGTCCTCTTCGTTATGTTTGTTAAGCAAGTTAGGTTTTCAAGAAACATTTTTCTCAAGCTTGAGTTCTGATGATGGGATCCATGAGGAATCGAGGGAACTCCTCAAATGTGAAAGGCATACATATAGTGATTTTTGTGTTTTTATAAACAAATCCAGCACTTCCATTTTAAAAAGTGACATTTGATGAAGTGGAACTGCTGATGATGATTAGAACAGAACTCTTCAATGACGCATAGTTCACGTTTGGCGATTTGTCCTCTTCGTTATGTTTGTTAAGCAAGTTAGGTTTTCAAGAAACATTTTTGTCAAGCACGAGTTCTGATGATGGGATCCATGAGGAATCGAGGGAAGTCCTCAAATGTGAAAGGCATACATATAGTGATTTTTCTATTTTTTTAAACAAATCCAGCACTTCCATTTTAAAAAGTGATATTGATGAAGTGGAACTGCTGATGATGATCAGAATGGAACTCTTTAATGATGCATAGTTTAAGTTCGGCGATTTGTCCTCTTCTTTATGTTTGTTAAGCAACTTAAGTTTTTAAGACATATTTTTGTCAAGATCGAGTTCTGATGATGAGACCCACGAGGAACCGAGGGAACTCCTCAAATGTGAAAGGCAAGAATATAGTGATTTTTGTATTTTCATCAACAAATCCAGCATTTAAATTTAAAAAAGTGACATTTGATGAAGTGACAACTGCTGATAATGATCAGAATGAACTCTTCAATGACACATAGTTCACGTTTGGCGATTTGTTCTCTTCCTCATGGACCTCTGACCTGACCGGGTCTGAACATGGACCCCAACTCGGACCGAACTCTGACACAAACTTGGACCCGGACACCCGGACACGGACCCGGACTCTGATCCGGACCCAGACCCGGACCCGGAAATGCTACTAGAAAAGTGGGTTAGGTGGGTGGTTGGGTTTTGAACTGCGATTCTCACAGAACAGAACTGCTATCAGGAAAGTAGGTTAGGTTAGGTTAGGTTAGAAGGTGGTGGAGACGCTTTTCCCCGAAAGGGGGCCACATCTGCCGCCTACCATGGTGCCGCCAACGATGAGAGCAGGAGAGGATGAAGAAGTCCCAACAGTATCATCCACTGAGCTCCACGCGGCGGTGTTTCGGCTCCGTGCCAAGAACACGGCCCCCGGGCCTGACGGCATTCCGGGCCGTGCTTGGGTCCTGGCCATGGACGCCCTAGGGTCAAGACTGTTGAGGCTCCTGACCGCGTGTCTGGAGCAGGGCCGCTTTCCAAGGGACTGGAAGACTGGGAAGCTAGTGCTTCTGCATAAACCCGGGCGGCCGGCTCACTCTCCATCTGGTTACCGTCCTATAGTCTTGCTTGATGAGGTGGGCAAGCTCTTCGAGCGGATAATCGCAGCTCGCCTCATCAAGCACCTGGAGTGCGTAGGGCCGGATCTTGCCGACTACCAGTTCGGCTTTCGTAGGGGCCGCTCGACGGTAGATGCCATATTGCGGGTTCGGGCCATGGCTAAGGAGGCTGTGTCCCGGGGCGAAGTCGTCTTGGCGGTGTCATTAGACATCTCTAACGCCTTTAACACCCTGCCCTGGGAAACCGTAAAGGAGGCGTTGCGGTACCACAAGGTGCCCCCACACTTGTCGCGAATCATAGCCGCCTACCTCAGCGAGAGGGCTGTAGTCTGGCCAGGGCGACAGGACTGGAGTCGAAGGAGTATGTCGTGTGGAGTTCCGCAGGGGTCAGTTCTAGGACCACTCCTGTGGAACATAGGTTATGACTGGGTCCTACGGGGGGAAAACTTGCGTGGAGTAGACGTCACGTGTTACGCTGACGATACGCTCGTAACGGCCAGAGGACCCAGTTACCGCGACGCAGCTGTGCTCGCGACGGCGGGAGTCGCCCACTGTGTAGCCCGAATCCGGCGTCTAGGGCTAGAAGTGGCGCTAGCGAAGTGCGAGGCCATTTGTTTCTTCGGCCCGCGAAGAGCGCCTCCAGGCGGCGCAGAAATTATTGTGGGAGGTGTTCCAATTGCTGTCAAGCCGACGTTACTCTACCTCGGCGTCTTGCTTGACAGCAAGTGGAACTTCGAGGCTCACTTCAAGCGTTTAGCGCCCAAATTACTGCGCGCAGCGGCGGCCTTTGGGCATATACTGCCCAACCTGGGAGGGCCGAAGGCCTCATGTCGCCGCTTATACACGGGTGTGGTGCGCTCGATGTCGCTTTACGGTGCCCCAGTATGGGCGGATTCCCTCAGCAGCCACAACATTGCCCAACTGCGACGATCGCAGAGGGCAATGGCGCTGAGGGTAATCAGAGGATACCGCACAGTGAGCGCGGCGGCCGCGTGCGTGCTGGCCGGTTCTCTGCCCTGGGACCTGGACGCGAGGGTCCTCGCGGCGCTGTACCAGTGGCGCGGGGAGGCGCGAGCCCGAGGTGACCCGAAAGCACCTCAGGAGGTGGCGAAGCGGCACACTGAGCTGCTAGAAGACGCGACGGAGATGTGGGTGCAACGGCTAGAGCGGCCGAAGGCTGGCTCCCACACTATAGAGGCGGTACGACCAGTCCTCCGTGACTGGGTTGAAAGACGCTCCGGTGTCCTTACCTTCAGACTAACGCAGGTACTGTCGGGGCATGGCTGTTTCGGCAGATACCTGCACAAGGTTGCCCAGCGGGAACCGACACCGGAGTGTCACCAATGCGGAGCCGGCGTAGACTCGGCCCAACACACATTGGCTGAGTGCCCAGTTTTTGGCGAGGAACGGGAGGAGTTGGTCGCCCAAGTAGGGCTAGACCTTTCGCTGCCAGCCGTAGTTCAGGCCATGCTAGGCAGCGAAAGTGCGTGGGAGACTGTGCTCACGTTCTGCGAGCACGTCATGAGAGATAAGGAGGCGGCCGAGCGCGAACGGGAAGTCCAGGCCGAGGCTGACCCAATGCGCCGCCGCCGCATAGGCCGCAGACGTGCCGCTCATGAGCGGAACCTGCCGCCCTAATGAGAGCCAGCGGGCGGTGGACACGGGGGCGTCCCCGTCCATGACGCTGGCTCCCGAGATGGTAAGCGCGACCTAGTGTCCTGGAAGCGCTTCCACTGGGTAGGTCAGGGGAATAAAAAAGAGTATGGATCCTAGGCAGGATAGCCGCTGCGGGGTCGCGGACGCATTGCGTGAGCTTCCCCGTAACCCCGCAACCACAGCGGCGAGAGGACACCATGGGGTTTAGTGGGTAGTGGGGCCTCTATACAGCCCTGAGTCCCACATAACCGTCCGGGCCCGGCGGTATGCGTAAAAGCATTCCCCATGTAAAAAAAAAAAAAAAAAAAAAGGTTAGGTTAGAACTGCGACCCTTACAGAAACGAAATGCTACTAGAAAAGTGGGTGGTTTTACCTCCTTTTCTACATTATTAGGCAAAAGATGCTGTCTTTTTCATTTCATTGTCTGGAATCTAAGAGTGCACCATCAACAAAAAGTGAACTTTCAGCGGCATCCCCCATAGAAGTCGGTTTTTTTTTTCTTAAAAATTATATTACGTAGAATCGCCTACCTTAGCAGAAACCGTATAATATCGTTCGCTTAGCCGGAACTTTCACGAAATATCCGAATCATTTCATCGCGATTTGCGATTGCCTTTCTTGCGATTGTTTGCATTAAAATCCGTTCAGCCGTTTCACGTGATGCGCGGTCAAATAAACAGACAAACAGACAAAAATTCTAAAAACTGTTGTAACGTGTTCTGTTATCGATTCTAAGTATCCCCAGCCAATTTCTTAGGGCTCCGTACCCAAAGGGTAAAAACGGACCCTATTACTAAGACTGTCTGTCTGTCTGTCTGTCTGTCCGTCCGTCTGTCACCAGGCTGTATCTCACGAACCGTGATAGCTAGACAGTTGAAATTTTCACAAATGATGTATTTCTGTTGCGGCTATAACAATAAATACTAAAAACAGAATAAAATAAATATTTAAGTGGGGCTCCCATACAACAAAAGTGTTATTTTTTTGCCGTTTTTTTGCGTAATGGTACGGAACCCTTCGTGCGCGAGCCCGACTTGGCCGGTTTTTTTTTGAATATCTTCGACCCTCTTCAGCTTTATTATATGTATAGATATCTATGTATAGATTTTCCATTATAAATATGTACCTACGTTTAGTACTAGTATTAGTTTAGTATTAGTAGTAGTATACGATCTAAAAACGTCTATGTTTACTAAGAAGAAATCAGATATATTATACTGATAATATTAGAGATACCTCAATATTATTACAATTAAAGGTGTCACAATTTGAAAGCTCATCACAAACTCCTATCATAATTTAGTGCCATCGAGTGGCACTACTGTAAGTTAAACCAAAGATAGATATAACTCCGTAATAGATGGATACAGTCTAAGGAAAAAACGTGCCTCGAAAATCACGAAAATTTGATTTTCGATCAGATGGCGCCACTAGTTTTGGCCTACACTCGTATAGAGGGCGTTGACTGTTTCGTTTGTTATTTATAATTTTAACGCATACCAGTGAAAGAACATGGGTCAAAATCATATAAAAATAATTAATGCAAATAAAAAAATCATTTATCCATATTTAAATACATTTTATCGTATTTTTATAAATATTTATTTTTAGTTTTAAAGTGTGTCGACAGATGGCAGTGAATTTACTGGGGTTACAAAATTTACTAATTTACTATGACAGTACCGCTCTAGTATAAGTTACTCTATGGTTAAACACTAAACAGGGTTGGATTATCCCGGCTTGTGTATATTTATATATATACTAGCTGTGCCCGCGGCTTCGCCTGCGTGGAATTCGGTCTGTGTCAGTAAGCGGCTAATTCACCCCTAATTTATCTCCCTGTCCCCTGGAAACGGAACTTAAAGTAAAGTTGACAGATGGATACGCTAGAGGACTGTAGTCCAGGTAAAATATTTTACAATTATGTACCTACCACCAAAGATAGATATAACTCCGTAATAGATGGATACAGTCTAAGGAAAAAACGTGCCTCGAAAATCACGAAAATTTGATTCTCGATCGGATGTCGCTACTACCTTTTGCCTACTCTCGTATAGAGGGCGTTAACGGTTTCGTTTGTTATTATTTAACAATTTTAACGCATATCAGTGAAAGAACATGGGTCAAAATAATAAAAATAATTAATGCAAATAAAAAAAATCATTTATCCATATTTAAATACATTTTATCGTATTTTTATAAATCTTCATTTTTAATTTTAAAGTGTGTCGATAGATGGCAGTGAATTTACTGTGGTTACAAAATTTACTATGTCAGTACCGCTCTATAATATTATATCCTCTTTGCTACCACTAAATAAAATTACACTCCAAAATGTTTTTTTGCCCTTATTCAAATTTTTGACGTGATTTAAACGGCATAGAGTAGTAGGTGTATATCGAACGATACAGTACCATTTTTGTATTTTTACGTCCTTGACTGTACTGTATATTTCCGAAAATTTTTATTCCGAATTTTAGAATGTCGAATTTTATCATTCCGATTTTTAAATGCTTGACCCATCAAAATTCCGACTGTCATAATTACGAATTATGAAAATCACGAAGATTTATATTTCCGAAAACCCAAAAAGACGAATTTTGTAAATTCCGAACTACATAATTCCGACTATAACAATTCCGATGGTGGCAAACACCGAATTTAACATTTACGATTTTCAAAATCACGAATTCGGAATTGCCCTTATTCCGAATTAACGTGATTCCTATTTTAAATATCCCAATTTTTAAATTTCCACTTTTTTGGCAACAGTTCGTTTTCTTGGGGGTCGCAGTTCTAACCTAACCTAACCCACTTTTCTGGCAACAGTTCGTTTTCTTGGGGGTCGCAATTCAAACCTAACCTAACCCACCTCTGGCAACAGTTCGTTTTCTTGGGGGTCGCAGTTCTAACCTAACCTAACCCACTTCTAGCAACAGTTCGGGTTCGCAGTTCTGTCTATTTATTTATGCCGAATTTTTATGCCAAAAATATTTTATGCCCAATTTAACATGACGCGGCACAACAGGTACCCGTAATAATTACTAAAACGTGAGTCTTCATTTGAATATCACGGACTTCATTTTCCGATCTTGTAATATTTTATTTCCGATCGGACAATGATTTTTCGGAATTTAGGAATTCGAAAAAAAAAAATTTTCGGAAAAGTGTAAAATCGGAACTTTAAGCTTTCTGACAAGTGACAATTGGATTTAAAGTTTTCGGAAATAGCACATTCGTGATTTTGTTCCATCGTGTTTTTAAAAATCGTAATTTTGATATTTCGGACTTATAAATCGGGATTATGAAAGTCGTGGTTATAAAAATCGGAAAAACGTATTTCGGAATATTTGGGTGTTCCCATCAAAATCATGTCATCCAAATCGGTCCTCCAGTCAAATCAGTCTAAGCATGACGCCGGCGGCGGGCAGCGTCTGCCCCTTTTTTTTTGTTTTCGGAGTGGGAAATTCAACTGCGTAGCGTCTGCCCCTACGACTTGTTGATGGTCATAGCGAAGCAGACGCTCACGGGGACCTGTAGGCGCTTGAAGCGGAACGGGAAGTTGCTCGGAATGAGGGGGATACGCAGGATGAACACGGCTTCTCCGGCGCCACACTCCGTCAGGATCTGCGCCTACATTATATATTGCGTACGATGTATTTGGGATCACAATCGAGACTCGCGCTGGCTTGCCGTTTCAGCCAAAAGCGAAGCGACCTGACCGCCACTGAGTCTCTCATCGTGGTTTTTCTCAGACTCCTGAGACCGTGCCCCTTGTGGCCGCAATGCATTGCGAGACTTTCGCGAAAGATTCGATTTTTTTCGGGAAGGCATGGTAACGCGTATAAGTCCCAAATCGTTTGACATTTACTGAAAAATGTTTTTTTTTTAAAGTACCCACCTTCGTGACCATTATTAAGAGGAAAGGGCACGGCCGCTTCTCCATGCAAACGCAGTCTCCATTTTTTGGATAAAAACTACCCTATGTTCTTCCACGGGACTCAAACTATCTCTATACCAAATTTTATCTAAATCGGTTTAGCGGTTTAAGCGTAAAGAGAAATTAAAAAAGTTTTTTTCATATTTTTTGTGTTTTCACTAGGGAATGGTGTCATTTTGATATCATAAATGAATTCGGCATACCCGATTTATACAAAAACGATACCTAACTTGGCCTAGTAGCTAAAATGATATAGTTATCAAGATAAAGTTTTTAACCCCTTTTTCACCACCATAGGGGATGAATTTTTAAAAACGCTGAAATTTTTTTTCTTGCTTTTTAATATAATTAACGTTTTGCAAAGTTTTAAGTTCCTGGCTTAAAATAAAATTTGCACCCCAAGACAAACTTTCATCCCCTTTTCAAACTCCTGAGGGGTTAAATTTCCGAAAACGTCAAAATTAGTTTTTTTGTAATCGTCTATCATACCTTTCTAAGAAGTTTCAAAGCATTTGTAATGGATTCAAACTTTCAACCCCGTTAGGGGACGAATTCTTGAAAACGCTAAAATCACTTTTCCTGTATTATAATAATATGCCCATTATACAAAGTTTCAAGTAACGCACTCAAAAAAAATTGAACTCCATACAAACTTTCAACCTCTATTTCACCTCCTTAGGGGATGAATTTTCAAAAACGCTGAAATTAGTTTTCTTGTATTTCAATAATATATCTTCTTACGAAGTTTCAAATTGCTAGCTTAAAATAAATCTTGAACTCCATACAAACTTTCATCCCCTTTTTAACCCCCTTACTGGTAAAATTTCTCAAATTTTTATAGCCTATAACCTGGCCGTGGATTTTTTCGACAGATTAGTAAAGTTTGCATCAAAATCCGTTCAGCCGTTTTCATTTGTAGCGCGGTCAAATAAACAGACAAACAGATAAACAGATAAACAGATAAACAGACAAACAGACAAACAGATAAACAGACAAAAATTCTAAAAACTGTTGGAATGTGTTCTGTTATCGATTCTAAGTATCCGCAGCCAATTTTTTTTCGAATATCTTCCATGTACAGACTTTCGACCCTCTTCCGCTTTATTATATGTATAGATTTCTGCCGTCTCAAGGAAAAAAACCATAACTGACAAAAAGTAAGTTTCGAGAAAAAGCCAAAAAACTTTGCGCTCCTGTTCAAATAGGTTAAATTCTAAGTACAAAGTTGAAACTTTTGTTAATGACAAAGTAATAGTGTAGAATTTTTATGCATTATAAATTATTCGATTATCTATTTATTTAAACAAGTTATTTAGAAAAAATAGTTACTACCTCGTAAAACAAATAGAATAAAAATATCTTTACTAAGATTAAATGACATAAGTGCGCACTTATGTTTTTTTGTGTTAGTTTTGCACTACGATGTCTAAGAAATAAAAGCACAAGTACACAGTTGTGCTTATGTTACTAATCGATCTAGAAGCTGAAAAAACACAATTAGGTAATTTGTGGTTTTTTTGCTTAGTTAAAGTAATCAAATTATGATTTATCTCGTTAAAGGAATTCATAAAAATACGATGAGGAATCAAAATTATTTATTAAAAGAAAACTTTTACTTTACTCATACTTTTAGAGATCTTTGAGTAATAATGTAACACAAAACTAAAATTAACCACAATTTGATTGCACTAAGTAATTACTAATTCTTTGAGATACCCTTAATAATCGCAACTCATAAAACAATTACGATCATCGCCAGGCTCAAATCCGAGTATCGTCGACTTACGAAAATTGCTTCCAGAATAAGAAAAAACCAAAAACATTAAGATGTCACACCAGTCATGCTCCCTATTACGAATTTTGAAATTTTTTATAGTGGAAATTGGAGGAGTTACGAGGAACAACTGAATTGTTATAATTACAAGTTATTACATGACATTTCGGAAGAACTCTTGATAACAAAATTAAATAGTAACGTTTATGACACATTGCCATTAGGTGCTCCAAATATATGCAACCCAAATTTCGTATTCTAGACAAGCTAAGGGGCTTGATTAAATGTGCCAATTTTCATATGTGCAGGTTTCAAGTTATGAAGGGGTCAAAAGTAGCTCGAAATGGTTCGTGTAATATTACACACGGTTGCTGCTTTTTCTTTTAACTTGGCTGGACACGCTGCCGCGTGTCTAGATGTTCCAACTAAACAGCTAGGCGTATCTAGAGAAGAAAAAAAGAGCTCTTTTGTATTTGAACCAGGCTGGGGTAGTTTTAAAAAGGCAAATATAACCCTGAAATTGAAACCAAATGCCAAGCCAAAATTTTTACCTGCAAAAATGTCCTTTTGTATTAAAATCTAAGGTTGAAACAGAATGCGGTACACCAATACACGTTAACACCTCTCATGTTTTTCAAAATAGGCAGGAGTTAATACGTGCGTACTGCGTCGTACTCGCAACCTCTTCCAAAGAAAAAAAAAAACGATCAAGCCGCGCGCGCCAAGTGAACCGCCCGAAATCTGTCTTTGAGGAGACCGGAAGGGAACTACCTACTAGCCTGATAAAGCATAACTGACAACAATGTTTAAGAAATAAACCACAAGTTCACTGTTTTTGAAACCGACACTAAGCAGAAAAAGCATAAGGAAGAGTCATACGAGACAGAAAAAACATAACGTGCAACTTATGTTTTTTTAGGTTCCAAGAGTTATGACTAATAATATTTTTTTACTAACAAAAATGAACATTTTTGTCAACTTAAGGGTTTTTTACATAGAAATTTTATGTAATACTAAACTATGGTTTTTCTTCTTATGAAATAGATGTTGGGCTTAACCCTTAAATGCATGATTTTTTGTATAACTTTTTAATAAATTGAAATAGATGTGTCATGCTGTATAAAAGTAATAAATGTGATTTTGGATAGCTGCATATTGAGCCACGGACCATCAAATATACGATGCATATATACATCATTATGCATTTAAGGGTTAAATTCAACACAAAAGGGAAAAAAACCACAAGTCGTCACTTTAGTACTTTTCTGTCTATGAATATATACTTATGCTTTTTCTTTCTCAAAAAGGAACTAACTTTACCAAAATGGTGTGTAGTTATGCTTGTCTAAATCTTGACCTGTTAGAGATAAAGAAATAACTGCTAGATAGAAAAATCACATTTTTCTTCCTGATTTCGAGGGTGTCAGTAACTCAATTTCGCCAAAATTGTCACTTATGGTTTTTCTCCTTAAGGCGGCAGATTTATACCCGTAACAGACGGTAAGATCTGATCCGCGCCGGACCGCCGTGGTTAATACAACGTGCTTCAAACTAACATATATACGATAAAAATCTTTTTTAAATCTTTCTACTTAAGCTTTTCTTAAGAGCAAAGGCAAACTAGTAATTACAAAAAAAAACTTAAATATAATTTACTTGCTATCGGCGGTATCTTGGCAAAAATAAGGTATATTAACATGTTCAGAGAGATAGTGTATCGTAAAGACATACCCAATGTTTGTAGAGCTTGGCATCCAACCGAGCTGGCACTAAAAACAATTATTTATAGCAACAGTTTTTTTTTATATAAAAAATCCGTTGTCCTGTCCGATCGCAATTTGACCGTCTGTTACGGCATTTAGGCGGCACGTTTCATTTCACCCGCTGTCGCCGATGGCATTTATTATCTACAAGATAAATGTGCGGGAAATATTCAGGTGCAGACTAGAATGAACAAATGCAAAAGGTTTGGAACAAAATGTGCTGTGTTGAAACTTGTCATAATTGTTAGTTGGAACTATGTTAGTTTCAGCTTATTTATAGAGTAAATTTGTAATACAGCTGCTCAAACTCAAAACCTAAGAAAAAATAGATCCTTTAGTTCATGTAGAAATACTTACGAATATACCTTCCTATTAAATGCATTGACTACCTTAGCAGCAGGAACTTTAGAGCCTAACAGTCAGCGTCAAAAGTAACAGATCAGACTACGCGTCTAAAGTATCTACCATACTCTAACAACTTAACAAAAAGAGTCCCTGTATGTAGGATAATCACACCATATGAGATACTTTTGATCGCAAACTGTAGAAATTTAGCCATATTGGAAAAGTATTTCAGGGTGGTAGATACGTTCGGCGCGTTGTTTCATCCGCTTCTTGTAATAGGTACTTATATTATCTAATATAAAAAGTATTGTGTAATAACATTGTTGATACGCAAATTGTACACAGATACACGACAAAAATGCAAATAACCTGCACGCTTCCAAGCACACAATACCTGGCCAGATGAGATAGTTCGAGGCGATATTGCAAGCCCTTTGAACTAGCCCCTGGATGCCCACAGACTCACAATCACAAAGCGATGTGTTCTGTCTATTACATTCTCGTAGGTAGCTACTAAAATTGTACAGCTGGTGCACTGAAATCAGAGGAACTAACAAAACGGGCTAAATTACAAGTTTAAATTTAAATCTTTTTTATTATCTTCAGAATAAATTTTCATAGATATATATATATATATATATATATATATATATATATATATATATATATCTTAAGCATGTCTTATAGTGAACCTACATCCTAATGCTGGACTTGGTCATTATACTTGGACTATGTAATCTACTTATGCATGGCGAACAATACAATAGGTAATGCCTGTACGATCAACATACAAGTCATGTTGCAAAAAAAGATTTGTTTTCGTGTCGTCATATGTCATTTTCATTTTCAGGCAACTAAAGCCCATAGAGAAATACCTTACAAACTAACATATGGAAAAAAATAATGGGCCCTGGAGGGAAAGTGCCTTAAAACCTTAAGTTAGCTCATTTTACTTAAAGGAAACATTGTTTTATTTTTAAAAAGAAACAAAACTGGATTCTGTTTTTTTTTTAATTTCGCTTGCCTAAAAATATTCTTGAGTAGGTACTAAACATTCGATTTTATGGATATTTTGTACGACAGAAGAGTGTAAGACTTAATGTTTCTTGGAGAAATGTTGTCATTAACATTAAGTGTATCAAATGGCAGAATACATTTTTTGTCGGTTCGATTCCCGGGCGAGACAAGTGAATTTTGAAAAATCTGAATTCCTTTTGTTTCGTTTTAAAAATAAAAGAATGTTTCCTTTAAGTAAAATGAGCTAACTTAAGGTTTTTTTTTTACATTGTAGACAATAGAAATCTTATAAGTAAGCTAAAAAAAAACATGTCGGCGACACAGTTTTCTGTTGTGGTGTAGGATTCGGCAGATTTTCACGGAACCGCTGAAATACAACACCTTTCGGCCAGAAGTCCGCTCTCGACCCCCACCCCATTAGGTACATACATCATAACATCGCTTGTGTAAGAAATGAATTTGCTCATCAAAACATGCAATATCAAATGCAGTACATTGACACGAAAGCATTTACATATATATTATCCCAATTCAAATGTAACGTTCATTGCCAGTGTATTATGTTTGTTTATGTCGTTCATAAAGACTAAATACGAAAAGATGAAAGCAGCTAAATCAAGACGAATACGAAAAGAAAATCGGACGGATGCCAATATGGGCCAAATTAAATCGAGCATAAAAGTTACGGACGTCCCTGGAGTAAGCAGGGACGTCCGTAACTTTTATGCTCGATTTAATTTGGCCCATATTTGAGACGTGCGGCATTGTAATGTACTCGTACGTGCATTTGTTACGTACGTAAATTTATTTTGTAACTTTATATAAGAAAAAAAGTCCAAGTAACATGCATGCATTTAATATCTACTAAAAAAAACTTACTACCCATGTATAATTACAACATTGTTCAAGTATTATATAGTCACCGTTTGAAAAAATATTCTGAGTTACGAGTATAACTTTAATCCAAAATGAGTAACTTACTTTCTACTAGAAAAACACAGCGCAAACCTTTTCACGAAAGAACTACTATTATGCATTATCTGCTTAGGCTCATAACAATGAACTCGCCTACCATTTACCTTCCCGATAAAGGTTACCCAGCAGCAGCGTGCGGTAATCAGAAGTTACAGTAACGGGACCATAACGATAACGTTATACCGTATAAAATGGGTTTAATATGCGTAGCCCGAGGCTCCAAAGCTCCTTAATCTTAGCCGTTGCAGTTTTATCTCATTAACATTAATACATTTAAAGGAAAATCTTAAAAACCAGATAGCTACTTACAAGGAAGAAATAGCCATAACCATAACAAATTATACACAACCATACATCGTACATACTTATACATACATACTCGAAACATACTCAAAAACCAAAGTCCACCGGCGGTAATACGGTAAGGCGTGTGAATTTATGACCCTATGAAATGGAAGGTATATAACCGCTTTCATAAAAACTATGGCTAGCCAAAGTATAATACAGGTCCCTTTAGAATGTAACTGGGAAAGCGAAAAGATTAGGAGGACATATGTACATAAACTTGAAAACGCTCCTTTCTTCTTCAATTCTTTTTTATTCAGGCGGCAAAAATTAGTTGACTCGAATGAGGAAGCAATACACATTGGTATAGAGACTATCGGGTCAAATAAAATCAGCAGTTTTAATTTGCGTGGTTGCATTTTTCCAAAGATTTTTGACTATGACGTACGATAAAAAAAGTCCTTTCTTATAGCTTCTCGGAAAAAATACATACCTAAGTAGTCACCTTGTTTACAGCACTTGAACAATTCAGGCACGTGCCTACTCACTGGATGCTTAGCTTTAATCTAAAGCAATCGACATAACTAAGTACCTACCTTCTTTAAAACTTTTAATTTAAAAAATCTTCCCGCTCCGAACGCGATTGGAACGACTTTTCGATTTTCTCACTCAATAATTTTATGTCCGTTCGCGACTTAAATGGTTCTCCGAAGATTAACTGCAAAAGATGGGCATCTAAATTATATTAGTCGTACTTAATAGTTCTATTTTAGGGTAAAATTGGAATTAATGCATATAAAGTTGTATTTAAAAGCGAGATTTTACGGTCGGTTTACAGTGCGAGATTTACACGTGCGTAATGTGGAACGTGATTCACGTGATCAATGTTTTGGAAACCAGAGATATCGTTGAGGGTACGTTTCATACAGATGTAGTGCATAATTATTCTCCATCGTATTTTCACGGAAATGTTATGAACGTGTCTTGCTATTTAGGAGACTGACTGGTCTCGGTACGAAAAGTACTGAGGTTGACTGAAGTAGCATGACAGCCACGAACGTTTCAGAGAAAATACGATGGAAAACAATTATGCCCTACATCTGTAGGTAGTTTTGATAATAGATCTTACATTGTTAATGTTGTTTTGTTTCTAAATAACTTAATGTGTTGATATGCAGACATATACCTAATGTAAAAATATAGGTACTAAAACGGGTTACTCACGTATTCGAAGTTATTTCTACACATTATATATATATATACACTTCGCCTTTCTAGCCGTGCTAATTACATTTTTTCTCTCTTACATTGCAAGTTCCTCAGGTACAACTTATACATGTTTCAATATTAGTGTGATAATATAAATAAATATATAAATTTTGGGGACAATCTTAAACAAATCTACCTCACCCCAAAACTAAGCTAAGCTTGTAGGCACTAGGCGACGATATGCATACTAACATATATAGATAAATATATACTTCGATACATAGATAACACCTACAACTCAGGAAAATTCGTGATAGACACACAAATAAATGCCCTTACCGGGATTCGAACCCAGGACTTCCAGATTCCTAGGTAGAATATGCTTGATGACAAATTTTAATCAGGTTTGATTTTAGGATCAAATATCTTTATGGGACCCATTGCATTAATGCAATACAAAAGTCAGAAATGATAATCACAGTCGACAGTCATACCCATGTCGTACCTCACTCGTGAAACGCTCCTAACAAAACCATAAGTAGACATGACGTCATCGTCCAACTGAGAACCCATCTTAGTATGGAAAACAAGAAAATTGCGATTTTGTCAGTGAAATATTGCGTTTATGTATATAGTTGATACACAATCTTTTTTTTTCTATAAAATGTAAGAAATCGAATGATATCATTATTTTTTACCTTTTTGAATGCTAAAAAATACTTAAATCTTGAAACTTTCAGTTCCTGTATTTTTTCATTTCCATATATTATTTTAATGTCCACATTTTTGTGATTAATTGCTCATTTGCTATTTATTTTACTAGATTTTGTTATAAAATTCAGCATTTGTGTCATCATCCCTATACTAGGCCCAACTAGCTAGGACGAAATTGATATGATAAAATAAAAGGAGAAAGTTTTTCTACTTTTACCTATTAATTATGAATATCTTGTTATTTTTTATCTAAGTTGGTAGTAAATAATCTATTCACTCCATTCAATAGAACGACTGATAAAGTCAATAACATAACTACACGTAAAATAAAACTATGAAAACGGATTATATCGCGTATATTGAATTTATAATACATCCCGACGTTTCGAACTCTTTACAGCGTTCGTGGTCAACGGGTGACTGAGGAAAAATTACAAAGTGCAAAAATACCCACATACTAAAATAATGAACAATCATAGACTACAAACTTTAAGGCTGGTTGTACATGCAAAATCGGTTCATAAGGCTAGTTATACACTATAATTATTTTTCAAGTAAAGATATATATATATACGCGATAAAAACTATGCCGGCTCCAACCCTACACCACGGACCCGAGAAGCTTTAATTCCCTCCTAAATTGTAGGAGGGTATCCCAATATGGGACCGGCAACAAACTCGGCGGGACACATCTTTTCAAAACATCAGAATGTCCAGCATCATCCAACACTAAGATCTCACAGTCTATGTCTCGCTTGCTCCTTTATCAGATGGACTACAGGATCCCAAGCTGGTGGTAGAGAAAAGCCATCTTCCCTATTAACTTTAATAAAGTTAATAGGGAAGATGGCTTTTCTCTACCACCAACACTAAGGTCTCACAGTCTATGTCTCGCTTGCTCCTTTATCAGATTATTAACTTTATTAACTTTAATAGGGAAGATGGCTTTTCTCTACCACCAGCTTGGGATCCTGTAGTCCATCTGATAAAGGAGCAAGCGAGACATAGACTGTGAGACCTTAGTGTTGGTGGTAGAGAAAAGCCATCTTCCCTATTAACTTTAATAGGGAAGATGGCTTTTCTCTTGTAATTTTTCCTTAGTCACCCGTTGACCACGAACGCTGTAAAGAGTTCGAAACGTCGGGATGTATTATAAATTCAATATACGCGATATAATCCGTTTTCATAGTTTTATTTCATGAGTAACTATCGCGGTAACCGAAGACAATATTATAACTACTCGTAATTTCTTAATACGCGAAGATTACCTGGATTGTTATTTAAGATGTTTCATTGGTGCTGGCACCTAAAACTCTTTTGAGGTTAGGATAACAGTCACATATAGATATTCGCAATTCGATTTATTTTTCTTCAAATGTTTCTCTTATCCTTTGAAAAATAACCTTGTTATTCGGCATCTACTGATCGAGGTCATATGTCTCCAGCTCTGAGAAAAGCGAGGGACCTTAGAGCAGGCGATTACGGAGCCTCAATAATGTTGTAAACGTCTATCCTATGTAAATATATGGTATGCTAAAAACCTTTCTTCCTTGAACCACATATATATCAGAGTAGATGAACAAACAGTATTCTATATTATATAAAAAAAGAAAACCTCTGTCTGCCTCTAAGCTCTTGATGAGAAAGTAGCTAATTATAGTTGAGAATGGTGTGGATTGTTATAAAGTTTGGTTCTGTGTGACCGATGTGTTTTGTGCCAAATAAAATAAATACTTACTTACTAGATTGAACTGCAAAATAAACTAGTTTCTTATAGTATACTGTTACTTTATCTATACTGCGCAGACATATATTTCACGTAGCAAGGAATTTCGCCAATGAATGCTATAAACAAAGTAGTCATTACTCAAGACAGTATCTCGTGTTTGTCTACAAGAGAAAAATACGGCTCTTTAAGTTGAGACGTTATAGTAAATTACGATGTATTTACCTAAGTGTACTTTTGATGGAGTTTCCCTGCTAATAGATTGCTCATAGACATATTACACATACTCCTCTCCTCGTCACCTGCCACGAGGCTTTCCCCCGGTTGCACTCTAAAAAAACTCAAGGTTCGCTCGGATTATAATAAATGTATTATTAAGAATTGGCGCAGGGACAAATTTTTACGCATGCTTAGATTTGAATTTGACCCTCCGACCCAAATGGGAAATAAGGCCTAACTGGGATAAGTCATGTTATATGTTTCCCTTTTACTTCACATTTTTTAATAAAGAGTTTGCAATGTTTGTTCTGTCAGAATGAAACCTACTTATCATTCTTATTAAATCTATTATATCCACACTACAATTTACATTTGCGACTTAAATCTTCTAGGTTAACTAGGTTATGATTGCTACAATACGAATATGATCCCATTCATTGGCGAACTTCAATCACTGTTTGAATCAATAAAAAGAAAAATAGGTCAAAATTAACGCCAGATGCGACTGGGATTGGGTAAACAAAGTTTGAAATAAAATATAAATTGGCCATTTTTCAATTCATAGCAGGTCAGGGCGTCTATTTAAAACAAGACTGGTAGAATAACTTGTGTTTTTTGATGCTACATTAAATGCAGAAAAAGTAGTTACGACGTGTAGCATAAGTAGCCTATTAAAAGTGACATATATTTAAGGTTGGAGGCCGATTCTGAATTTAATTTTGTAGATATACAATCTTGACGATCGCTCACGTCAAGGTTGTATCAGAACAAAATCAAAACCTTTTCCAAAATATTTTTCAACAACCTCGTCGACAACCAACAACAATCGCCGCATCCAGCTAAAGCAAATAATCTTGTATCGGGTATTACGGAAGGGAAAAGGACATAAAGTTCCCCATTAATCAAGTTTACGTCGCCTAGATAAGAAAAAACCGAAGGACATCAAGCATAATGAATCTACCGAATCACGTGACATTTTTTAAAAGTTACTCGGCAGGTTTATATTGCCAGTTTTTTATGTAAATAACAATAAAATATTATTAAACATATTAAAAAAAAAAAAAATTTTTTTTTTCGCTAAAACAAGAAAAACCAATTTTAAATACACAGTTAAATATTTCTGAATACAGTTAGTTTGTTAGTCAGTTTCAGTTGCAACTTGCAAGTGAATTTAATATAAGTGTATTTATTAAAAAGAGTGATAACGGTTGATACAATTCGTAACTGAAACATTTTTACAGTTTTACTATCTTTTAAAGATAGTTTAAATAGTTCCAAAATAATAAGAAACAAAATCAATACAACTCTGTCTGACAACCAGTAACCAAATAGTAAAACTAACATATTAGCCCACAATTTACCCGTGAAAGTAGGTCTAATAAAGACTAAGCAGCCGTTTACAGAATTAATTAACTAAATAAGCCTAAGGGTCGCGAAGCCTTGGGCTCACAATTAAACGGATTCATTTACTTCAACCACAAACTTGATTATGTGAGGATATTTACTTGGTTAGCTCGCTATTTGGTCTGATGATTCGATTATAACTGGAGTTTCAACACAGTGATCAGATAATATTTATAATATCCGTAATATTGTTTAACCTCTGTTAAGCATAACTATATGAATCCAACATAGTTTAACATTTTATAGTTCTTTCGGTATTCATTTTACTCAAATGTGTTGTCCATGTCCAAGGTCCATTAATGATTATGTTTGACTCTCCTAAGATTTTCAGAATGAGTTCAGTCGTAAAAGTTGTACAGAATAAGTTTAGGTTGAGTTATAGCTATCTAAAATTTTGTATAAATTCTGTGTAAATTTTGTATTCTGTATAATTATGTATTCTGTGTCTGTATGTGTAAAATCTGTGTAATTTTGTATAAGTGCAATACAACCGATAATAAATTGTATATCTTCTAAAACTTAGTTTTTATAGAAATTTCATTTCTCTTGATGTGAAGGGATAAATTCCCTACCTTATCCGCTCGTAGAACGTCAAATATAAAATGGACATTCGAACAATAAATCATCCTGTCTAACGAGAAATGGGACGCTCTGAGCTCTGACAGTTATTCTATTTGAGAATCCAAAGCTTTAATAACACGTTATTTTCGTTTCATCTTAGACAAAGACCAGTAAATAATAAACAGTCAAACTCATATAAAAATCATCACCATCGTCATAACTGCATAGTGTACTCGCCACCATGTAAGTGGGACTAACGTTGCAAAAGAGCGCTATTGGATCAGTCGGTATATATCTAGCTAGCTATACTGTTAGTAATTCAACATTCATTTTCGATTACTGGTTATCTGTTTTGTCACGGAGCTATTTAGTAAGATGACGCTACACACTATCTGTATAAAACAGATACAGTCTTGTTATTTCTAAATGCCATTTACAACAACCATAACACGGCTATTTATTACAAATTACAGTATTTTTACTAACTTCTTGCGCGAGAGAAATAAAAGATAACGTAGGTATGTTCAGGATTCTGAATCTTAGCTGCATCTTTCCCTAGGGAGCAAACCCGTTTTACTACCGAATAAACTGCGATGTTGCGATTTTTATAGCCTCTTTCGGAATATTTTTCGGTGCTTATATTTTAACGGAGTGTAGGTAAATACTCGTAAAAAGGTAGCGAGCGGAGTTATACTTAGTTTGAAATAACATTCTTTATTTCTTTTGTTCGTACGGAAAAAGTTAACTAAGGTCTAGCCACATATTCCGCGCTCGCAAATGTGAAATTTTGTTTGTGGTAGAATATAACAAAAGAAATGAAAAACTTGACTATCATTTGCGTTTATGGCTTTTTCAGCTCGTATTTAGCGCTAACAATACATTTCCAATTTAATATATTAATAGCATAGCGCTTGCTGTGTCCCTTGTCCCTTATAAATAAATAAGTAATTAAATAAATCTTATACCTACATACATAGTGATAGAGATATTTTCAAATCAAGAATCAAATACACTTTTTAGTTAAGTACGTACCATGCTCAACTTCATCGTAGCGCATGCATCTTATTTGACAAAATTGATGATGACCTACAGTTAGTAGTAAATTTTAAATAAAATAGAAAATATTCTACTTGGCCTAACATGCCCTCTGAATGGAATATTTCCGACAGTTTAGCGCTCACGCGAAGGCTTATCATTTCATAGCTATTCTAAATACATCTTATTATTTATTTATGAGATGAAGATTATGTAAATTACGATACACTGATTTATTATTAATTGCGTAAGTACAGGGATTCGAGAACTTTTTAATACTGATCCTTAGAGAAGTGTATCAAAAAACTTTCTACAAAAAAAAAGAAAACCGACTTCAAAATAATTAAATATTATCCTTTTTAAGTATATGCGTTACCAACGGGGTCCCTTTGTTTGACATAATTATTGAAAATCATAATGTAATGATTGTCATATTATCATTAGTCATAATCCTGAAACCGTTAACTTTTCAGGATTTTCCTCAGGTTATACAGTCAGGCTATAGATAGGTTAGGTTAGGTTAGGTTTGTTTTAATGGCAATCCTGAAAAGTTACGCGTTTCTGAGAAAAACCAAATTATGACTAACGAAAATGTGGACAAACAATACATTATAACTTACAACTATATGGGAACAATAGAGACCCGTTACCGACTGATATGTTCGAAGTCGGTGCCAAGCCAAATTTTGAAGCATACCATGATTTTGGTGGCATTCGATAAGGATTCGGCTATATATGTATGTACGTTGCATTGCCTTACACGACGGCAATGAACATACTTAGGTACCTAAGAACACACGGTTGAGCCTCCTTGGCGCAATTCGTATCATGTTTGTCGGTACATTACTATAAATCCAATGCGTTTATTTGCAGTCATATTTTTTTAAGAGCAATATTTATTAATTTTAGAACTGTCCATAGCACGCAGTCTCACACTGGGTTATATCCCGTTCCTTATCCAGAGGACTTCATTTCAAAATCTAAACTAATTCAAGGACCATCTACACTCTACAGGACTTAAACTAATTACCTTCGCGCCAAATTTCACCTAAATCGGTTCAGTTAAAAGGTGACAAAGAGGCAAACAGAATTACTTTCACGTTTATAATATTAGTACAGTTGTAAGGAGTTAAAGACATAAACCTGAATATTGTTACTATTTGGCCTGGCGCCGACTTCAAACAATTCAGTTGGTTACGCATATACTTAAAAAAGATATTTTTTTAAATCCTTTTTGGTTTTCTTTTTTTTTGTAAAAAGTTGTTATTTTTCCATTTTTAGTTGCATTGTGCCCGCTTATGAGTGACCCGTGACGCATAAAGAAAAACATTATTATGTTTAATTAATAATAAGTTATACCCTACCTCCCATACAACTTATTATTAATAAGTAATGATATAGGTTATTCTTATATAAGGAGCACAAAAATACTTCTATATTTATTTCTATACCTACGAAGAAATTTGTTATTTTTGATTAATTTTCGCAATACATTCATCTTTGTCATACTGGTTGTTAAACATGAGCTTGTCTCTTTCTCTTTCGGTGTGCACATTCCTCGCTTGCCCAGGTGCAACTGAAGGCAACTTGTACAATTTGTCACAAGATAAGCGCTTCAACATATCTTGAGTTATAAATGAGTGAGCACTCTGTTTACATGTTTCTCTATGAACTTAGCAAATTATCTACCTACAGTTAACTTTATACATTGCTTTAGCAAACTGCTGTGGAAATTAATGTAAAAAAATAACAGCGCGTTTGTTGCAGCCGCAAACATGAGGTTGAAGTTATGCTTTACATGATACCTAATATGAAAGTATATAAGGTTAACAAACGTATCACAAGTATTTATAAACCTCCTGACGTGATTCCTTACTAATTAAACGTAATAAAGTTCGTTGTAATATTCAAAATCAAAGCCGTATGACAAATTAAAAATAAAATTGAAAAAAACCCGACAAAATTATGAAAGCGCCGTATAAGCGTATATCATGGATGATTGATAAATAAAAGAAACACTGCTCGAAAATGAAGCGGGTCTCTCACTACTTCATTATTTCTTCGTCACCGGAGACGGCCTTAAAATCAATTGTTTCCCCGTTCGGTAATGACTTGAAGAGGCCAAAGGCTTAATTTATCGCCGTGTAATTTATTAAAAGGTCTCTTTTTATGAGTCAAACAATTTCCTGTCTCCCTGTATTATGAGAAGGTAATTCCATTTATTTCTACACCTTTGTAACAGGAAATAAGAATGAAGAAGGAACGCTTCAAACTCGTTTTGGAATAAGCTCACATTCTCGCTACTTTTCACACTCATGGACTTATATTATTCTTGCCGTGTGTTCTTGTCCAAACTTTGTCCACCTTTAAAAATATATAAATATGTATTTTAACAATATTAATTTAGTAAATAACATTTTTAGTCTTCAATTGTCGTGATTGACAAGTGGTTTGGTTTTGTTTATTATCCATAACCTTTTTGTTGAAGGAATTTCTATTTTATTTTAATTAATCAAATTACAAATTTAAATGACGTTAATTGTCCGCGAGGCGGTTCCTGCCACTTCAAGGGATAACAATATACCTAGTTATTTTTAGTCAGCGCATATTGCATGTAATTTATTTTAATAATTTAGCGGCGCATTAGTTTTATATACCCGTGCCAAATTGCAATTTATTATTACTATCGGTTACTGAGCTGAGCAGCGGACGGACAGACAGACGAACGGACATGGAGTAACTATAAGGGTTCCTTGTTGACTTCGGAACCATAAAATTGTCTGATATAGTTAGTCTGATTATAATTTAATTACAGAGGAGAGACTAACCCCCTTATTCATAAACGTCTACTAAAGTTGACAAGCCGCTAATAATAGTTTGTCCCTTTCCATCATACCAATACGTCGGAAAGGGACAAACGATTATTAGCGGCTTGTCAACTTTAGCAGACGTTTATGAATAAAGGGACAAATATTTAAGCCCATAGTATAATATTTCCAGAGGGAAAATTAGGCCACCTACTCCACTCAGCTACTGCTGCTGACTAAACTCTTCATTCATTCACTAACTATAGAAACAGGGTCTACGTTTAAAGAGCTTTTATACTCAGTATATATATTGCAGCCACTGCAGCCTTTTCTTAAGACTCCCAGCATCTTACGTCGCGCGGCCATCTAATCAGCGGCAGTGGAAACAAACGTTATTTCCGCATTGCTTTAATGGAATTGCGTTTGCCTTCCACCGGATAACTCCGACCACCACAGACATGTATAATAAAAAAAATTGCCAAAAAATAAATTTTATGCCAAAAATGGCCTATATTATTATGGAAAAGAGCATCACCTACTCTTCAAACTGCTGGATCAATTTTTATCAAACATCGCCAAGAACTACCGCAAGGCAACTCGCTTTCACGTAAAAAAACGCATCGAAATCGGTCCATCCGTTTGTGCGCTACAATGCCACAGACAGACAAACAGACAAACATATAACACCCCTCTTTTTGCGTCGGGTGTTAATAAATAGAACGCATCTAAGGCAAGAATTCAACAAATCGTAATCGATGGGTGTACCTAGTCAAGTTTTATTATAATTATTCGTGAAATAATATTTTATTAATTAAAATTGCAAATGAAAATAGTGGTGAGTTCGTGATATTTGTCTACGCCTCTTATATACAGCGATCAATCCAAATGGGTCAGTAGGGAGAAGTCAGAAACTATGAGAGATAGCGAAATCTGTTCTTAGGAACCATGGCGTCGATTTTAGATTTAATAATAATGACATTCAAACTTTTTTTTAACTCGCATACCTAACCGGGAATCGAACAATATTCTTTATTGTAATCGGGTGAGTATTTGTCTGTATAATTTGAATAAAAATTTGAAAAAATTTAATGCCATCATCATCTTCCTCGCGTTGTCCCGGCATTTTGCCACGGCTCATGGGAGCCTGGGGTCCGCTTGGCAACCAATCCCAAGAATTGACGTGGGCACTAGTTTTTACAAAAGCGACTGCCATCTGACCTTCATACTCAGAGGGAACACTAGGCCTCTAGGGGTTCGTAACCCCCCCTCCCCCTACAACCTCCTCACACCCCCCCACCATCGTGTAGAATCCGTCTGTCTGTCCGTCTGTCTGTCTGTCTGTCACCAGGCAGCATCTCATGAACCGTGATAGTTAGACAGTTGAAATGTTCACAGATGATGTATTTTTGTTGCCGCTACAACAACAAATACTAAAAACAAAATAAAATAAATATTTAAGTGAGGCCATCCCATACAACAAACGTGATTTTTTTGCCGGTTTTTGCGTAATGGTACGGAACCCTTCGTGCGCGATTCCGACTCTCACTTGTTTCTTTTCGTTTGGCATTCGTCGATGTACGATTGTCATCTTGGCTAGCCACTGGTCACTGGGCTCCAGTTATACTAGTATATTATAAAATAGTAAGTAGAACGCTCGCCCCCGCTTGATATGCGATGGCCGTTGGTAACGGCGATCTCACCATAAGCTCGGCTAATCCACTTTTACCTTAATACGATAGGTATACCCTTTTTAATATCATGGTAGCGAATAAGCGTACAGACTCCGATAAGCGGATACCGTTTTTAGGGTTCGTTCGCCCTGTCCATCTGTCTGTCCGTCCGCGGCTTTGCTCCGTAATGGATACATATATCCATCATAACAACAAAATGACAAAAATGACAAAAAAAAATATTGGGTAGGTACCTACCCACCAAAAAAAATTTTTGAATTATTTTGTGGAATTAGTCCTATTATGTGGAGGGTCGTTGGATATGTCTTTCAAAATGAATAGGGGTCTTCAAAAACTAGTTTTTAATAAAGAGAATAATTTCCGGGATTCGAACCCAGGACCATCGGCTTCACAGGCAGAGTCACTACACTACCCACTAGGCCAGACCAGTCGTCAATTTAATTTTATTTTTTAATTTGTTGGAGCTATGTGTGTTATTTATCTTTGTGTCACGTGTATATTGAATTATTTTGTAAATTGTAATTGTAAGTCACTAACCTTAATTAATTTTAAGATTTGTTGTACTTACTAACACTATGGATCTAATGAATAAAAATAAAATAAATAATTGAATTGAAAATAAATATATAGAGCACGTTGACTACAAAAGAAAAGTCAGCAATGTAGGAAACTCTTGCTTGACGAAAGGCACGTAATCTAAGAGGGGGCGTTCAGATTTCAAAGCGAGCTAATCCCAACAATAATAGTTAATTATCACGCCTCAACGGGTGAATGCTCTCATTAGTGATGTACTGCGGGAATTGGCGCCATTTCGGGAATTTCGCGCTGTTCCCGGCAAAATCAAAGTAGATTTGTTTAAAATAAAAGTAAATGTTTACAGCTACACGCAAATACAGTCATAGTATATAAATTTATAAACACGCTACGAGCCTTATTGGGGTTAGCAACTATTAACTGCAGTCACAGATTTAAATGAGATTTTTAAAATTCACTAACAGTATTAAAACGTGAACTTGGAATGGCTACTAAACATTAGGTAAGAAACTGTATGAATATTCCCTACAAGTGTATCTCTAGCCCAATGTTTCTCTTACTCCATCTAACCCAACTTTGTATTTTTAAAACTCTTAAGACTTAAGTAAGAGTTTATTTAGCTGATCACAGCTAAAGATCAAATCGGATTTCTGCGATAAAAGACATAAGATAAGGGGCTATAATTAGCAAGGGACAGTAAGATACTTTGTAAGCTTTAATCGCCTCTTCTGCCTGCGCTGAAGTAGGTACAAATAAATAGCTTTGATCGCCTAAGTAAATAAGCTTTAATGAGTACCTAGTGTTTATTTTGACCATAAATTCCATTACGCACTAAGTAATACCCGTAAACGCTTGGCGTAAAATAGAGAAGATATTTACAAAATAAATTGAGGTTACAATAGACTGACATGAAAGTGTGTTGGCTTCTATCAGTTGGATATGAATCCGTTAGTTAGTTACGGGCGTGAATTTCCCTTGATTAACGGAAATCGATACGACCGCTTTGTTAACATTTTGAGGGACAGTAGAAACTTTTGGGCTTCTATCAGATTCAGAGCACCCCGTTTTTGTTAGGTGATTAGTGTACCTCAAAGCTGAAACGTTAAGGTTTTCAAGTTAATGTATTCCTAACCAGCAACCGGCTCTAATCTGACTAGATAGTAAGTGCTGATAAAAAGAACCCATATTAAATGAAATTAGCTGCAGTCTCTATCTATCAATAATGCCGGAGACAATAGTTATTTGTTTTACAAGTGCGCTAAGTTGTTGTTTAACTCTTCATAAATACTAATATTGATACCAGTACAACGAGTTTCTAAAATTGTTCGAAAAGTGAAATCTCGAGCGTTGCTAAGGCACTGGTTTCAAGGCACGAGGGTTAAACAATTTTAACATACTTTGCTACCAAGTGAAACACATTTTTTTCACCACATTAAAGGGGCCCACTGACTATCAGTCCGCCGGACGATATCGGCCTGTCAGTTGGAATAAAAATTTGACGGTTCCGAACAACAGAACTGACAGACCATATCGGCCGGCGGACTGATAGTCAGTGGGCCCCTTAACGCAAGGAAAATACTAGGTACTGTAATGTAAGGTAAATGTAAAACCAAATAAATGCTATTAAATATTTATCATTCAAAATCATACCTACGTACCTACGTGGATAAAACGCAACATCAGTTTTTAAAGAATAAAGAGAACCTTTACGAGCTGGTGTGGGAAAAAAGTCAAAATGCCTTGTGCTTGGTACTGAGAAACAAAGGCGTAAAATATGCAACAGCAACCCTTCGATTAAAGTTGGAGAAAACTGTATTGAGCATGTAATGGAAGCAAGAAATTTGGGTGTGCTCATGGACGGCAAGCTTAGATTCCATAACCACGTATTGAAGATTTCTAGAGTATGTTTTTATAGACTTAAGATATTATATATAGGTAGTGTACGTAGATATTTAAGTACTGACGTTAGAATATCTCTATGTGAATCTTTAATTCTGTCAAAACTCAACTATGCTGATATTGTCATAGGTGGATGTCTATTGTATCAAACAAAAAAGCTACTGCAGCGGGTGTAGAACGCTTGTGCGCGTTTTTGTTTCAATATCCCACCTCGAACTCATGTAACTCCATATTTAAATAATAGCGGGTTAACGAATATGCAATCGCGACGTTCGCTGCATTTTGCTTGCATGCTTTTTGGCATTATAAAAACCATGACGCCCCTCTACCTCTATGAAAAGTTAACTTGCTCACAACGCCATATTAGGGGAGCCATTCGTCTTTTTTGCTCTAGGCACAGCACCGCGGCATTTCGTGGCAGTTTTAAATACTCTGCCACGAAGTGCTGGAACAATATACCTCCGCCTGTGAGGAACTCATCATTAGTTGGTTCATTTAAATGTAATTTAAAAAAACACATTCTCAACTTACAAAAAAATATAAATATTGGGTATACTCCTGTGCCATCCCTGCTATAACGAACGTCTCCCATATAATTTATCATTTATTTCACCTTTCGTTTAATGACTGTTTAGGTACCGTAATCTGTTATTACAGTTTTTAATTGAATAATAATAATTATGCCTTATTAAATTTACTTGAAGCTTTGCACTGATATAAAATAAAATATTATGTACTTTAGCGTGTAGTTACGCTCTCTCGGAAGGGTTTCCACGGAAGACCAGCGTCGAGATCCATAACTGGTATCTTGACATTAAGCTGAGTGGAGACCCTTTCAGTGACGCTTATTAATAATAAATTGTTCTGTTGTCTATGTAGTACCTAAATTTAAGCGTTTTCTGAATAAATCTCTTCTATTCTATTCTATTCTATTCTATTCTATTCTAAATATATGGTAATGCCTACATAAATTTGGTGCTTGCCATAAATAGTTATTTGTGCAACAAGAGAGGAAAGTTGGTTTTTCTTGCGAGTGTTTATTTTGAGTCCCGAGAAAGCGAGTTTCTATAATTGAATCACGAGCGAAGCGAGTGATTCTAAGTTAGAATCTTGAGCGTAGCGAAGGACTCAAAAACACGAGATGTAAAATTACTTTGCTCTCGTGTTGCACACATAATTTTTCACCTCAGTAGTGAGAACATATTAAAGGTTAAAATGTATTTCGAATTACACAGAAAAATACAGAAAAAAAAATTGTTATAAAAGTATGGAGTGGCAGTTCATGGCCTTCACTAAATTAAAAAGCTACTTTGTTTCACTCCCTGGAGTGAGGAAAGTCGCACTTTCCTCACTCTAGGGAGTGACGAAAGTAGGCTTGCTCGAGCTGCTGAGGTGAAAATAGAATCGTCATTAATGCTTTAAGAGCCCATCAAGTCAACGTGCTCACTAGCCCCACTGCTAAATAGTTGTGATTATTTATGTAAAATTAACAATAGATATTTAAAAAAGATGGCCGCTATGTACTGTAATTTGTATTTAAGTATCATTTGATTACATCAAACTAGTTTTTATGTTGCTGGATTCGTCGATCTATAAACTCAAAACAAATGGATTCAGCAACGTAAAAACTATTATAATGTGTTTAAAATCCGGTATCTTTTGACAAAAGGTACCTAAATACAAAATACGGTACGTAGCGGCCCCCTTTTTTGAATATCTATAGTTCAATTTAAATAATCACAATTATTTACCAGTGGCGCTAGTGAGCACGTTGATGGCTCTTAACGATTCTAGAGGTCGTTATTTATAAATAACTATGTAGTGTTAAAATCGCTACTTTAACGCCAAAACAATGTACAGATGCGAGAATTGCGAGACTCGACGTTTATTTTATGTTGCAATGGAAAAAGTAACAATTTACTTTTATTCTAGTATAAGCAAATAGCAATTTCGTCGCAAAATAAATGCCATGCGCTAAAATTGTCGTTTAGTATAATGATGTGCCTGAAACGCTCAGCCTTTATGTAACTTCTAATGTTCGTATGATTACATATCAAGTATACACAAATAAGTATACCGTTGAAAGCAAATAATGTAAACAAATGACAAATTTTGTTATAGCATTTTACATATTAATTTTTTTTTCTATAAGGTTGTTTTCACTGAAATATTAAAATTAACATATATACTACTACTACTTTAACTAATAATTTATATAAATAAAATATTTAAGTAAGGGTAATGGGGTGAAAAGCGGAATATAAAATGTACGAGTATTGCAGAGAACCCCGTCATAGAGCAAGAACTCTAATTTAATACGTAGTACGTCGCCGCTCAGACACAGTCAGAGAGGAAAAGCTTCACTCTTTCTGCTCTACCGACCTTCTGTAAGGGGAGTATAGTATTAATTATCACAGATGATTTTTTCGGGCTCGGGCCCTAAACTGTTTAACAAAAGCCTTCGTTTTAAGAGCGGTGAGCACGTGCCAAAGCAACCATGTGATAGTATTAAGGTTGAAATTTATGTGACAGCTCATTCAGAGAACAATCAGGGTGGTGTTATCTCCGAATGGACTGTTTCTTGAATTTGAACCATATAAATAGGATGGTAAATTTGCTTTTTAAACAGGCTTGTTCCCGTTACTTAGCAGTAAGCAGTGTAACCACTGCATAAAGGAAACAATACCTTTTGTTTAACAGATTAGGACCTGAGCCCGAAAAAATCATCTGAGATAATCATAACCTACATGTTGTAAGTACATCCGTACAAACGCAAGAGTTAGGCTTGTAGAAGGTTTTGTAGACGGTCTTCTCCACGACTGCCCTTAAAAAGTGAGAGATTACAAGTTACCCGTAAATAAACACGCATCGCCAGTACTTAAACTAAGCTTCGTTAGTTTAAGTTTTAGTTTGCCTTTATTAAATTTATATTTATATTTACTAGCTAAGTATTTGTTTGTGATTTTTTTTGAAATTAGGTAGTACGACTACTCGTGCAGTAAGACACTACGTCTTATTGGCATTTCGCACCAAAACAAACACAATATTGTTGTAAACTCGTAACTGAATTGGTCTAGTCACCTACGTGACGCCAGCCCTGCCGGCGCGCCCCCGACGACGAAGGTCGGGGGAGCGCGCCCTCCCGACCGGCGTGCCCCGCGCCCCCGACCAGCCCGAGTACAATTTTCTTTAGTCTTGAATAAATACGGTAAAATAACCTACACCTAGGTATTTTACTCAGAATCGAAGTAAAAAGTTTTCCATTTTTATTCTCGACTATATGCGACTCGGCTGCACCTGGTGTAGGTACAGTGAATCAATTTAATTTCAGTACCATTTTGTACCTTGTCACAGTGACAATCAATATGAAAGTCGCTAAGGATCTCATACTTTTGTCATCAAATGGTACTGAATTTAAATTCTTTGACCGTAACAGCCAGCACTACCTCAACTGTAAATGTTTTATGTACATAAATTGTCAACCAGATTTAAGAAAGAATAATTTTGTCTCACTATGTGTTTTCTGTGTATAATATATATTGTTTTACTTTTTTTTAAACTAAGCCATTTTTCGACCACTTGTGTTGTTATAATCCTATTGACCTGAAAGGGTCTAGCAGGCTAAGGAAGGAGATTTGGCCCCTGTGACGAATAGTTGAATTGGTAATAAATGTCAGTTTTTTTTACTTTTTTTTAAACTTGTTTTTCTCCTGATCCATTTCAGCTAAAGAATAGAAACAAAATCACAACTACATAGATTAGGTGGGAGTATACACTATAATTGTATCAATATTGTATACGTGCAAAACTCAAATACCTAACTCGAATTGTTAAAAACAGCATTTAAACGTACTATGATCATATAATTACTAATGGTCCTAATGGATATTATTTTTATTATTAGCTGTATTTTTTATTGCAGAAACAAACTGCATAATACTGTAGGTTATTTTACCGTATTTATTCAAGTCTAAAGAAAATTGTACTCGGGCCGGTCGGGGGCGCGGGGCACGACGGTCGGGAGGGCGCGCCGCCAGAGCTGGCAGTTTGTATGGCAGATTTTGGATTTTATTGCTAAGTCAATAAAAGTCGTAATATGTGATTTTACTTTATGCTCTAGAACATAATAAGTAACTATGTCGTCTGCGCATGACTTAAAGGCGAATTTTACGAGCATGAGAAGTGAAAATAACATTTACAGTACATATGGTGCTACTTTCTCGCACTAGTGCGTAAAGAGCACTTTTCGTCCATATGTCGAAAGTTTAAAGGGCCATATGTACTGTAAAACGTTGTACGATACACGTCCGAAAAGGTAATTCGCAACTCGTGTCGATTTAAAACACTCCCTGCGGTCGTGTTTTAATTTATCGCCACTCGTTTCGAATTTTCTCTTTTCCGCACTTGTATCGTAAATAACTATTTTAATACAGTTGCTCAAAAAGTGCTACTTTTCGTGGCTGTTTAGCGTGCGGAACTTGGTTTTCGCGAACTTTTTACTTTTCCAATTTTTTAAAATTTTTACTTGTTCCAATTCATGACTACTTATTGATGAGTGTTAATATTAGTTTCCTTTAAACGTCAACATAAAAACCTACTGCTAATGTAAGAATACGAAAAATATGCATATTTCATATTTTATTACTTACCTCTTCATCATTATAAGTATTATAACACGTTTATTTTTAATGTTGAAAAATCGTTCTTAATAAGTTGTCTGAATGGAACGGAACGCCTGTCAAAGAAGAGGCGTATTTTCTTACTGCAAGAATGTTTTAAGTTTCCAAAGGTAACATTAGATATTGTTTTTATAAATATACGATACACTAATAATCGTAAATAACGATATTTAGGTAATAATAGTACAATGTTTTAATATTTACAATTGTTTCTGTCTTATAGAACATGCATTTGAAAAAAAAAACTTTCATTGAAGTGGGTTCAATAATAATAACAAAATCTATTCTAGTCGAATAAAAGCTAGAAGAAAAACACCTCTTCATAATGTCAATGTCAATGATGTCACATAATTAATAATAAAAAAGTTCCGAATTCCATTCTTGTTGCTTTTCTTATTTTTTCGCAACTGTAAAACGTCGTTCAATACACGTGCGGAAATGTCATTCTTCACTCGTCCCGAGTCTTGCCACTCGCCTATGGCTCGTGGGCTATCTCGGTACTCGTGAAGTAATGACATACTTTCCGCACTAGCATCGAAATGTACTATTACAGTACATATCGACGCTGGAAAGGAGAAATGGGATAAACAGGTGGTTAAGTCGAAATTTAAACCTTTACTGTCGATCGAAACGTATAAGTTAAGCATTCCAATCAAAGCCAACTCTGCACCGACATTGACAGAACAAAGTATGAAAATCATAGAGACTGTATAAAGGAGCCAAATCTCTATGTATGAAAAGTGTCAATCAAAAAACAGTAATTAGGCGGCGCCACCATACACCGAAATACTACCAAAAACAACCTACGTAATTTGGTCGGTTTATTTGTTGCCTTATATGGTTCATGTTATACTCATGTCCCAGAGCCTAACTAGCGCCACCGGAGAGATTAGGAACTATTATTTAAAGCTTAACGCGGTCACTTTTGCAACAATTCTGCCATAAGAGATTGCGATCCTTTCTATACCATCCATAATGAAAATGGCATTAAAACGTCATATTTTCATTGAAATTAATGGTGACACTTTGTCATTGTCTTAGATCACTGAGATCGGAGAAAAAAAAATTGTCAGTATAATTTCGGGACCGGCACATCACTAGTGAGATACAGGTGTGGTGCGCTAGAGCGATTCTGTTTGAATAACCAATCACACCCTATCAGGCTGTGGAATAAAAATGTTACTGCAGCAATCAAAACACAATGCTTTGTTTTACTCTCGTACATAAAGGATATGGCAGCTCTGTGGGAGCATATTGATAGATTAGTTGAGATGAACTGCGTTATTTTTATGTAGGTTATGGATATCTTTTAAACATTGAAATAAAGTAATAGTCACTCAAAATAGAAAAAATAATAAATTGAGATAGCTACATGGTAATGCATCTTTTACTCGTTACCAAATAAACGTTATCAAATAACTTTGATTTGAACATTTTGAACTCGGTAAAAATAGTAGATTGTGTCACAAGGAAGCAAAATGACATATTTACGGCGAGGGCGTACATTGAATCCTGAACGAAGCGATGGATTCTATAATTAAATCCTGAGCGTAGCGAGGGATTCTAAAACAAAATCTTGAGCGTAGTGAGGGATTCAAGTGATAATGCCCAAGATGGATATAATTTTGCTACCATGTGACAAATTTGTCAACCAATTAATATGTGTAGATAAAGCAGTGTATATAACTGTACATAATTAGGCATTAAAACACTCGTGTGATCCTTTCAAGAAACTCACTTCGTTCGTTTCTTAAACCTACACTCGTATTTTAATGCCTTTCATTATGTAGCAGTCACAAAAACTACTATTAGTTCCGACTGTGACAATAGTACCTGTTAAAAATCCAAACTCGAAATGAACAGTCAGCATCAATAGTAGCGGATGAAGCAACGTTCCAAAAATATGTATGGGCATTTTCAGTTTTTTACTTAAAAGTGTACCATTTACTCACTTTTGAAAATCCATCAACTGTTAAAAGTTCAAAAATATTAGAAAGATCTTTGAAATATTTTAATACCTACTATAATTATTGTAGTTACCTACTTAAACCTAGTCTATAGGTGACGTATAAAAAATAACACCATCAAACCGTATATCTGAGCTCGTCTAATAATTATTATGTATATAAGAAAAAAATATCAGTTATATAATTGAAATTAATTGACTAAGTACTCACCAAACATTGTATTGCAACTGATAATTATTTCGCCATGCAGATGCTCATGTAGCGATTTCAAATCCGAAGCTGATGATTTTGGCCTTAAGTTAAAATTCACATTGATTCCGAATATTTCGATTTATAAGTAACATTATTTTAAAATAATCTTCTCTTTAAAATAGTGAAAACTTGTGATAAACTTACACACCAACAAAAAGTATGATTTAGTACTCAAATTGTACATTTAATTGACGTCATTAAAATCATTTTTTTTATAATTATCATCCGACATGGAGAATTTAAATCATATATTAAAGTCGAATTAGTCTTTTCCGTATCTCTAGCGCAGCGTAAATAAATAATGAAAATAAGTTCGGAATCATCACAGAAAAGAGCGATGGCACCGCGTTTATGTCAACAATACGGGTGGGTCTGAGCGCGTTTAGGCGTTCGCGGGGTTTTCGTGAGGTTTATGATGCTATGGTGCTTACCATGGGTCATGGTTACGCGAGGTCGTCTGGCGTGCCGCGAGCTTCACGCGAGCAGACTGTTGCTCGCGGCCGGGCGAGGGTGCGCGCGCAAGTCGCCCCCCGCGCCGGCCGCCACGCGCGCCTTCCCACACTGTCATCCTCTTTGTCTCAGACTTAATTGTGCATTGTCAACTAATCAGCTCCTCGGCTGACTGTTGAAACCATGTACACCTCCCGACCTATGCAAGCGCAACGTCTTTTATACATGTCTTAGACACCTCAGTAGCACGTAGCACCCTTAATAGTGTAACTTTTTCCCGCATTTTTCTGTTTTATAAATAGCAAATGCCACTCTAAGTTTAAAATAAACTTGCTGTTGCACTTTCCTTCAGAATAGAATCTAGGAAAAATAAAGTTGAACAGTTTCATGGTTTAAAAAAGGCATCAATATAGTTCAGTTGTTTGTGGTTCTGTGTCCTGTTCTAGAAATATTATTTTGAGAAAAGTATTTTTAGATTTCGCATGCATTTAATAAAAATCACTCAACAACATTTGAACTGCTGAACTAACTGGTCACATACATTGTAAATACAATACAACATATCATATAAAAAAAGTAATGTTTAAAACTAAATCAGGAAATGAAATAAAACTATGAAAACGGATTATATCGCGTATATTGAATTTATAATACATCCCGACGTTTCATAGTTTTATTTCATGAGTAACTATCGCGGTAACCGAAGACAATATTAAATCAGGAAATGTTAGTGTAAAGTTGGAGACGTGGAGGGAGCACTCATCTGACTCATCTCTGCAGCTTTTGATCAACCTTAGCCTCAACCACGGCTTCCGTTGCATACGCTTTCATATCCAAATGTGAAAGGAGGTACAGCGAGCTGCAAAATTGCATGGACATATTACCTATATAAATGGAATTAATTCATAAAGTGGCCATCTACTTTTGCAGCTTGGTGTACATCCCGCAGCGCTGTAAAAGTGAAATCTAAAGCTTGGTTTTTGCTGACAAAATATTAAACTTTTAAGAGATACCTTCCAAGTTCCAAGCTTGCTAGAATTTGTTTGTCCATGTCCATGATACGTAAAATCAAAGATAGATATAACTCCGTAATAGATGGATGCAGTCTAAGGAAAAAACGTGCCCCGAAAATCAAGAAAATTTGATTCTCGATCAGATGGCGCCACTACCTTTGGCCTACTCTCGGACAGATGGCGTTGACGGTTTCGTTTGTTATTTAACAATTTTAACGCATATCAGTGAAAGAACATAGGTCAAATTCTATAAAAATAATTAATGCAAATAAAAAGATCATTTATTCAATATATATACATTTTATCGTATTTTTATACATCTTAATTTTTAGTTTTAATCGTGTGTCGATAGATGGCAGTGAATTTACTGTGGTTATAAAATTTACTATGACAGTACCGCTCTATCCTACAACATACACCACACACTACACTACACACTAGTCACTACCTACACTAGTTAATAAATAATAAACTAGTTATTCTGTTAAGATGAGTTTAAACAACCCTTCTTTAATTTGCCCATTTTTTTACGTAGGTACCTACGTAAGTAAAATATAACACTTTAAACTCTCGTTCTACGTAATTAACGTAGGTAAGTACGTAACAATGCTAGATAATAAAAGACGGTGCAAAAATGAAGCCCATATTTTTTGTAAATTGCGGGACGACGGTGTGATAAAATAGTAGATTGTTAACCAAGGGATGAAAGGCACTCATTTCTGCCGAGGTATTTTAGCCAATAGTCCGAGGCTAAAATGATGCCTTTCACGCGAGTTAAACACTACTTTTTATTTCGAATACGAGGAAAGTAAAATGCATGTTTTTTTTACAACATGACCAAGTATACAATTTTATAGTATTTCTTAAAGGTACTTTCAGTTAACAATTTAGGCAAAAGTATATCGTTATTTATGGAATGGAGAGTCAAATATCAGAAATCAACATGCAAATTGTATAACAAATCCATCTAAACTCAAATTTCAATTGTTTATCGTAAAAGAATAAAAAATCGTACTCCGAACGTAAAATGCTCTAGTGCAGACACGTATCATTTTCTGCACACCTTTTAGAACAACAATAACCCTCTTTCAGAGCATGAGAAATGAAATAGTAGATTGTTAACCAAGGGATGAAAGGCACTCATTTCTGCCGAGGTAGTTTGGTGCTCGAACGTAGTGAGAGCGCCAATGGTCCGAGGCTGAAATGATGCCTTTCACCCGAGTTAAACACTCTACTTTTCATTTCGAATACGAGGGAAGTAAAATGCATGTGTTTTTTTAAAAACATGACTAAGTATAAATTTTTATAGTATTTCTTAAGGATACTTTCAATTAACAATTTAGGCAAAAGTATTGTTATTTATGGAATAGGGAGTTAAATACCAGAACGGAAATTTTATTACAAATTCATTTAAACCCAAATTTCAATTGCTTATTGTAAAAAAAAAATCGTGCTTGGAATGTAAAATGCTCTAGTGCAGACACGTATCATTTTCTGCACACCTTTTAGAACAACAATGACCCTCTTTCAGAGCATGAGAAATGAAATAATAATTTTCGTGTTAGTGCCTTAGTTTAAATTAAGTCCAGGAATAAAGTTGGTTGTATATATAAGGACTTTTAGATAGGGAGGCATAATACCTATCTTTAGATAGACCTAAAAATATCCAGTAATTATCAACACATTTAAAATGAGTCACCTCTTTTTATTTCAAAAACTACCTAGTCATTGCTTTTACCCGACTGCCCAAGGAGTTAATTGATGAATAGTAGTACTTCCTATATATTTAGGTACCTATTCAACTGACGCAACGTACCTAGGCATGTTCTTGAAAATATGAAAATATTTTATTACATTAATAAAATGTTACATTACAAGGTAGTAGGTTGGGACTTCCTATTAAGTATATTATACCTGTATCAGGAAGCCCCGCTCCTCCGTAGCAACAAGTTGTATTAAGTTTAACAAAAGCAAAGCAGAAAGCAAACTTAACCTAATACAATTTTATCTACATTAAATGTGTGTGTGTGTGTGTGTGTGTGTGTGTGTGTGTGTGTGTGTGTGTGTGTGTGTGTGTGTGTGTGTGTGTGTGTGTGTGTGTGTGTGTGTGTGTGTGTGTGTGTGTGTGTGTGTGTGTGTGTGTGTGTGTGTGTGTGTGTGTGTGTGTGTGTGTGTGTGTGTGTGTGTGTGTGTGTGTGTGTGTGTGTGTGTGTGTGTGTGTGTGTGTGTGTGTGTGTGTGTGTGTGTGTGTGTGTGTGTGTGTGTGTGTGTGTGTGTGTGTGTGTGTGTGTGTGTGTGTGTGTGTGTGTGTGTGTGTGTGTGTGTGTGTGTGTGTGTGTGTGTGTGTGTGTGTGTGTGTGTGTGTGTGTGTGTGTGTGTGTGTGTGTGTGTGTGTGTGTGTGTGTGTGTGTGTGTGTGTGTGTGTGTGTGTGTGTGTGTGTGTGTGTGTGTGTGTGTGTGTGTGTGTGTGTGTGTGTGTGTGTGTGTGTGTGTGTGTGTGTGTGTGTGTGTGTGTGTGTGTGTGTGTGTGTGTGTGTGTGTGTGTGTGTGTGTGTGTGTGTGTGTGTGTGTGTGTGTGTGTGTGTGTGTGTGTGTGTGTGTGTGTGTGTGTGTGTGTGTGTGTGTGTGTGTGTGTGTGTGTGTGTGTGTGTGTGTGTGTGTGTGTGTGTGTGTGTGTGTGTGTGTGTGTGTGTGTGTGTGTGTGTGTGTGTGTGTGTGTGTGTGTGTGTGTGTGTGTGTGTGTGTGTGTGTGTGTGTGCGTGTGTGTGTGTGTGTGTGTGTGTGTGTGTGTGTGCGTGTGTGTGTGTGTGTGTGTGTGTGTGTGTGTGTGAATGTGTATGGGTGTGTGTAGGTGTATGAGATCGTGTGGGTGCAGGTGGTGAGGTGATGTACTAATCGGCACTTCTTATATATAGGTACTGTAAAGTGTAAAGCATAGAACTATGTATCGTACTTTTCTTACACAATAGGTATTTTCTTATACAATAGGTACTGTAAAGTAGAATGTCATATTTTCTTAGACTCATTATATTATATTAAAACTGATAAGTAGCTACTTCAGAGTTTAAGTTAATGTCAACTTAATTTAATATATCAGAGCCTCTGTCTCCTCGTAGTTAAGTATTTTAAGCCACTCAGTTAATATTTTTTTACATTTATATAGTTGTAAATTGTATATATTTAATATTTTGTTTATTTTATTGTACACATATGCGTTAGCGTTAAAGCTGAATTTACTACTATGCTCTATATACTACTTAAGTCGCATCTTTCAAAGGTACTCGTAAATTCATCAGATTTTAATGAAGCCGCGTCTCTTTAACCCTCGTCACACTTTGTCATGCTTAGCTTAGTACTTCACCATCGCCCTTACCGTGGCCGAGCTCATTCATAGACAATTAATTAAACTCATCATCTTCCTCGCGTTGTCCCGGCATTTTTGCCACGGCTCATGGGAGCCTGGGGTCCGTTTGGCAACTAATACCAAGAATTGGGCGTAGGTACTAGTTTTTACGAAAGCGACTGCCATCTAACCCAGAAGGGAAACTAGGCCTTGTTGGGATTAGTCCGGTTTCCTCACGATGTTTTCCTTCACCGAAAAGCGACTGGTAAATATCAAATGATATTTCGTACATAAGTTCCGAAAAATTCATTGGTACGAGCCGGGGTTTGAACCCGCGACCTCCTGATTGCAAGTCGCACGCTCTTACCGCTAGAGGCCACCAGCGCTTCACCTCTTACCGCTAGGCCACCAGCGCTTTACATAGACAATCAATTAAACTGCCCAATCAAAAATAAACATTTATTCCAGAACACCGTCAAATTGGTGATGCATTCGCATTATCTCCTTCTTGATCTTAAAAACGGTCAGATTTCTGCAAAAATCTTTGTCTCTCGGATCGCTCCAACCACCGTTTACGTCCACGTAATCAAAGCTAGTGAACTGATCTTCAAACTCAATATCCACGAACATCTCGAGATACGTCGGGAACAAATGACTGCTGACCCGGTCTTGCAAATTATAAATCTGATGAACGCCTGTCTGGACGTCACACTCTATGAATGCTCCAAAGACTATACACTTGTCGGATTTATACGCTCGGGGAAACTTACTCGACATCACTCTGTACTTGTCGCCGTCTATGCGATTCAAAGACAAGTAGGACAGAGATTCGGCCCACGAATAATCATCTATATCACAAAATAAGTCATAATGGGACACAATGCTATTCCACGCAGAGAGATCGAACGCTAAGACACCCGAATGAAGGTTAGGATCCCAAGCCATTACTTCTATCGTGGTCTGATCATTATTTGAAGGTTCAGTAGCCGCTAGTGACAAGAATTCACATCCAGGTATTGTGCTTGCAATCTTTTTCATAAGGAGAGTCATGTAGAGAAAATCATCTATGAAAATGTATTCATTTTCTATAAATACGACAACACCGTCATGGTTGCCAATAATCTTTAAGTTGTCAAATACGTGGTTGGCAGTCCACCACCAGTAGTGTTTTTTCTCAGCGAAGTCTGGGTTGCGGAACCGACCATGCATATCCGGGCTCGAAGCTCCAGTGCACTTTAAATATTCTGCTGCGCTCAAGCTCTGGTCATGGGCGCAATCACCTGGCGTATAACCAGGGAATTCGGTCGGATATAGTTGCAACGAATATGGAAAATAAATTTGCATGACACGGCAAAAGTCGATTGCCTTAATTAAATAGTCAAGATTTTCATCGTAACGTGAATGAGAGAATACTATAAGTGTTTCCTGTATTCCTGTTACTTGTGATAGCGACATGATCATAAACTTCAAATTTATCGTAGATTTCTGCACAAAAATCACTAGAATGACGGTGTCTTTTTTAATCGTACCGTACATATCTTCATTAAGTATAGTTTGCTTATTATTACGATCTAGAACGATTGCTTGTATTTCAGATATATTCAATATTCTGGTTGTCACCTCATCGGGAATAAACAGTTGTTCCATTTTGCTTGATCGAATAATGTTTGATAGCTCCTGATGTCGAAAAGATTTTATTTCATATACGGCTATCAATGCGAGAACTATTAATAAAACCAGAACATTACGGATACACACAAAGCAGCGCCGAAAATCTTTTTTCCCCATTATTTTGAATGTCAACCAAAAATTAAGATTAGCTAAGAAGGCCGATATTTTACTTTTCGCCTTGAACATTTGATTATCACAGTAAATAAAGTAAATTCATAAAAGTTTCGGCCATTAAAACTTACATGCCTCGGTCTCGGTCATCACTAAAAATTACAATTTAATAACATTTAAAAAAAAAACCTATTCGGTCATTACAATAATCTGAAACGACGTAATGATCATTTTCTTTTCAAAGACAAAAAATGATTTGTCTATGAATGAAACTTCAATACTATGCTGCATAAAGCTAACTGTAAACATCTATAGTTGGTTAAGCAAATCTTGTCAGTACAAAAAGGCGCGAAATACAAATTTTCTATGGGACGATAACCCGCGCCTACATTTTTTAAGTTTGCCGCCTTTTTCTACTGACAAGATTTGCTTGACCAACTATAGTAGTTATAGTACACAATGAGGGCTATCGTTTTTTTGCTCACCAGTTGGCGCCTCTGTTGATGGTGGTCCAAAAGACTAAAGAACAGTGTCAGTCATTGAAGTGACAAGTGACATTTGACATTTCAAACTATGGAAAAGACCACCATCTACACTAGCGCCCCTAGCGGCAAATTCATACGCGTTAGCCCTCATTACACATTGCTCTAAAACTGTCCCGTGTGGACGGATTTAAAAAGACGCTGTTAAGTTGTAGAATGAACAAGCGTTATTGCTGTCTCCTTCTATCGCATTGCAAAATCCCTTAGATTTTCAACGTTGGCATAATATATTATGTATAAGGCCAGCCCAGACGAGAGTATCAAATTGCCAATTTGTTAATCTCCCCTGGCGGCCACATGTAGGTAAAGCCTGACTAGGAATATATGATCATTGTCAAGAGGGCGCTATTATTCTCATTTATATGGCAACAGTTCAGTATAGTCTATTGCTATGCTCTATATACTACTTAAGTCGCATCTTTCAAAGGTACTCGTAAATTCATCAGATTTTAATGAAGCCGCGTCTCTTTAACCCTCGTCACACTTTGTCATGCTTAGCTTAGTACTTCACCATCGCCCTTACCGTGGCCGAGCTCATTCATAGACAATTAATTAAACTCATCATCTTCCTCGCGTTGTCCCGGCATTTTTGCCACGGCTCATGGGAGCCTGGGGTCCGTTTGGCAACTAATACCAAGAATTGGGCGTAGGTACTAGTTTTTACGAAAGCGACTGCCATCTAACCCAGAAGGGAAACTAGGCCTTGTTGGGATTAGTCCGGTTTCCTCACGATGTTTTCCTTCACCGAAAAGCGACTGGTAAATATCAAATGATATTTCGTACATAAGTTCCGAAAAATTCATTGGTACGAGCCGGGGTTTGAACCCGCGACCTCCTGATTGCAAGTCGCACGCTCTTACCGCTAGAGGCCACCAGCGCTTCACCTCTTACCGCTAGGCCACCAGCGCTTTACATAGACAATCAATTAAACTGCCCAATCAAAAATAAACATTTATTCCAGAACACCGTCAAATTGGTGATGCATTCGCATTATCTCCTTCTTGATCTTAAAAACGGTCAGATTTCTGCAAAAATCTTTGTCTCTCGGATCGCTCCAACCACCGTTTACGTCCACGTAATCAAAGCTAGTGAACTGATCCTCAAACTCAATATCCACGAACATCTCGAGATACGTCGGGAACAAATGACTGCTGACCCGGTCTTGCAAATTATAAATCTGATGAACGCCTGTCTGGACGTCACACTCTATGAATGCTCCAAAGACTATACACTTGTCGGATTTATACGCTCGGGGAAACTTACTCGACATCACTCTGTACTTGTCGCCGTCTATGCGATTCAAAGACAAGTAGGACAGAGATTCGGCCCACGAATAATCATCTATATCACAAAATAAGTCATAATGGGACACAATGCTATTCCACGCAGAGAGATCGAACGCTAAGACACCCGAATGAAGGTTAGGATCCCAAGCCATTACTTCTATCGTGGTCTGATCATTATTTGAAGGTTCAGTAGCCGCTAGTGACAAGAATTCACATCCAGGTATTGTGCTTGCAATCTTTTTCATAAGGAGAGTCATGTAGAGAAAATCATCTATGAAAATGTATTCATTTTCTATAAATACGACAACACCGTCATGGTTGCCAATAATCTTTAAGTTGTCAAATACGTGGTTGGCAGTCCACCACCAGTAGTGTTTTTTCTCAGCGAAGTCTGGGTTGCGGAACCGACCATGCATATCCGGGCTCGAAGCTCCAGTGCACTTTAAATATTCTGCTGCGCTCAAGCTCTGGTCATGGGCGCAATCACCTGGCGTATAACCAGGGAATTCGGTCGGATATAGTTGCAACGAATATGGAAAATAAATTTGCATGACACGGCAAAAGTCGATTGCCTTAATTAAATAGTCAAGATTTTCATCGTAACGTGAATGAGAGAATACTATAAGTGTTTCCTGTATTCCTGTTACTTGTGATAGCGACATGATCATAAACTTCAAATTTATCGTAGATTTCTGCACAAAAATCACTAGAATGACGGTGTCTTTTTTAATCGTACCGTACATATCTTCATTAAGTATAGTTTGCTTATTATTACGATCTAGAACGATTGCTTGTATTTCAGATATATTCAATATTCTGGTTGTCACCTCATCGGGAATAAACAGTTGTTCCATTTTGCTTGATCGAATAATGTTTGATAGCTCCTGATGTCGAAAAGATTTTATTTCATATACGGCTATCAATGCGAGAACTATTAATAAAACCAGAACATTACGGATACACACAAAGCAGCGCCGAAAATCTTTTTTCCCCATTATTTTGAATGTCAACCAAAAATTAAGATTAGCTAAGAAGGCCGATATTTTACTTTTCGCCTTGAACATTTGATTATCACAGTAAATAAAGTAAATTCATAAAAGTTTCGGCCATTAAAACTTACATGCCTCGGTCTCGGTCATCACTAAAAATTACAATTTAATAACATTTTAAAAAAAAACCTATTCGGTCATTACAATAATCTGAAACGACGTAATGATCATTTTCTTTTCAAAGACAAAAAATGATTTGTCTATGAATGAAACTTCAATACTATGCTGCATAAAGCTAACTGTAAACATCTATAGTTGGTTAAGCAAATCTTGTCAGTACAAAAAGGCGCGAAATACAAATTTTCTATGGGACGATAACCCGCGCCTACATTTTTTAAGTTTGCCGCCTTTTTCTACTGACAAGATTTGCTTGACCAACTATAGTAGTTATAGTACACAATGAGGGCTATCGTTTTTTTGCTCACCAGTTGGCGCCTCTGTTGATGGTGGTCCAAAAGACTAAAGAACAGTGTCAGTCATTGAAGTGACAAGTGACATTTGACATTTCAAACTATGGAAAAGACCACCATCTACACTAGCGCCCCTAGCGGCAAATTCATACGCGTTAGCCCTCATTACACATTGCTCTAAAACTGTCCCGTGTGGACGGATTTAAAAAGACGCTGTTAAGTTGTAGAATGAACAAGCGTTATTGCTGTCTCCTTCTATCGCATTGCAAAATCCCTTAGATTTTCAACGTTGGCATAATATATTATGTATAAGGCCAGCCCAGACGAGAGTATCAAATTGCCAATTTGTTAATCTCCCCTGGCGGCCACATGTAGGTAAAGCCTGACTAGGAATATATGATCATTGTCAAGAGGGCGCTATTATTCTCATTTATATGGCAACAGTTCAGTATAGTCTGAACAATGTGGATTTTCAACTCGTTTGACTTACATCTACTTTTATTCACCGTAATCAAAATCAGAACCCATTTATTTGGTGTCTACACTTTTTTTTATAGTCGGTACTCCTTTTTGCCGTATAAAAATCATGTATTTTCTTACGTATCACACATAGGTCAAAATTTAAAGTCTGAAACCTAAGACCAAAGAGTATAATAGTATATGTATAGTAACCTAAGACACCAACATATCTACATTAACTCAGACAGCCAGGCTGCTCTGCTGGCACTAGATTCCCTCGAGTCAAACTCAAAACTAGTCCAGAACTGTAAAACAAACCTAAATGCACTGGCTAACTCCAACAAAGTCATACTTAGATGGGTACCAGGGCACTCCGACATTTAACGGAAACAAAGAAGCGGACAAACTTGCTAGAAAGGGCGCAGACAGACCCCTGGTCGGCCCAGAACCCTTCTGTGGAATCATAAAACGGGATGCATATTCTCTACTCAGCAACATAGAAAAAACGACAGCAATCGATTGGTGGAAGTTCGTCAAAGGACAAGAACACTCGAAAGCTCAACAAAGGCAAAAGCAAAGCAAAGGGTTCAACAGCAAAACTGCTAAGGAGCTTCTAGGGCTCAAAAGACATAAAACCTGCGCAGTGACTAGAATATTGACTGGACACTGTAAGTTGAACAAACACATGTTTCGAATTGGGAAGAAACAGGATGCGAGATGCAGGTTCTGCCAGGAGTCAGAGGAGACTGCAATGCAATGTGCATGAGCTCTGTTCCTATGGACCACTAATGTCAAAAAGAAGTATCCACTTAGGGCGGCACATACTGCAACCCTATGAGGTTCAGAACATTACGGCCCAAAGAATCTGGAATTTTCTGGACTCAACGGGCATTAGTAATGAACTTTAAAGGGCCGTCACAATAGATCACTGCTTGGTCGACGTGACACTCACAGGCCCACAACACCCCAACAATAATAATAATAAATAATAGGTCAAAATCGTCTAATTGCATCTTCTTTTTTAATTTTGGTTTGCGTAAAACCTCAGGAGGTACAACCTTCTCCGTAATTCGCGTAATCGAAGCCTCCGATTTACCTAGAAATTTATATAAATTTACATATATGTATTTAATTTAGTCGTATCGTACCAGATGGTGTGACTACTATTAGCACACCACACCATCAGCTCAGCTCAGCACTTAGGTATATATAGTTGAAAAAATATTTTGTCTATCATGTTACTCCATTCTGGGAAGATACCTAGCTACAATTAAAGTTAAATATTAAATAATAAATGACAAAAATGCCCAAAACTATACATAGTCAGGAGCGGAACATTGTTAATGATGTAAATAATAAACTGCTGGAAAAGAACAGTTCGAGAAATTAAACTATTTCGCTACGAAACATTTCCAAATTAACATCAGAGCTGACAGGTACACACATCAAAATGTCATTATAGTCTGGTTATTGTAGTGTTATGTTATACAATAAGCGAGGAAACACAGTAACAAAAATGAGTAAGTTTGAAGAATATTTACTAGGGGCTTTGGAGACGATAAATCTTGTTAATTGACAATGTAGCAGAACCTATGTAAGGTTACGGAATATATAGGTATCTACCTAGTAACATGACCATCATCATCATGGTGGCCTTTTGGTGATCTAATCTTGGATGTAACCTTGAATGGAGTAACATGACAGACAAAATATTTTTTTCAGCTACAGAGCTGGGCTGAGCTGATGGTGTGGCTAATAGTAGTCACAGTCACAATAGTAGTAAATAAATGGGTTCTGATTTTGATTACGGTGAATATGTAAGTCAAACGAGTTGCCAATCCACATTGTTCAGACTATACTGAACTGTTGCCATATAAATGTTAATAAAAGCGCCCTCTTGACAATGATCATATATTCCTGGTCAGGCTTTACATAGTTACAAGTGTATGTAACTATGTAAATATGTAAAACGTAAACTTATCTCTAAAGCCTATTATAGCACACAAGACTACATATTAATGATGAAACACCGTGGGATTGTGATTGAATATAATTAATTATTTATTATTATGTTAATAATGATGAAATTGATAATTCAATGAATACCTATATCAGGTAATCCGTATTTTTGACATTTCGATTTTTATTCTAGAAAGTTTCTAGACTAGTATTCTTTTATACAATTTTGGTGTTTGACGATCCTTTTGTGAAATTCTGATTATTAAGTTTGACATATCTATAATAATTCAATGTTTTTAAGAATAATACTAACTGCATCAATAAATTGCTCTGATATTTAGATTAAGGTAATATTTAAAACTTAAAAGTGCTTATGAAATAAAACTATGAAAACGGATTATATCGCGTATATTGAATTTATAATACATCCCGACATTTCGAACTCTTTACAGCGTTCGTGGTCAACGGGACGTGGTAAAAGTGCTTGTTGCTAGGCCTATTTGAATAAAGAATATTTTGAGTTTGAGTTTGAGTTGAGTGGAGGATGGTGTATATTTATGATATGTGTATAGTATGAGAAAGAGGATATAATAAGATAGAGCGGTACTGTCATGGTAGATTTTGTAACCACAGTAAATTCACTGCCATCTATCGACACACTTTAAAACTAAAAATGAAGATTTATAAAAATACGATAAAATATATTTAAATATGGATAAATGATTTTTTTTTATTTGCATCAATTATTTTTATGATTTTGACCCATGTTCTTTCACTGATATGCGTTAAAATTGTTAAATAACAAACGAAACCGTCAACGCCATCTATACGACAGTAGGCCAAAGCTAGTAGCGCCCTCTGATCGAGAATCAAATTTTCTTGATTTTCGAGGCACGTTTTTTCCTTAGACTGTATCCATTTATTACGGAGTTATATCTATCTTTGGTTATTGGTATGAGTATCGGTATGAGGATATTTATATTAAAAGTTAGATAAAGAATTTTTTATTTTGTAATTGTTGTATTAAGTATTTCTTGCTCAGAATCACGAGCTCTTTCGATCCTAATACGAGAAAAAAAGTGTTCTCAAAATTCAATACAATTTGTCCGTTTTGTTTCGGTCATACCTAGAAGGTTGTGATTCTAAGTAGAAGTAAAATAACCACTTTTTGACAGCTTGTGTTAGAAAGGGACTTCCACTTGTATTACAAGCTACAAGCTTTTGAGAAACGGGCCCCAGAAGATCTAGAAAGTAACGTATGGCATTTACTCGCACGCAAAATTAATTTTGTCTACTATACAAATTGTATGCATTACAAAGTTATTTTTATAGTGTAGTAAATTAAAGACCAGGGGCCCGTTTCTCAAAAGCTTGTAGCTTCTAACAAAAGCTGTCAAAAAGTGACATCCGCTTGTATTACAAGTTACAAACTTTTGAGAAACGGGCCCCTGGCAAGGTTAAAGACCCTACCAAATGTTCTGGCTTATTTTTTTTATTACTATTTAGATACTTAACTTTAACCTGTAAAAAATACAGACTGCCTCAAGAACCTTGCTTGGGCCAAAAAAAATCTTTAAAATATAAGGGTTGATATATTTAGCCACGTTACCCTGCAGCCAGACCTGCAGAGCTGAGTTAGGGTATGATAAAATAAAATAAATAAATAAATAAACGTTTATTCAAAGATCTTACTTACAACTAACTACATATTTTCTTCTGCCAAACCACACAGTGGTTTGTTGGCAGACGAGGCTCCATTGCGTTTGTGTTAGCGGTTGATATGTAACTTTACATTATCTTAAACCTAAACTTACCTACTTAACCCTTTACTGCATGCGCAGCCTTATATGGATGATAGGAAAAGTATCAGATAAATTTTCAGCTTGCCTCAAGGACCTACTCCAAAATGTCTACCAGCTCTCCGTCTATCAGCATTCATTGGTATTGGTTATTGTAAAAAAAATATTTCAGCAGGGTCGTAACTCGCATTTAACTCCCCTGGCCCTGGAGAGGCATCCATATGCTCCATAGACTGCGGTGATCGCTTACCGCTCCGCTTATCGCTGCGGACCGTATGTTTGTTTGCAACCGTCGTGATATAAAAATTGATCACATCCATTGAACAAGGGATTAGTTAGGCTAAAATAAATAAAAAACCGGACAAATGCGAATCGGACTCGCCCACCGAGGGTTCCGTACAAATTTAAATATTATTATTATTATTATTTTACAAATTTATAGTTTTAAAATTTTTCCCTGTAGTGTAAGACAATATTACTCGTACTTGCCAAATTTCATAATTCTAGGTCAACGGGAAATACCCCATAAATTTTGATTCCCTTGACTGCCCTAGAGAGAGTCGAAATATACGTTTTTTGCAGCATAAAGCACGTTTTTTTACGTTAACCTAGGTTTTTAGGGTTCCGTACCCAAAGGGTAAAAACGGAACCTATTACTAAGACTCCGCTGTCCGTCTGACCGTCTGTCCTTCTGTCGGTCTGTCCGTCTGTCACCAGGCTGTATCTCACGAACCGTGATAGCTAGACAGTTGAAATTTTCACAGATGATGTATTTCTTCTGCCGCTATAACAATAAATACTAAAAAGTACGGAACCCTCGGTGCGCGAGTCCGACTCGCACTTGGCCGGTTTTTTTTTTCACAGCTTTAAGATACTATAGACCTGAGTATGTACAGTTTATATGGTTTCAACTTTTAATTTCAACTTAATACCTCCACGCCTTCCCGAGATAAAGGGTCTTGACAGAAAGACGGACGGACGGCCAGGCGGACAACAAACTGATCCGTATATAAGGGTTCCGTTTTTTCCTTTTGAGATACGTAACCCTAAAAATGTGTCAAATATCTCAAAACCTAGCAAACAAAATGTAATTCTGGCTATAGTTATTTTTGAATGATGTTAGAATCAAGTATCAATTCCTCAAACTAAATACATTTATAGATTTAATTACCAGGGACCGGACAACCCTTTCCGCGATAAAACCCTTTCAATGGGCGACACTTAAACACGGCTAACACATTGAAAGACTTTCCCTTTTGAACTGCAAGCCCATTCATACCCCTACCTTTGACTAACCCTTACCGAAAAGCTAACCAAAAATAAAGCTAGCCCTTAATAAGGGTTACCCTTATCTTTAAGCGCTTTTTATAAAGGTTTCCCTTTGCGTGAAAGAGACAGGATTAGTATATATCTACGGTAGTGTATGAAAAGGAAAGAAAATACGTGCCTAGTCAAAGAACGCCGCCGTCGCCGCCGACGATCGCTCGGATTCGAAGTAATGTGTGCTTTATGAACAAGGTAGACGACTTAAATTAGCACGTTTATATGCTAAAAGGGAAGCCCTTTATAAGGCTAACCCTTATAAGCAATATGCAAGGTGTTGGTGAGCGGATGATAAGGGTTTTGTAAGGGTATTTGGGCTACCGATTACTCAAATGTGGTAGCTTTATATAAGGGTTTTTAAAAGCAAAACAAAGGGTTTCGTCTGGCAAAGGGTATGGTGAGTTAAGCCTTATGCAATACCCTTATAAAACCCCGATAAGGGATAGCGGGCCGGTCCCTGTTAATTACTAATCACTGTAATCTGTATACCTACACCAAATTTCATTACTATAACTACAGTTATGGTTTCTGAGTAAAGTAATACCTATATACTACAGACAAATTGATATGACCAATAGCATGGGATAGGAAAGACTCTTCATTCCAAAACCGGAATGCAGGATTTGGGGAGGATCAATGGGGACATTTTTTTGTTGTTTAATTTGATTTTGTTTAATTGGAGTGCATTTTCCATATTTAATTTTTGTTCAATTTTTGATAGCGTGCCTTTACTTTCTTAAAAATAATATTAGGTACACAATAAAATACATAAATACATAGGTACCTTAATCTTACATCGATCTATTCTCATTGGAATACAATACCGGCTTTCTTACACTATACCTACATTTCAAAAACTCCCGCTATTTGTGCATCAGACATACAACCTATTATTAGTGCCAACCTAAGAAAGTAAACGTACTGTTCCGGTATCATAATATGCATCTTTTGCCATTCAGACTGTAGTAGGTCTATAATAAATAAATACTTTTTGTTTTTACATATGCTAAAACTAAATAATATTTTAATTTAGTATCTAAAATAGTTTTAAGTCTGCTACATTGACTGTGTTTCCGGTTGCTAACGCCGTATCTCGCCGACAGGCGGCGCACAACGTCACACTCGTGTATCTATAGTTTCCTTCTGTTTTGAAACCCAAGCCTAGTGAATTAGATCTTGAAAATAATTGTTAAGGTGGTTTAAAAGTGCTCTAATTGTTGATTAAAAGTATAGCTACGATGGAAAAGAGAGTCGCCTTGGAATTACGGGGAAGAAACCCTTCACAGGTAAATAAAGTCTTTTTTTCAATCAATTGGAATGTTTTGTCGATACGTATTTCGTCTATACTTTATGTGTAAGGCGTGTAAATTATGGTTTTTGTCTGTAAATTTACTAAATTATCGGTTTTTATTGTAATCTCACTATTCAGTAATGTAAATCCATTCCGTAATATTGGATATGGCGATATTGTATACAGGAATTGGCCATTACCGATTGTTACGTTTCATGTGCACATATCAAACATACTGACGATATTACTGTATTGTCGCGATTTATCGGTGACTGTAAATTCAGGATTTTCTTATTTGTACCAGACATTTGTATATTTCACCCATTCTGTTTTCACACAAGCACTAGAAACGGTCATGATGTAAATATTCCATATTGAGGTTAAGTTTGGGAAAAACTTGCAAAAGGTATTGGTTTTTATGATGAGATTACAAATATCTACTTGAGCTTATTACCACGTTTATATAAATTATAAATGGATTGGTGTTTACTATTACTATGACACCCATAAAATACTACAGTATTACGACCTGTCAATAATTATGAACCTTTATCCCATTCAAAATTATTCAATGTAGTCTTTTCAAGAGTAAAAGCATCCAATAACAATGATATATATTTTGCGATACACCGGTTTTCTTCGACATCGCAAGTCGTTGTAGTGTGTAATTAAAGTTTTCTGTGAACCAGTTAACCTGAATTTACTTAGTCTGCCCAATTTCGCGCCCTTTCACCTATTAAAATTCTATTTCCGCAGTGACATGTAAATGGGAGATATTGTTGGCACATTTTTTTTAATAAGTAGAGCGTGTTGTAATGTGTTTTTAAAATGCATTTCGTTTAAACACTTTACATCTGCAATTCCATATTGACGCACGCCTTAGCCTTACCAATATAGCGGCCATTTTTATTGCGTCGCGATGATTCGTGTCATCCGCCATTTCAAGAGAAAACGATAACGATTTTACACGCAGTAATAACACGTCGTTTACTTATTGTTGTAGAAACGAATTTAAAAACACATTCCTTTCATATTTGATGCAACATTTCCGTAGTTTAATCACTAGTTTGTTAAATTTCACAAACTACGCAAGTGGCTTTGCGTTGACAACACACCATTTTGACGTTTGGTTGGCTTGACTTGAATACTGTTTAAAGCCAGCAACAGTACTTGTAATCTAATCTCTTTGCGTATGAATTTAAACTAATTGAGTACAGCTTTGCAAAATTATAATCTAATTTTAGAGACATAACATTATTTCCAAACGTTGTCCCTTGTAAGTATATCACATTATGAAAACGTTAACATACAAGCTTGCTAATTTAACCTTGTTATTATATCGGTCTCCGACGGCCTAGTAACTTATATTATTAATTATTTCTTTACTATGTAATATCGCAAGACCTAATCACTATTGTAATTCATTCAAATGACATCTTAGATTTACCCAAAATATCTACATATAGTGTTCATTTAACAAAATAGAAGGAGCAACTGTTGACCTAAACATGGCTACTTAGTTTAAACTAAACATTCCTAGATGGCGCTTAAATAAATTAATTTTCAAATATAAAAGTCTTCATGTATTTCAGGTCAAGGAATTGAACCTTGATAACTGCAGGAGCACCAATGTTGTTGGTCTCACAGATGAATACACAAACCTCGAAATTTTAAGCCTTAACAACGTTGGGCTTACAACTCTCAAAGGATTCCCCACACTTCCCAAACTGAGGAAATTAGAACTCTCTGATAACAGAATATCAAATGGACTAAATTTCCTCAGCGGCTGCAAAAAACTTACACATCTGAACTTCTCGGGTAACAAAATCAAGGATTTGGAAACACTGAAACCATTGGAGGAATTTAAAAATCTAAAGAACCTAGACCTCTTTAACAATGATGTTACTAATATTGACGACTACAGGAACAAGGTGTTCGCCTTACACCCAGCTCTAAAATATTTAGATGGGTAAGTTTAGTTTCTATTACATACAATTATTTCATAAATCATAAATGTTTATTGCAAACCATGGTACATATGTTGTTACAGATGATAAAGTTTCATATGGACCCTGACAGGGTATAGCACATATATTCTTAAAAATAGTTCTTAAAGCTAGTTCTTAAAACTAATGCAATGGCGTGGAGAACAATTTTGCCTTTATAGATGCTGGTCTTCCAGGAACTCTGCAACAGAGTAGTAGGCTTTTTTAATTAAAAGCGCTTTTAATTTTGTAGTAAAAATGTTGTTAGTTGTGGTATTTCTTATATTTATTGGTATTTGGTTGTATATTATTATTGAGCTGTAATATGGGCCCTTTTTGTAAATGTTTAGTATCGGTTCTGGCGGGATGAGTTTATCGTTCCAACATACGCTATTATACAATTAAAATAAATGAAGGTTGTTTCTGACAAAAGTGGCTATTTCCAAGATATATAAAGAGGGTAAAGTTAGAATTTTGAAGTTTATAAAGTATGGTTTGCAGCTTACGAGTTGTCATATCACGAACATGGTAATTCAGTGCATACCTCTCTTTATTAGATAATTTTCTCCTCATAAAATTTTACTTATTGTATCATTCCCACATACATAGACGTTTATGATGCCTTTTAACACATTTGCTGCATCATCGAGTCGATTTGACCTGATATGATAGTGTGTTACTAATTGCCGCAGCGAAAGTGTTCAAAAAGCTAAATACGGATAAATCATATTTGTTTTAGACTTATTGAAGATTGTAATAAAGCATAGAGACATGCTGATGGGAAGATAACAATGATTTAATTATAAACTAAAGAGCTCTGTTTAATTTTGCTTTTTTTACAGCCTGGACAAGGAAGATCGGGAGGCTGAAGACAGTGATGCTGAGGAAGAGGATGAAATGAACGGGAATAATGATAGTGAGGAGGATGGTATGTCAATTTTTTATATTAATATCATCATCATCATCATTTATATCATTTATGAATATGATATTTATATGGTATCAAATATCAATACAGACAAAGTGCCTAAATAATCTATATTGCCTTTACATTAAGGTAGTAAGTACATATATTTGGCATGTTGTCCATGTTGCTATTTAATACCTTGATAGTACATATGTTTAACTAAAACATTATTATGATAAGTATAAGTAGTATGTGTATTTAGGGATCGCAATCCTGTTTCGTGTATGAAAGTGACTGGTAAAATCCAGTTAAGTCAGGGCTTGGCCCAAACTTTAAGGCTTAAGCATAATTTTGTCATGGTTATGGCGAGGTGAGTAGTAAATTTAATACAAAGTTACAACTACTCACCATAGTCATGGTGACACGTCACCATGTAAAGGGTCATGACCCTTTACTGTATGTTCTTAAGCCTTAACTGAAATTTAGTGTATCAAATACACCAAACATCGTAATACTCGCCTTTTTTCATCTCCATTATGTACATTGTGGTTGTAAGGTTGTTGCTAAATTAACCATGTATTTGCTTTATTCATTATCAATAAGATACAAATATCAATAATATACTGACTTCCAGATGTGGACATAGATTTGGGTCTGCTGGTGATTGACGATGCGCCCTCAGATAGGCCGCCAGAGAGCAGATCCTCTCTTCCTGTTGTATTGTACACAATTTACGGCCTACTATTTCACATGGGGTATCTTACCAAAAGTAAGCATCATGTATATGTTGATGATGCTTCTTCTTTTTAGCGGTTCATTCAGTGGCCCTTTATTTTAAAAAGTAACTGACGACATGTTAACTGTAGTACTGTACAGTCACCATCAGATTTAAATATCAGAGCGGACGAGGTGCTCAAAAGTATCTGAAAATACACTCTAACGACTTGACAATAGAGGCGTGCTCAGATATTTGTGAGCACCTGCTGGTCTGATATATGTCTTCATAAGTGTAGTGTATTGAAATAACAGGGTACTTCAACAAAACCAGTCTGGATTTGTCAGGTACGCAATCACATGTGTTCTCCCGAATTTCGGGGATATAATATATATTCTGTATATATAAGAGTATGGAAACCCTGTAAGAGTATGGAACGTGTACTGAACAACCGACTCCTGGCATACCTAGAAGCGAATGACCTGCTCAGTGACCGGCAATATGGGTTCCGCCGAGGCCGGTCTACTGGAGATCTTTTAGCGTATGCCACGCACATTTGGAGTGAGGCCATCGAGAAGAATGGAGAGGCTTTAGCTGTCTCTCTAGATGTATCGAAGGCCTTCGACAGGGTTTGGCACGAGGGCCTTATTAGCAGGCTACCGTCCTTCGGTCTACCCACTAGTCTCTGTGACTGGGTATCAGACTTTTTGAGGGATCGATCGATTCGGGTTGTCATTAATGGCTGCTCGTCCGATCAGATGGCAATCAATGCCGGAGTCCCTCAAGGGTCCGTGCTTTCAGCGACCCTTTTCCTGCTCCACATAAACGACCTGCTGCAGCCAGGTACGTTCGGATATGCAGATGACACCACGGTTGTTGAAAGCTACATACCCAATTCACGAGCTAGTGGAGCCCAAATTCAGGCGCTCAGGGAGGCAATGGTCGAACGCATGAACGTGTCACTGAAGGCAGTCTCCGATTGGGGCGAAGCCAATCTGGTTGCGTTCAATGCTAGTAAGACTCAGGCGTGTCTTATCTCCGCTAAACGGAGTCCATTCCATCTCACTCCTACTTTCCGAGATGTATCCCTTCCGTTAACCGACCATCTTGAGCTGCTCGGAATCTCGCTGACCTCGAAACTCAACTTCGGCCCGCATATCGAGTCGAAAGCACAGTTAGCGGCAAAAAAGCTAGGCATCCTCAACAAGGTGAGGCAGTATTTTACACCTAGGCAGCTGCTCGACCTTTACCAAGCACAAGTCCGATCGTGTGTAGAATACTGTTCTCATCTGTGGGATGGCTCTGCAAAGTACCAGCTTGAGGCGCTCGAGTCAGTTGAGAGGAGGGCCAAGAGAATCATAAATGACTGCAATCTGACGAATGCTCGACTCCAAAGTCTGGAGCATCGTCGCAAGGTTGCCAGCCTGTCGATCTTTTATAGGATACATTTCGGAGAGTGTGCCGAGGAACTGCACAACCTTATTCCTCCGTCCCATTTTTACCATCGGACCACACGACAAACGGCACTCCGGCATCGCTTCATGGTAGGAATTCCAAAAATACGCACGAAGCGTTTTGCTTCCACATTTCTTATGCGAACTGCCAAGGAGTGGAACGCCCTGCCCGAGTCTGTGTTTCCGCATGAGTACAATTTGGAGCTCTTCAAGGCAAGAGTTAATAGGTATCTCATAGGTAAGCGTGCTCCACCGTAGACCACATCATCACTTACCATCAGGTGGGATCGTGGTCAAACGCCTGCCTATTCATCATATAAAAAAAAATATATGTATATATATATATATAATAATGATAATAAGTATAATGTAATTACCAGATGGTCTTTCTCGATTTATTCGCGTTATTTGCGTTTTTCTTTAGTAGGCAAGGAAATGCAAATAAACTAATAAAGTGATGTGAATAGCCAGCATAATATATGTATAATAGCTAAAAGTTACCGCTATGTTGATCTCACAAGGATCTACAGACATAAATATGTAATTTCTCAGACCCTATCTTAGATTGTCGTGTTTTGCCTGGTATTGATTTATACAGTCTGTGCGGAAAGAGAAGTCGTAGAATGTATTGGATATTGGATCCCATATAGTGTAACCCGTTCGAATTAAAAAACCGCAAATCGATGTACAGGTTAGCCGTTTGGCACACGCATACTAGAGGTCAAAACAAAAATTTTGTCCCGCAGTTCCTAAAAAAAAATTCCCGAGGGGGAGGGGTGGTAAAACATTATTTTTTTTGTATGAAAAAAAAAACCAAAACCTATCGTGTGAGGTATCATACAAGAGGGCTTAGATAATAAGATATTACGTATCATTTGTGGTATATTGTACAAAGAAAAATCGATAAGGTATATCGTATACCTGTGTCACTTTGTAAAATTGAAAAATTAAATAAAAAATGTTAATGATATTATTTTCAAAATTGCTTTCTTGGGGTTGGATATGAGGATATCACGTATCATTTGTGGTATATTGTACAAAAAAAATCAGCCATATCGTATCTGAAGGAGCCCAAACTTGGTATGTTTCGAAAATTCTTTTTGTTTTAATTTAAAAAAAAATGGCCGAAATGTAATGATGTGATATATTTTTAGAATCGCCTCAAAAAGCCCTTTCGTATGATACCACACACGACAGGTTTAATTTTTTTTTTTTTCCATACAAAAAATCCATACCTCTAGTATGCGTGTGCCAAACGGCTAACCTGTACATCGATTTGCGGTTTTTCTTTGTAATTGGGGTCGAGCGGCTTTCGCTAATACATTTCACGACTTCACTTTTACGTAAAAAAATAAAAATTACAAAATGTTTTTTTAATCAAACAGCTGCCAGTTTACTAAACTACCTAGTCGGCTCATAAGTTCTGTCATATAAATAGTATCAAATAAAATCAAAAGTTTAAGTTTATTCCGTATAATTTGTACAGCGTTTGAAAGCTTATAAACTAGAGAATCTAAATGTATAACATTTATTCAAAATGACCGCCATAATTATCTACACAGGCTTGAAGTCTTCGTGGCCAGTCGTCAATGGATTCACGCACCACTTTCATGTCGATATTGGCCACTGCCGTAGCAAGAGATTTTTTCAGCGAGTCTAGATTTGCATGAGGTTTTGAGCACACCTTTTCCTCTAAATACTGCCATATTTTATAGTCTAAAGGATTAAGATCTGGGCTAGAGGAGGGCCAATCTTCATGCCGTATAAAGTCGATTTTATTGGAGGCGAGCCAGGCTTGTGTAGACTTTGCCTTATGGGCTGGAGCAGAGTCCTGCTGGAAAACCCAATGCTGGTTTAGAAACATCGTATGGGATAGTGGTTTCACAATATTAGTCAACACCGTGTCTTGGTACACTTTGGCACTAGTTTTTACTCCTTTCTCACAAAAATGCATACTAGTGACGCCCGCATAAGAAACTCCCAGCCAAACCATCACAGATGAAGGGTGATGACCTCTTTGAATACGGGGAATGCTATTAGACGCTTCTTTACTATTGCGAGCGTACACTCTATCATTTTGTTTATTACAGTTTTCTTCTATGTCAAAAATTTTCTCGCTCGAAAACAGTATACAACGGTGCTTATTTTTAGCGTACTTCTTCAATAAAGCTTTAGATCTTTTAAGCCTTAATGCTTTAAGCCGACCATTTAGAAGATGGCCAGTTTCTCGTTTATAAGCACGAAGTCTCAGGTCTTGATTAAGCACTCTTTTCACCGTGTTTTTGCTCAAACCCATCTGGAGGGCCATAACTTTTTGTTTCCTAGCGGGATTTCTGGCAATGCGTGCCCTAATTGCTTGTACAACCGCTGTAGTCCTAGCTGTACGCGGACGACCGCTTCTTTTCTTGTCATTTAAACTAGAGACCTCACTGTATCTTTCTATGGTACGATACACTTAAAGCTTAAAAATTTTAGTCGGCGAGTGACCACAACGATATAGTGCAATTATTGCGGTACGGCTATCTTTAAGCATCCACTCCATGTTGAAGAAAACAGAAAATTGCAAAATTATACTACTCAAATATTTAATAAAGATTCGAAATTCAAATGCAGAACGGTTTTTGTTTTAGGAGTTCCAAATTTAAATTTTAAAGGCCAGTGACAGAACTTATGAGCCGACTAGGTAAATTTATAAAAATATCTATAACAACAAATTTGTGCTTGTCAATAATTTGTCAAGGTGCGAGATCCAGTGATGCTGTAACACGGTTTGTCTTTGTTTTAGGGTCCGAAGTGGAGGAGGAAGAGGACGATGACGAAGATGACGGTGAGATCTCGCTAAGTGCAGTCTACAATGAAAACCTTGGTAAGTAGTTTGACTACCTTAAATACTGTACTGTCTTGAGCGTTGTGTACATACATATATGCTATGGGCATACAGGGGATTTTGTTATGCCAACTCTGAGGGGTGAATATGTAGGTCCTTTTACTAAGGAGCCAATCCCAAATTTGAGAAAAAGAAACTGCTGTGCCGTTTTTGAGGCTGGTTCCATAGTAAAAGTTGTTCAGTATAACCTATGGGCTCATAATAATGTGACCTACTAGTGTATGCTTATTTGGTATTTTTATTATTACAGAGGAGGAGAGCTCCGACAGCTCCGTGTACGAGGGCTCGGAGGATGAGGAGGAAGATGACGACGATGACGAGGAGATTGACGCGGATCACAAGGCAAAGATAGGTATGTAGAGGGACTTAAATATTCGTATAATTAAGCTTTAAAGTTACTTGTAACGTTTCGAGGACGGCATTATCCTCGTGGTCTCAAAGAGAGGCTGGCTAAAGGGCTAGGAGAATAAGGTGGATAGCAACTATGAGAAGATTGACGCGGATCACAAGTCAAAGTTAGGTATGTAGGTAGCACTACGGTGACCGAGTAGTCGGGCAGCTCTGCGTAAGAGGGCTAGGAGGATGAGGAGGATAGCGACGATGAGGAGATTGACGCGGATCACACGTCAAAGCTCTAGGTATGTAGATAGATGAGCTACGGTGGCCGAGAGGTCTGACAGCTCTATGCGCGAGGAAATTGAGGCGGGTCACAAGTCAAAGTAAGTAGATAGTGCTAAGGCACAAATCGGCCAAAAGTGCCACCAGAATTTTACAGAAAAAACAGCATTTATGTCCTAGCAACTTAACACATTTAATAACATGGAAAAAACCGTATGTAGTTAAAAGCTACTACGAACAGAGAACCCACCTAAAGGGTCGCTGGCAGTAAATGCGTTAGGTTGATTGAACACACATAGCCGTATTTGCCTAAACATTCGCATTGAATTTGTTGTATGGTGAACAAAACGTAAGTCAGCCATATTAACATATCACGACGTCAATTGCTGACTGGAACCCAGAATGACTAAGAACTGTTCCTTTCAGCATCACGTAAAATGTCAACATCAAAGCAATATATATGTTATTGTGCTAATAAATGATTTTTCTTTCTTTCTTTTCAATGAGTAATCTTAAGGTTAATCTAAACTGTTCTAATACAAAAGTAGTGTTAATGAGCTGTTGTTTCCCATACAGACGGGGAGGACGCAGACGGCGAGCCGGAGGAGAGCACTCGGGGTAAGAAGCGGAAACACGACGACGACGAGGAGAATTGAGGGTTGCCTTAAGCGGAGTTATCTTACTAGTTCGTAAGTGTACAGCCTCCGATGCATCGGACAATAAACTTGATCACAACATTACAGAGAGGTACAGTTATCCCATATACTAGTTGGGAGTTGTGAGGCGGAGTTCCCAACCAGTAGTGCGTTTAAGGTGGCGATGGCGTAGCGAGACCCTTACTATAGAAAATTGACATGAAAATATTTTTGCAAAAAAAGTTGCGAACCCCGTTCTAGCAGCACCCTCTGGCTAGCTCACCCGCCTCTTCTAGTGTTAAAGCGCCTCGGCGCCACCAAAATGTTTTATATCACTATGATGTTTACGTCTTTTGCGTGTAATTTGTAGTTTGTTGTCCGGCAAGTTAATGTTTCAATAAAATTGTTTATGTAATAATATTTTTTTTATTCTATTGACATACTTAATTTTAGTCTAATCATTGAAATGAAAGTGCAAGAAACTAGCATTAAATTAAAATAGCTCTCAAAAGTTTTGGTATCAATTATATTAAAATTAGATTTAAGGTAAAGGAACAAGAAAGTAAATTATTAGTGCCCTTGGAATCCATTCTAGTGTTAAATTTAGTGTAGAAACTTGCGGCTTTTTTCCATGTTTTCTGACTAAGACAATTTAGACAAAATTCCTGTTGGAGACAAGCCGCAAGCAAGATTTTGAGAGTTATGGCAGCCAATGAATGATGATATTAATTAATGAAATATACACAGTGAAGGCAAACTGGTTGCAAATTACAATACTTATGATTATCGCCTTGGCATACATACAACATGAGTAAGTAAGTAAGTATGATTTTCTTTTCTAACTAATCCATATTTCTTTTCTAACTAATCCATATTTTTGACAAAACGTCGTCGATACCAAAATGTTGACGCTGAAGCGTTTTTCAGTAGTTTTATATTGTAATAATTTAATAATAAGTTTTGTTACTTTGTATATGTGGATTTTTAATGTTTAGCAATCTCACTAATGATAACTGAAATGTTTATCAGTATCACTATATTCCAATGGGCGTAGTAAATTAATTTAATCAGATCTTTGACATCCAAATGAGTTCAGAGAGTATTTTTCTACAATCATTTTAATCTTAATGAAAGAGCAATTAATGCACTTTAGAATATCAATGATAATATGAGATGTTTGGTTGATGCAACGTAGTAAACGTGCCAGATATGTTGAAGAGAATTTTAGTTAATAATTTTATTGTATTATGTAAGTCATTAAGTTTAAGTAATTTACAACTTGGCCTGTTGATATATATTGTATAATCCTATTAAGATTTTTATTTCTGGGATTGTAAAATAAAAACTTAAACTTTAATTAGGTGTTTTCTTATACAATAATGATAAATCAAGTTAATCAGTGATAGGGCAAGTTTATCTAATTCCTACCCTGAAACCCCGATGCCTGGATCACACCTAACGAGTACGGTGGCGAGACAACAAAATGTCACTCTTCTGCCGAGTCTGCCCTACCTGGCCGAATAGATTTAGACTCAATTTTGTATTTTGCGGCGAGTCACTCAGTTTGTTCTTACCACGTTCTTACCTAGTAATGAAGCAAAATAAGTCATTCGAAAATATACGAAGCTTTTTATGCCACTTCTAAAATAGGAATTTATACCAATGACCTGTTGGAGCGGGTGAAGGGTCGTATTTGGACGAGACCATGGATTTAAAGGAGACCAAGTCTTGGTGCTACGAGTACAATTTTTATATAGGGAATCGCAATACGGTGCAGTGCGTTTAGCCAGCAGTTTTTGAAGAATCGTAGCGCTTTTTAATTAGATCATAATTGCCAAAAAATATGAATAGCAATCTTCAGGCCTTTGTCTAGTAACTACATTAATTCGAAACCTGATTTTTCAAATATAGATTATAGATCTAAAACGCGCCATAAAAAAATTGTACTATTTTTGCGCAAAAGCTTAATTGCTTCTTAAATGCGTAATTTGATTTTTGATCGAACTTACTTTTTTTTGTTATAATAACAGTTCAATAATAATGATATCCCAGGCACGCACGGCCTTCCGCTCAGTGCTCAACCAGGGACCGGACAACCCTTTCCGCGATAAAACCCTTTCAATGGGCAACACTTAAACACGGCTAACACATTGAAAGACTTTTCCTTTTGAACTGCAAGCCCATTCATACCCTTACCTTTGACTAACCCTTACCGAAAAGCTAACCAAAAATAAGGCTAGCCCTTAATAAGGGTTACCCTTATCTTTAACCGCTTTTTATAAAGGTTTCCCTTTGCGTTAAAGAGACAGGATTAGTATATATCTACGGTAGTGTATGAAAAGGAAAGAAAATACGTGCCTAGTCAAAGAACGCCGCCGACGTTCGCTCGGATTCGAAGTAATGTATGCTTTATGAACAAGGTAGACGACTTAAATTAGCACGCTTATATGCTAAATGGGAAGCCCTTTATAAGGCTAACCCTTATAAGCAATATGCAAGGTGTTGGTGAGCGGATGATAAGGGTTTTGTAAGGGTATTTGGGCTACCGATTACTCAAATGTGGTAGCTTTATATAAGGGTTTTTAAAAGCAAAACAAAGGGTTTCGTCTGGCAAAGGGTATGGTGAGTTAAGCCTTATGCAATACCCTTATAAAACCCCGATAAGGGATAGCGGGCCGGTCCCTGTGCTCAACCCGCTTCGTTCGAATTAAGAACCTGGGCTATAACCGCGAAAATCGAAGTTGGCAAATAGCCGGGTCCACACATAGCGAGCATACGCGCGAGGCAATTTCCTCGCGCGCAATACGGCCAGTGTAGACGTGCCTCGGCCGACGCGCGAGGCACGTCTAAAATGTCGATACAACGCGCGCCTCGGCTGAGGCACGTCTACACCTGGCCGTTTAGTGCGCAAGGAAATTGCCTCGCGCGTATGCTCGCTATGTAAGGACCCGGCTGATTGCGGGCATCTTTCTTTGTCACACTAATTACGCTTCATTTACGCCCGTCACACTTACGTACGAATTTACAAGTGCGACTGAGAGAGAGACAACACGTCGAACTTGGTTCGCGGTAGGCCCTCAGACAGAACTCACTGTACCTCAATACATTTTTCGGCTCGAAGCACATTACGACACTACCACGGCGACTGATATTTATTCCCCTATAGGTATTTGAGGGTAAGATATCAAAACACATACTATTTAAAAATAATTTAATAAATACATAAAAAACCGGCCAAGTGCTAGTCGGACTCGCGCACGAAGGGTTCCGTACCATTACGCAAAAACGGCAAAAAAATCACGTTGTATGGGAGCCCCACCTAAATTTTATTTTATTATGTTTTTAGTATTTGTTGTTATAGCGGCAAGAGAAATACTTCATCTGTGACAATTTCAACTGTTTAGCTATCAGACAGACGGACAGTGGAGTCTTAGTAATAGGGTTTTTACCCTTTGGGTACGGAACCCTAAAAACAAAGGCATGTTTTTCAAAAGGTGCATACAAAAAGTCCCTCGTCAGCTATTCTGCTCCAAAAACTGCTGAAGCAAGGAGTTATCGATAGGTATGAGCAAGTTCTCGCTGCCGTCGTACGTGCGTTTCATCTTTACAAGTTTGTGGTCCAGGAACTCCGTCAGCTGTGCACGGAGGGCTATGTCCGAGCTCACCAAGAACTGTTCGCGCGATTTTGAATACAGCTCCTTGAAAGGCAAACCTGCAAAAACGAATTACAGTCAGTTTTACTGTTGGAAATTAAATATGGGTCTTCAGGTATAAAACAAAACGTATACAATGTATTTATTGTGTTTATCACAATCAAATATTTATTTCATTTCATTTCATTTATTCGTTGCAACCATGGTATTACAGATGTTCTTAAAATAAAGTGAGTACAATCATGGACCCTACTAGGGCGTAGCAACATTTTATATCTACTTATTTCTAAGGTAGTCTTATAAATAATAAAAATTTAATGATTTTTGTTATTATTAAGGTTAATTAAAGAATAGAATTTAGAATTGTTAAGTGTAGGTTGACCTTGTTTAGAAGTTTCCATTTATATGTATAAGTTGTGCTATGATTGCTTATTTACATTCAATAAATATATTATACTATATCAAATATTTGTTCCCGAGTTATATAAAAATACATCATCGTCGTCTAGTATAGTCGCCAAGGCCGATTGTCAAGGCGTTAGAGTGCGTGTTCAGATATTTGTGAGCGCCTCGGCCGCACCGATATATCTGATGGCGACTTTACCTACAACACAAGCCATATTGAGCTTACTGTGGGCCTAGGTCTATCTGTTTAAAATTGTCCTATAATATTTATTTATTTATAACCACCTTCACAGCCACTGGATACATATGTATAGGTCATGAACACACTTATTTAATGTATTAACTTGATAATGTGACAACTTAAGGTTATCCAGATGATACTGTATGATGATGTTGAAGATGCCCTTGGCATTGGTGGTGAGTGACTGGTGCACGCTCTTGAGCAAGGAGTCAGAAGAACATGTATATTTAATGTATTTACCTTGATAATGCGGCTGCTTATGGTTATCCAGCTGATACTGTATGATGATGTTGAAGATGCCCTTGGCATTGGTGGTGAGTGACTGGTGCACGCTCTTGAGCAAGGAGTCAGAAGAACATGTATATTTAATGTATTTACCTTGATAATGCGGCTGCTTATGGTTATCCAGCTGATACTGTATGATGATGTTGAAGATGCCCTTGGCATTGGTGGTGAGTGACTGGTGCACGCTCTTGAGCAAGGAGTCAGAAGAACATGTATATTTAATGTATTTACCTTGATAATGCGGCTGCTTATGGTTATCCAGCTGATACTGTATGATGATGTTGAAGATGCCCTTGGCATTGGTGGTGAGTGACTGGTGCACGCTCTTGAGCAAGGAGTCAGAAGAACATGTATATTTAATGTATTTACCTTGATAATGCGGCTGCTTATGGTTATCCAGCTGATACTGTATGATGATGTTGAAGATGCCCTTGGCATTGGTGGTGAGTGACTGGTGCACGCTCTTGAGCGAGGAGAGCTGCAGCGCGCCGCTGCGGTGCGTCATCAGCGAGTTCTCGTAGGAGGTCTCTTCGGAGTACGGGAGGAAGGTGGTCACGTCCCACCAGGTGAAACGGAACTTGCTTAGCTTGTTGTGGTCCCATACTGAAAAAAAAATGGATTTTGAGATGCTTTTTGCATGTACTGGGTTACATTCGAATCATGGAGATGGAGACAGCTGATGGTCTAAAATACAGCACAACTCTATAGTTCGAGCAAAGACCTATGTAACTCCGTATGAGATGAATAAAGTCTAAGGAAAAAACGTGCCTCGGAATTCAAGAAAAATTTATTCTCGGACAGATTTCGCCTACACCTTTGGCCTATTCTCGGCTAGATGGCGTTGACGGTTTCGTTTGTTATTTAACAATTTTAACACATATCATTGAAAGAACATGGGTCAAAATCATATAAAAATAATAAATACTTACAAATAAAAAAATCATTTATCCATGTAATATACATTTTTTGGTATAACATTTTCATTTTAAGTTTTAATCGTGTGCCGATAGATGGCATTAAATTTACTGTGACCTGCAACTACAAGATTTACTATGACATTAACCCTCTATCCTATATATTCTCTTTGGTTTGAGCTTCATTACAATACAGGCCTTGTTGAGCTTACTGTGGGACTAGGTCGATTTGTGTGAGATTATCCCATAATATTTATTATTGTTATTTATTTTATGATTACATACCTACTTAATTAAAAGAGGACGGCGTTTACTTACATAATGGCGCATTGATATGATCAATAGTTGCTATTGTGTGAACATTTTTAATCTGACACAAGCTGGATAGTGTAGTTTGCGCTTTAGCGTTCCGCAGCATTGTCCCGTCTATGTTATGTATTATAAGAAACAACTCCATATCCTCATCCGATAACCGTGTTTCAATCAATTTGACTACATCCCCCAAGTTTGATGGAACATGGCTACATTTTAGAAGGTCCATTACAATTGTTTCTAAAATACTTTTAATCGTAAGACTTGGGAAGAAACCGTTAACAACTATACATGGATAGTCCAACAGTTTTTCTTTTTGAAACTGGTGGAGTACTGATCTTTTTGACCCAATCCCATAAAGAACTATGTTGAAGTCTTCACTTAAAATGTACATCCATTTATCAAAGAGTTGTTCGTATGACTGATTGAGTTCTTTTATTTTGAATTTGTGTTCTTCAGGAATGTAGTCATTGTCTTTTTCCATGTTATCGTCTAGATTTAAATTCTTTAATCTTGCCAGTGTGTGGTCTGATGTTGCTATCTGAAAATACATATACTTAATGAAAGCACCATCTGCTTCATGGGTATTTTACATGACCGTAAAACCTCTCAACTATAGTCCAAAGCTCCCAACTTTGGTCCAAAATTAACTATAATTTTTTCATTCAGGTGTGTCTTTTACTGTGTTTTTTGTAGTTCTAAGGCAAGGAAAGTTTATAAATGGAAGAAAAAACTTGGAGTAAACCAAAAGCAACACATTGATACTTAATTTCCTTTTGAATTTATGAATCACAGTTGCAGTATTGGACTATAAGGTACTCGTATTATGCCATGTAGGTAGTTGGTTGTAACCCTTTCAACGCCACGGCTATCGTGTGCGGCGCGTGATCGTGTCAGCTGTCTTTGGCGGTCAAAGGGTAAACATGCAAATTGTACTGGTATATGTACTTGTATAATACTGCTCTAATTTAATTATTGTACCTACTACTGTTTTTGAGATTTTTTAAATTCATAATAGCATTTAAACTATCATCTGACAAAGTATCAGCCGGGAGACGACGACTGATGATATATGCTCCTGGTCTATTATCATGTTGCTAAAGTCACACTGACAAGTCAGCGGACACTATAATCATGGCGTGATGTATTTTTTTACATTTGTTTTTCATTAAAACGTCCTTACCTTTTTACTTGAATTCATCATAAAGTAATTGTCTGGAGTGACAATGTACTCTGAATCTTTAGGCCGCGCCTTACCCCTGCCCCTTCCCTGAACTTTGCTTGCAGGCTTAGTTTCCACCGGGGCATCGTTTTCCTCTTCTTCTTCAGAAGCACTTGATGATGAAGCGGATGAAGCCTAAATAGATAGTTTAAATTTTTTTTTATTCTGAAGAAAACAAAAAGCTGAAAAATTATAACAGAGAATGTACAGAAAGCCATCAAGAACGGAAAAACGCATTTACTCTAGTCTAGAACATTAACACTCTTATCTGTCCCTTGATGGAGGCCTTTTGTCTTTTGGATTATTTTATTATTATTCTCTTTATTTATTATTTTTCTTATGTTAGGTTTTTTATAATATGCATATAAAAGTAAAATATAAAAACACTTACAAAACAATACAAAATACATATAAACAAATTATAAAAAACCTAACCTAGGGTGCCGCCAGCAGCGGGGCAGGGCCCAAGCTGCCGGTGGTCAGGGCCGCAGAGAGAGGAACCGGCGGACGATCCGCGCCGTGTCCAAGATCACCGCCTTCTGCATCTGACCCTTGATCCAACCACCTAGCGAGAGTCTCTCAAGGTGTTGGTCGAGACTCTTCGCTATGAGACCGTTCGCTGAAACGACTATCGGGACAATGATCGTCGAGTCAACATCCCACATGGCGGTTATCTCGTGAGCCAAGTCTAGGTACTTACTGGACTTGTCCTTCTCGGCTTTCACGAGATTCTCATCATAGGGGATGGTGATGTCGACGAGCACGGCCCGGCGCTGCGATCGATCTATTATCACAATGACAGGCTTATTGGCTACAATAGTCCTGTCAGTGATGATAGATCGATCCCAATAGAGCGTGGCACGACCATTCTCGAGAACTGGCACAGGTAAATACTTGTAGTACGGTACTTCGCAGTCCACAAGGCCGTATAGAAGAGCAAGCTGCTGGTGAATAATCCTGGCTACGAGATTATGTCTGTGCAAGTACTCGCCGTTAGCAAGATGAGAACAACCGGAAATTATATGCCTGAGTGACTCTCCGGGACGGCGGCATGCCCGACAAATGTCGACCGTACCGTCCTTCAGGATATATTTCCGATAGTTGTTCGTCATCATAACTTCGTCCGCAATTGCACAGGCAAAACCCTCGGTTTCTCCGAAGAGGTCCCCGAATCGTAACCAGTTCACCGACGCGAGCAGGTCTACATCGGGTCCCGTGAGGGCCTTGTAGAACCGCCCGTGTAGCACCTTACTCTCCCATACCGCCTTGCGGCCCGCAGCACTTTGTACCACAGGTTTGTGCCAGTTCTCGTTTGCCAAGGAGAGCGGCGTGAAGTGCCTGTCCACTGCCACCACATCACGATGCATCCCACACTCGTTGTTAAGGAAATAATTCCTGAGATTGCACACCTCGCGGTTGTGGAGATCTTTGGCGTTAAGGAAGCCTCGACCTCCACACTTCCGTGAGATGTACAATCTCATAACTGACGAGCGTGGGTGTAGCATACGGTGTGTGGTGAGTAGTAGACGGACCCTCCGATCCAGGGCGTCCAGCTCGGTCTGAGTCCACCTTAGTATGCCAAAGGAGTATATGAGTATAGGCATTACCCAGGCGTTGAAGGCGCGCACTTTATTGCCTCCTGACAAAAGACTGTTAAGGACTTTTGTGAGCCGACTGAAAAAGCGCTCCTTCACCGACCGTCTAATACCCTCGCCCTCAATACCCAACGACTGTGACATACCAAGGTATTTATAGGTTTCTGATTCAGAGATAGATCTGAAAGACATTGTCTCAGAAAGTTGTAAATTTGTTGAATTTACAACCTCCCCCAGCTGTACATGCATAACCGCACACTTATCGACACCAAACTCCATTCTGATGGCGGTACTGAAAACTTCTGTGGTTTTTAATAGCACCATCAAGTCTTGGTTATTTGGCGCAAATAGCTTGAGGTCATCCATGTACAGAAGGTGAGAAATGACTTCACCCTCTCTCCGAAGCTGGCAACCTAACCCTGAATCCTTCAGCAGGGTGCTAAGGGGATTCAGAGCTAGGCAGAACCACAGGGGACTCAGACTGTCACCCTGAAATATTCCTCGCTCGATCCTTATAAAGTCCTGCGGGCCAGGGCGGTCATCTCCACCTCCTGGTTGACGAAGGACTGTGATCCACTGCCTCATACACGCACTTAGGAAGGATATTAAAGCTGCATCAAGTTTATACAGCTCCAATAGCCTTCTCAGCCATGAGTGAGGCACCGAATCATAGGCCTTCTTATAGTCAATCCAGGCGGCCGAGAGGGCCCCCCTGTTCCGCCGAACTTGCTGGCATATGGTCATGTCTATGAGGAGGAGCTCTTTAGTACCACGGGACCCAACCCTACATCCATTTTGAGCGGAGGCCAAAATGTTGTTAGCGACAATGTGCGCGTTAATTTTTGCTCTCAAAATGGATGTAAGGAGCTTGTAAAGTGTAGGCAAGCACGTGATGGGTCTGTAGTTCTTCGCTTCCGTGGTACTACCGGACTTGTAGAGCAGGAAGGTTACACCAGTTGTTAGGGAAGGTGGGAGGGAACCGAGCTCTAGGGCTTGTTGGAACTGCGTTGCCAACCGTGCGTGCGAGCATCGAAACCATTTTAGCCAGAAGTTGTGCAATCCGTCCGGTCCAGGACTTTTCCAGTTCTGGGCCGTACGGATGGCACAACTTACGTCGTCGGGGCTGATGGTGATAGCCCCCATAGGTTCGATGTTCTCGCATTCACGTTTGACAACGTCTATCCAACCGCCCTCCGTGTGTTCCACAGGCACTGACCAGATGCTACGCCAAAAATCAGTCATGGCAGTAGCATCCGGCAGCCGCACGTCGGACACACGAGAGTCGGTTTCCTCCCACCTCCGGTACACCTTCCTTTGGTCACTTTGAAAAAGACGATTCTGCTGGAATCGATCCACACGCTTTCTGTAGCGGCGAATACGGTTTGCCCATGCATAGACTTTCTGCTTTAGAAAGTCGATGCGCTCTGTGACATTGGCCATGTAGTCGCGGGGTCTGACATCCGTCCCCGCGAACGCCTGGTTCACAAAGCGCATTACTCGGGGGCGGTTGTTGCCCCCCCTAAAGCAGATCAGCTTTGCAATGAGAGTCCTAAACGAGCTAATACGTCGCTCGATCCGCGCTTGCCATGCAGGGACACCTCCGGCGGTCCTAGGTGCACGTTCAGCGTCCGGAAACTTGACTCGAGCAACACGGCACGCCGCGATGGCTCCGCAGTACATGATCGAGTGCGTATCATCTAAATCTTTACTAGTCCGTAAATGTGGCTCTAGTAAAGCGTTTAAGGCTCCCACTAGCGCTAGATTGCGTCTATTTATAGGCAGACGTGGTAATCGTGGCCTAGAGTTGGTTGTGGCGCGATACTGCCTAACCGCCTCTTCCAAAGTCCTCCTCAGTTGCTCATTGGCAGATGTACTCACGCTCTGACTCGCAAAATCCCCCTCGTCGGTACTAAAATCAACCCGCGGCGCCCCCGGTGCCAGGTCGCGTGTTCCCGTCAGGCGCAGTGGCATATTCGTCGCCTGACGACGAAGGCGAGGAGCTGGACGACGCGGGCGGGGGTGGTGGTCGTGCGCTTTGTGCCGCTTTCGTGCGCGATCTCGTGATCATCTTCACTATTTCAAAATTTTTTCATCGCAGTTTGACAGGTCATACATATATCAAATCGGTGTATTTTGCTGCAGTTGTTCTTGAATACATGTTCCATGTTAAGTATATATTCTTTCATAGGAATAAAAATACACAAAAAACTGCTTGTAAAACCAAGAACGGCGATAAAAATACTATAAAAATAAATAAAATAGCGAAGAAAATTTCTTGACGCGTGTGTCAATGTCAGCGGTTGGTGTTTGTCTGTTTATTATTATTATTATTTTACATTTAATTGCTCTCGCTAGTACCAAACATATAAGCCTTATTGAGCTTATTGTGGGACTAGGATGACATGAGCAAGGTAATTATTTTAATAAAAGACTTAAGAAAACTAATTTTCCTAGATGATAAAATGCTCACCTCATTCTCACTCTCATCAGGTACAAAATCACTACTGCTGCCTGAGAAATCATCTTCATCACTTCCACTGTCTACTTCTTTCACAATCCCTAGAAAATTCAGTAAATATTTGTGATGAAATTTTTAGTGGCATCTGAGCTTGCAAAGGGAATGATGCACATCAAGGACATATCCTTTTTGGGAATATGGTTATAAGGGTTTCGTATTTTATGCAAAAGGGTGTTTTATCAATTCGAGTTTATTAACTAATGTATTGAGTTTATTGCAAAATCCACCCGAGAATCAGAATACAGTACAATCTCACTAATCCGACACTAATGCTGCCACAAGAGAGACGGATTACTGGAAAATTCAGATAACTAGATGTTAGAGCCAATCTCCATATTATTTTGATGTGTTTTTAGTATCTTAGAAATACATTTTACTAAAATACTAAATTCAAAGAAACTTCTACTGTAATCTGGAACAACATTTATAAAGAGACTGAAGTGCGATAATATAAGCATACATAGTAAATTAGGACATAGAATGATCATTTGTACCCCAAGGTTAGTGCCGGATTATGGAGGTTTCACTGTAGTTAAATTAGATATGTGAAGCTATTCAAAACCTCAAAAACTAAATTTATCTGCTCTTTTGATCTGCATTTACAAAAGAAAAATTTCAGCTAACCTTTAAATGTGAATGTGAAAACCAGCATCAAGTAGCTAACTCTTTTAAACTTTAGTAGTAGTATGAGATAAAACAGAGAGAGCTTACATGCACAGTGCAAAGACAAGTCCAACTTACTCTTCTTTATAATATCCTTAACAACTTTAGGTGTTGCCTCAGCAACTTTCTTAACAGAGTCCAAGTGCATATTTTTCCGAGGAGTCTTCAAAGGAGACTCTAATCTTGAAGAATTGTTCTGGAGATCTCTAACTTTATTCTGTAAGTGGTGTTTGGTGCGCCGTGACTTAAACTTGAACATATCTTGCCCTTCCACATCATCATTGCTGAATAAAGCTGAAACATGATAAATTATACTTAACACTAACCCTTTATAGGGCACACATATATATTGGACGGCAAAAAATTAAGACCCTACAACAACATCTACATGTTTCTTTAAGGTGATGTCTTAAATTTAAGGGGTTACACTATTTAAAAAACAAAAGCGTCTGTAGTAGAACAAAATATTAGATATGTATAAGCTTTTAAGTGACGGCCAAGCACTGCTTAACAATATCTTTACAAAAAAATCTATGTTTACAGATAAACTGATAAGATATATACTTTACACACTTAAAGAGGTTTCTAATAATTAATAAATCATTGTTTGAATATTATACCATGATTAGAAATACCAACACAGATCATATAAAAGCACCAACCTGTAGGTTTTTGCGAGGGCACATCATCAAAATCGTTGTCATCTTCCGAATGAGTGTCTTCTTGTACTTGGCGTTTCACAGGAGATAATTCCAAAAAATCCCCATATTTTTGGGGTTTATTCCTTCGTCTCACGGTCCGTCGAGGTGTCTCAGGAGTATCACTCATTTGTGCTAAATTATGCAGATTATTGAGGAAGGAAGATGCTAACGCACTGACAGTACTGACACAGAATAAGTAATTGCACTGAACAAAATTATAATTAAAGGTATTTCTTAGATGGATGATCGGATGGTGATACTATTGGTAAAATTTGTACTTTCGTTGCATAAATATCGGTAAGAGAAAAGAAGCAGATGCCTTTTACTATTAATATTAAATTTTGCAAAAGTGTACAGTTAGTTCAGTTCAGTTTTTGGTTCTTATGGCATCTGTCCATTGGGACAATTTTGCCAGCATCAAGGTCATGGAGACTATATATAGGAGCAAAATCTCTATGTATGAAAAGTGTCCATCAAAAAACAGTAATTAGTTGTAGGAGCAGAATTTCAGAGTACTGACACTAGCACACTACTGACATAAACGAAGTCCCGCGCTTCCAACTTACCTATGGATGGTATAGAAAAGGATGCCAATCTCTTATGCCAGAATTGTTGCAAAAGTGACCGCTTTCAGCTTTAAATAATAGTTCCTAATCTCTCCGGTGGCGCTAGTTAGGCTCTGGGACATGAGTATAACATGAACCAACAAATAACCCGACCAAATTACGTAGGTTGTTTTTGGTAGTATTTCGGTGTATGGTGGCGCCGCCTAATTACTGTTTTTTGATGGACACTTTTCATACATAGAGATTTGGCTCCTTTATATAGTCTCCATGAACTTACCTTTACTTACTTAAAATTACCATGTTTAAGCAACTAAATAATTATCTTATCTTATCTTATCCAATCCAAGCCAAATGTCATTGTCAATTTGATCTCATCTCTGTTAGCTGTCAATTTGTCGGCATGCTAGGGTACGCACGAACAAGCAACTTAGTCGCCATTGTCGCCAAGCGATTTATTTGTCTCTTTTCGACAAATAAGTCGCCTTGCGACTAAGTTGCTCGTGATGCGCGCACGAGAGCGACTTTTGTGTTTTGTGTCCGCAACTATTTTGTCTCTCACATCAAGCCTATGGGTAAGTATGAAAGTGCGCCCATGTAGCGACGCAATACTATTAGCCGCTTCTCCAGACTACGCGGCGCGAAGCCGCGAACGCGAGTGTGGAGTCGATTTCGCTGATTAGCGAACTAGACTCCACACTCGCGTTCGCGGCTTCGCGCCGCGATTCGCGCAAGAGTGTGGAGGGACCTTTACTTATTCTGTGGTTTCACGTAATATTACACATTGTATTCACAGAGAAAATAAATTATAGTCTGTCAAACAACGTTGCCAGTAGAAAAAGGCGCGAAATTCAAATTTTCTACGGGACGATAATTAGCGCCTACATTCTTTTAATTTTCCGCTTTTTTCTACTGACGGAAATGGCTGAACTGACTTTGAGCGCCCTCCAGACCTCTCCAGACTATGTGGGTGAATCGCGGCGCGAACATCGCGACGTTGATGTATAGGGTATCGCGAGTGTGGAGTCTAGTTCGCTATTCAGCGAAATCGACTCCACACTCGCGTTCGCGGCTTCGCGCCGTGATTCGCGCATGAGTGTGGAGGGCCCTTATGGTCGTACCACACCATCGCACAGCATCAAGGTAAGTAAGAGCGAGAAAGCGATATCTCTTTCTCACTCTTACTTACCTTGATGCTGTGCGATGGTGTGGTATGACCATTATGACCACACTCGCACAACTTCACGGCAATTTCGCAGTTTGGTTGAGGTTTGGTTTGCGGCAAGATGGCGGAAAAGCATGCAACTTTGTATGAAATTTCAATGCAGATCTCTCGTCTAGCCGCGCCTGAGACGTGATACTTCCCAGCCTAATATAAAGAACGTAATAACAATGCATGTTTGAGAAAAGAATATTTTGACTCTTGACTTGCTCTTGACTCTACTATAGCAATAGACTGTGGGAAACCGGCCTGTTTTGGAAAAAGTCGACATCTCTTCCATGGTATAGTATCTCTGAAGAGGAGTAATGTAATGCTGATAATAATGCCATCTCTGGGTTATGCTGGACATATATTCCTCAGCCGTGGTGCCCTGCTGAGCTAAAAAGCGGTATCTCAATTGAAGATTGCATGCAAATAAGTACCTTAAATTTGAATCATAACGTTCCATTTCCAGTTCATTCGTTTTTGAGATACCGCCTTTAGCATAAGGAGGGCTGAGTGTGGCTAGATATCATTCTTGTGTGTAGATAGTAGAAAACAAAATATACCAAAACAAATATTTAAGCAGGTAACTTAATCGTATTTAATTAAATCTAGAAGAATATATTTTAATAAAAAATGTTTTGATAGTGTTACTAACCTTACGTTGCAAATGAACTAGGAAACAAAATAAATTTGAAACGTAAAAGTAGTTTTTTTAATATGTAGTGCAAACACCGTACAATGACAGACTGACGTATTTAGACGAATAAAAAAACCAAATGACGTTTGGTTTGACGGGAAATTTTGAAATTATTTCTAAGTTGTTTTTTAATATAAATTCCGTTTAAACATATTTTTGGTCAGATTTATGTTAAGATATTAACAAACAGCGTTTCTTTATATCACAACCAACCTTGTAAGTTGTGTTGAGTTGTGCTCTTACTCATTCAACCAAACCAACGCAGGCAAGATGAAAAGCAATGCCGGCCGGGCCGCGCCGAATCTGTGTACCTTCTTGTATGTACATCGGTATAAGGGCAAGGTAAGTAAATTTTCGAGTTTATAATATATATATACCTCCTGAACATTTATTTATTATTTCATCTTTATCAAAAGCTTTGATAGAGGCTTCGGGTAAAGCATATTTATGAAATGTTGGCGATGGAACATGGAACATTGTAACATTTCAAATAACAGCCGTTGAACTAGCAGCATTCTTAGTGCCCGTAAGGCCCGTCATACACGTTGCTCTGATTATCATAATTAAGATACTATTTTCCGTGCCTAGGTCTTAATCTGATAAATCAACTACAACCTGCCAAAATTAGAAAGACATACATCTACTGATAAAATCCAACCACAATACGTTACCTTTGTCGACATTTTACATGAATAATATCCCGATTCACTGATTTCTTGTTACCTAACATTAAATGTGACAATAGCACACCCTTAAAATGCATGCTCAACACTTGTCCTGTTTCGCTGTAAAATAACCTTTTTATACTTTTGATAACATCTTAACTGTTAATATATTTTCAGGTATTAAAAAGCTTTCAGAATAAAGTTGCGACACGGCAGGTATCGTGCTTTTCTTCGATAAGTTTTTCGATGTTGTCAATGGCAATTTCAGTGAACCTAAAAAAGGAAAATCTACCTAATCTAATGCGCTGTAACACCCAGATCACCGCACCACAAATTGTGGATAAAAAGCTTGAATGTTCTCAAAACTATGAAATATGCGACAAAAATGGATCTAAATTAAATCAAAAAAAGTTGGATCAAACTATTGAAGCTTTCCAAGTTATTTTGGGATCAAGAAGAAGAAATGAATTAGGGTGCCTCTAATTATTGTTTAAAACATAGTCAGGAAATAAATTGTTACATACTTGCTGTTAAGTTATTTTCACGGAAGTGCGCTTAAAGCGTCGCTGTATTTGCATGTGTCTTAGTTACTTGGAATGGAACGTATGTAAATAAGTAGGTACTTATAAATAATATATTGTACTTGATTCAACATAAGTTTTCATTTATTTATTCTGAAAAACTGATTTATGTAGTTTTCTAAGCAAATGGAAATTGGTACGACAAAGATTACTACATAAATCAGTTTCCAATATTAAAGTTGTTACATGTAGGTAAAGAACCCATAAGTACGTGTGTGTGTGTGTGTGTGTGTACATGTGTGCGTGTTTACTGCATATACAGTCTCATTAGTTGAGAGCAGGACCGCTAGGGGCAGCACTAGTAGAGACGTGAACGTGAAATGTCCGAGAGTTTCTTATCTATTACAGTAATAACATATACTAATCTATGATCTCTTCTATAGTTGGTCAAAGGACTGTTTTTAAAACATAGACAGAGAGAATCATACTATCTTTGTCACACTAGTACTAGCACCCAAAAGAAAAGGATGAGTATAGTTTTCTTTGTTCTTATTTACTGACAATTTGGTTTGACCAACTATAAAAAAAACCGGCCTAGTGCGAGTCGGAATCGCGCACCGAGGGTTCCGTACTTTTTAGTATTTGTTGTTATAGCGGCAACAGAAATACATTATCTGTGAAAATTTCAACTGTCTAGCTATCACGGTTCATGAGATACAGCCTGGTGCCAGACAGACGGACAGCGGAGTCTTAGTAATAGGGTCCCGTTTTTACCCTTTGGGTACGGAACCCTAAAAATCATGACATGTTGTTTTATCACTTTATCAGTATTTATGCCATCCACGCACGGTAAAAAATCATATATTTTAAAATATTTTGTAAACGACTGCAGTTATGACTACGGTTATTAAGAAACAATAATAGGACGTTTAATATTCTTTCAAACGACACCTCACATGAACCGATCGGTCCCGTAGGACTCAAGACACAGAATAAATAATAGTACTACGTACAGAAGGTTCACTGTTAGACAAAAACTCTTGTTTAGATATACCGAACGTGCCTAAACATTGCCGATTAGACCGAGCTCTTTCAAAAGGCGTGGCATGGGCGTGTCTGCCGCTAGGGTTGGCACCGTCCAAACCGATTACTGTCATGTCACCTATTATTGTGTTTTGTTTAACGTAGTTTAACACACTCAGCAATCATAAATTTAAGGTGTCGTTCGGATCCCGACCGCAACTGCACTACTGCGACAGTATTGCAGCGCGACTTTACTGTCGACTGCATTATTGCCGCAAATATCAAAAATCCGGGCAGCGACATCGATTTTGACATTTGCGGTAGTAATGCAGTCAATATTGCCACGCTGCAATACTGCTGCAGTGGAAGGGACTGTGAATTGTATTTTCAAGGGAAGTGAAGAAAATAAAAATTTTTACATCATTTTTAATTTATTTGCTCAACTTATTGACAATGTCGAAAATCACAGTTAATATTCTGACGGTTGTTATGTAAAAGGTAAGTTTAATTAATTACACGAACAACTCCGGACATGGGTATAAAATGTTTGTATTACTATTTATTGGCCACAATGTTTAACAATACAAAGTTACCTAACTTGGGTAGATCAAACTCACACAAGTCTTACAAATGTCTTGTTAAAATATTGCTGTATCAACAGGATATTACTAACATTTGCTTCGTTTGCGACTACTACTGATTGAAGCAATACATTATCATAATTTCTGTTGACACAGCAATCTTGGATGATGTTTAAACAACAAAGTGGTCGGGGTTATTAATGAACGATTGTAATTTTGGATCAACAAATATTGATGAATCAAGTGAGCAAGATGAGCCGACGTACCGCCGACGGTGGTGACTCGCGATACAATCGACGAAGCGCAACCAACTACACAATACTTTTAATACATACTTCACTCAAATTAAATTATCCATACATATAAATAATGAAAACAAAAAACTTGTGTACGTGTGTGTTTGTAATACCTATGGAAAATTCAAGAAACATCACAACATTTTATTGGAATATTCTTATGATGCAATAAAAATTACGGCTTCACCTGTGATACCACTTACAATTTAGTACTTAGAAATATTTTTACTTTAATGGTGGGATCGTAGCTCATCTATATACAATACCAACGATTTTAATAGACTTCTTACAATCACTCGAGTCACCTAAGCTTCTACAAATGCTACCCGCAGGGTTACTGCAACGGTGTCTCACGCGGACTATTCCCTACTTCATTAATGCCGTCTTAGACACCGTTGCGGGCAACCCTACGCAATGCGAGCTTTTCAGATTAATTGCATTCAAATACCGTTCTACTTCAACCATTATGTTCAAAAGTTCCTACTTTTAAACATCTACCGAGAAATCTTATTTAATGGATATTTTGCACGGGAATGAGATTATCTTGTTGAATAAATTCAATTTGATTATGATTATCCGAACTGAAAAGCTACTTTTAATTAAATATTTGTTTCGTTACGTTAAATAAAAATATTGTTAGCCGATGATTTCGCGTAATCATATGATTAAATTTACATGACATGTATATTGGATACTTTCTAGACATGAGCTTCGTATTCGTTATACAATAGCAATAATTTACACAAAAACATAACCGCAACAGTGCAAGAGAATTTCCACATAAACGACATGCAGAAAAAAGATAACTCCAAGCCTTAACATATATCGATAATCTCCGCTACATCCGAACTACGGCAACGCGCAAAAAGCGTCCAAACTCCGTAAATCTACACATTAAAAGTAATAATTATAAAGCGGCGCCACTAACTGACCGCGAGAGACAAAAATATTAGGATCGAATATCGTCTTGAGATCAATCATAGTAAACAAAAGGATGAATCCGTGGATCCACGACTACACAAACTAGTCCATCGCACTCGTCGCCACTATACTACATCCTTGAGGCAGGATCACGGTCCATCGAATGCCATATGACGCGTCCTCAACTCAACATTCCTATCGGATACACGACGGATAATAATAAACGGACGACGCCAGTTTTCTTTAGGCAAAAGACGAGCGGTACTACGTGTCAGCGTATTTTTCCAGTCACGCATACCGATACCCCGCCTATCTACTTGCCTCACTTCGCTTCTATACTTTAAATTTTCTCGCACAAGGAGGGACAGATCTAGTCGTTAAAGATATATTATGTCATTTTAACAATCTTCTCCATCCCCACCACAAAGTAAAACTCGCGTAGAAGTTTCAAGAGGGCAAAACGGGCGGTCCGTGCGTCCACACCGAATATTGGCACGTAGGGAAACGTCGAGCGCATTATCTGAGGGATATAGTATGCATTATTTCAGATGATTTTTTCGGGCTCGGGCCCCAATCTGTTAAGCAAAAGGTATCATTTCCTTTATGCAGGGGTCACACCGCGTACTGCTAATAGCCCCGACATAAGAAACGGGAACGAGCCCATTTAAAAAGCAAATTTACGATTGTATTTATATGGTTCAAATTCACGAAACGGTCCATTCGGAGATGACACGTTTTGTTATCTCCAAACAAGAGACCACTCTGATCTTTCTCCGAATGAGCTGTCACTTAAATTTGAACCTTAATAGTTAATACTATTACGATAGTTGCATTTTACGCAGCACGGCTGCTTTGGTACGTGCTTAAGACCGCTCTTGAGAGAAACAAAGGCTTGTTTAACAAATTAGGGTCCGAGGCCGAAAAAAATCATAGTATATCCTCGGGATACGTTCACTGTTCAGCCGACAAGGAGTTTCGGGCTCGCCAGGCGGGCGTGTGCGCGTGTGCGCGTGTGCGCGTGTGCGCGTGTGCGCGCGTGCTTGTGCTTGTGCGTGCGAGCACGGGCTCCTAGGCCTGCTTGGCGCGCTTGCGCGGGGGCCCGATGGGCGGGATCTGCTGCTGCTGCGTGGCGAGCGCGCGGAACGCCTCGGCGATCAGGTGCGGGTGCGACGAGATCATGTTCTTCCAGCCCGCCGTGTCCATCACGTCCGTCGCGTGCGACCTGACAATAAACACCATCTTTATATATTGGCACGTCACGTCGCGTCACGTTATTTACGATATCCGATTCATTAGTCTCGTGATGATTTTACAGAACTACGTATCGTTTTACGGACGGTTCTTTGTTAGCCCGAAGTTGGATGCCAAACGTGCAATATATCGTGCCGTATCCGAGCATTAGGATAACACAAAGATATTTTCACCACACCAGCCGGTAAAGGCTCTCTTGATTGTTCAGAAGCTGTTGAGAAAGTTGCATTTTATCCACATGAGGGGCAAAGTAATCGAATGCAAATTTTGAGTTGTTTCCTTATATTGGCTGGTAAAATAGACTTAAATGAAGATTTTGAATAATAAATATTTAGTAACATTTATTTTTAATTGATTTGCTTTCATTTTGTTTGATATTTTGCAGTTAGTATTTTCCTCGTGTTAGTGAAAATTTGTGTTTCACTGTGTGACAAAATTTGTTTAACCCTCGTGCCTTAAAACCCTCGCAACGCTCGGGATTCCATTTTTCTATTTTGGAATCTTTCGCTTGCTCGGGTATCAATATTGGCACGAGAGGTTAAACAACAACTTTGCCCCCTTGAAAAACAAATAACTATTTTACGAAATGTATGTATGTTGTAACTAACATAGGTACAAAGAAAATAATAAATCAAGTATACTAACGTATTGATGAAGTCTATGGTCTGCGCCTTGAGCTGGTCGGCAGAGTGCAGGTCGGCCAGGATGAGCGTGTCGGCCGCCGTCTCCACGGACAGGTTGAGGCACAGCGCTTCCTCGCACATCACTTTTAGCCGCTCCAGCGCGTACTGAAACAGACGCATACCTGTTAATTATGGTACGGCGGGGACCAGTTCAATAAAATAAAGCCCTACTTTAAGATGAGCAAAAATATTATCCCCCATAGGTACTTTTTAACCAGACGAGATTTCAACTCAATGCTACATTAAAAAGAACCCTGTTTTTCCGTCCGTCCGTCCGTGATGTCCACGCGGTTGTATATCTCACGTTACCTTGTCAGCGGCGGCGAGCAGGTCGTCGGCCATCTTGTCCAGGTTGGGCGCGCGGCCGGTGTAGATGAAGCGCAGCATCTCGCGCAGCACCTCGTGGTCCACGTCCGTGATGTCCACGCGGTTGTATATCTCACGTTACCTTGTCAGCGGCGGCGAGCAGGTCGTCGGCCATCTTGTCCAGGTTGGGCGCGCGGCCGGTGTAGATGAAGCGCAGCATCTCGCGCAGCACCTCGTGGTCCACGTCCGTGATGTCCACGCGGTTGTATATCTCACGTTACCTTGTCAGCGGCGGCGAGCAGGTCGTCGGCCATCTTGTCCAGGTTGGGCGCGCGGCCGGTGTAGATGAAGCGCAGCATCTCGCGCAGCACCTCGTGGTCCACGTCCGTGATGTCCACGCGGTTGTATATCTCACGTTACCTTGTCAGCGGCGGCGAGCAGGTCGTCGGCCATCTTGTCCAGGTTGGGCGCGCGGCCGGTGTAGATGAAGCGCAGCATCTCGCGCAGCACCTCGTGGTCCACGTCCGTGATGTCCACGCGGTTGCGCTTGCGCTCCTCCATCTCGTGCTCGAACATGGCAGCGAACACAGGACTCCGCGCTGGAATAGTACGACAACGTATGTTAACAAGGGAACTAGATCATCACCCAAGCTTGCGTTCTATTTCTGGGATTAGGTCAGATTCGGTCCTAGCTAACCCGGCACAAGATTTATATTGACAGTGTGAAACTGTGGAAGTGTCATCATTAATGCTAAATTACCATGAAAAAATTTCATTTGTAATGACACTGCTATACTTTTTCACGTTCCCCCTTATTCTTTAAACTTTACGAGCCTGAATTAGTTAAATTATGTTTTGTCCCTTTCTTATAAATACACAAGTCAAAATGACAGATGCAGACAACAATTCATAGCTAATTCAGGCTTGTAATGCGTTTACGAATAACGCCAAAAGTGTGTGCAGAGTTAACTTTGACGGACTCAATAAATATAAAATTGAAAGCGCATAAACATTTGTAGTAGTGGGGCAAGGCTGACCTGCAAGTCGCCTAACGAATATTCTGTCGTTGCTGTTCAATATACTCTTCGACCCCCGTTCCCCATCTTACGTAACGGAAAGATTTAACTATCTGGCTGAAGGCAGTGATCACCGCTTACGATCGAGTTCTAATCTCACGCTTGCTATTCCTCCTAATAAGACGCGATCGTATGCAAATTCTTTCACGGTTCGCGCTGTGAAGTTGTGGAACGAGTTGCCCCTGTCGCTCAAACAGTCCCAGTCTGTAGCGTCACTCAAGGCTAATCTGAAGCAGCTTTGGCTTTCCAATCAGCGTGATCTCGTTAAGTACTAACCTTTATTTTTATTTTCTTACACTTGTGATCTTTATATATATTATAATATATATTTAGTATTGTATGTATATATGCTAGTATGTATTTTATGTATTTTAATCTATAGTGTTATTTCTTTTTTTTAATATTAATTTGTACATCCTGTAAGTTTGTCTATCTGACCTGGCTATAGTTTTCCACTCATCTACTCGAAGGTTAGCTGGAAGAGATCCCTTATAGGGATAAGTTCGCCTTTGTACTTCCATTACTATAATTTATTTTTGTAAACCTGTGTTGTGTACAATAAAGTGATTACTACTACTACAACTACTACTATTCTTTAGATATGTTTTAGGTGTAGCAGTTCTACCAAAACGGAAGAACTTGAATTTTTTTCTTAATTTAGCACTTTACAGAACATAATTTTCCATTACAAATCGGTTGCCATAAAATTCTTCCTAATCTGTTACAGCTCTGAGACCTGACGTAACTTTTCCGCTCTACTGGCATGTCCAACGACATTAATTAACTAATTTGTAACGATGGCCAACTAATTGGCAAACAGATTTTCAATCTGTAATTTAGATTGAGTTATACAGGTGAGTATCTATCTTTTATTGTATTGTATATATACATATAAATACATTTAACAATGTAATCTACCTACACAGAATGTTTAAAGGATCTAAATTGCTAACCAAACAAAATTGGTACACTTGAAGAAAAATACGTATTTTGCGAACCCGTTTCGGCTATAGCGTAAAGTGGTTTCCCCTTACCAATGTTTACAATAGGGGTTATTAGGGGTCATCCATGAATTACGTCAAACGAATTTCTAGGTTTTTCGAAACCTCCCCCCTCCTTGTCACATTTGGTCACATTTGGCAAACCCTTCCACCCCTGGTGTGACATCACATTTTTTAAACGAAAACGGCAAATCGAATTAAGTATTCTTAATATTTTATCAAAATATTTTTGACAAAAGAAATATTAGTTATTTTATAACCCAGAATTGATTACCTAGGAAAGAAAATTAAATGTATAAACATTCCAAAAATAATATAATAAAATAAATATTCCAAAAACTTGTTATTTAACTGTCCAGCGAATAAAATAAAAAATAATCTAAATAAGTTAAAGTAACGTCACAAAGTTTGTGACCCCCTTGTCACAACATGTCACATTTTCTTGACCCCCTCCCTCCCCCTAAACTCGTGATGTAGTTAATGGATGACCCCTTACTGTACTTACTTAGATATACAGGTACTGTTATATTTCTCGCATTGTCCGGCGGTCCAAAACTGACGAATGCGCCACTTAAAAACAGTTATTGTTATCATGACCAAGCGGACTAGAAAAGTGCAGGCACCGAGTACCGTCCTACTTTTTTCTACTCTTTTGGGTGCAGCAGTAATTTGCTCTCGTTCCGAACTTTCTGGTACACCAGTTTGGGAGCAAGCCCTGGTGACTGGAATGTAGGCTGGACGCCCTGATTGTTCGGTTTTACTTTGCGAGATAAAGTGAAGAGTTGTATAGCTATTGTTTAAACTCTCTTTCAAATTACTTTGTTTGAAAACTGTTTGTTAGATAGAGTTAATAATTTGTATACCTTCATATCATAAAACTCTGATAAGGTAAACATGTAACGACTAACGCATTAAATAATAACTATATAAGAATATAATTAATATATTTATGTATACCTATTGTAACGAAATAATAACGAAATAACGACAAGAATGTGCTACGAGTCCTTCGGGATATTGCCGAATGCGTCATACTTCAATACAACAAAACCAGTATTGCGTTGTATTTATATTAGGAGAGGAAAAACTGAGCGGAAATTCTGAGCTCCTAACCGCGTTTGTGACATTATTGTTATCGTATAGACCCGCTGCGAGTTATTAGTGCTAACTGAACAATATGAACATACCTATTACTAGGCTGTTTAATGTTTATCAAATTCTCATGTAATTGCCTAACGCATTTTTCTTTTCGTGTTTTATATTGAACATTGGTATCTATAGAAAATTTTGTGTAAGATATACAAGTGGATAGATAATTATAGTTAACCTTAGATATAAATATTTTTAACATTACAGTCCCGGGTCAACTGTTTATGCAAGTAGCTAACTTATGAAGCCATTGTAGCCACTAGAGCGTACACATAAGTGCGTTGCGTAGGTACCGCGGCCGTGACAAAATTGATATTGATAAAAGTGATAAAGAACAAATGAGAAGAGAAGTTGAATAGGATTTCAGTACCATTGTTAAAGCTGTTAACGGTCAATTCGTTTTATCGATGGTAAGTGAAGTGTGTTAGTATTTAAAAATATGATTTAAGATTTAAGGAAGAGTATTACCTGCTAATATAGCTTTATGCGCCTGGAACTCCCTGCCGCCGACCGCCAGCGTGACGTCAGAGAATCGCTCGTTGTCGAACAGCGCGCCCAGGTCGTCCGAGAGCCGGCACTCGGGCACTTTAAACTGCACCACGTTGCTCTGCCCGCTGATGTTTATGCTGTCCGCGACTACTGACACTTCGCAGAATATCGTTAACTTGTCTTCTGGTAGGAGTCCATTTGCTTCGTCTAGTAGAAAATCTCTGGAATTGAGAATTTTATATGTTATGCTTGAATATAGGTTATTAGGCCAGGTTTATGTAAGAATACGATTGGGCAATAAAGCTAAAGTATAGACACGAAAAAATCTGGTCATGGATGATATGGTAAATCTTTTAAATGAATGAGGATTTTCAAGCAGCGCTTATTTTAATGATTTGTGAAAATTAAACCACACAATAAAAAAAATCATTAAGTTGTCTGAGACTGTCAGCATTATATATTAGACCATACCTATGTTTTGTTGAACAGCGTCTTCGGACAGTCTTTACCAAGTTTTCCTGTTAACTTTTTTATTTTATTTTTAACTGGATATTTAAAATACCTAGTCGGCTCATAAGTTCTGTCATATACATAGTATCAAATAAAATCAAAAGTTTAAGTTTATTCCGTATAATTTGTACAGCGTTTGAAAGCTTATAAACTAGAGAATCTAAATGTATAACATTTATTCAAAATGACCGCCATAATTATCTACACAGGCTTGAAGTCTTCGTGGCCAGTCGTCAATGGATTCACGCACCACTTTCATGTCGATATTGGCCACTGCCGTAGCAAGAGATTTTTTCAGCGAGTCTAGATTTGCATGAGGTTTTGAGCACACCTTTTCCTCTAAATACTGCCATATTTTATAGTTTAAAGGATTAAGATCTGGGCTAGAGGAGGGCCAATCTTCATGCCGTATAAAGTCGATTTTATTGGAGGCGAGCCAGGCTTGTGCAGACTTTGCCTTATGGGCTGGAGCAGAGTCCTGCTGGAAAACCCAATGCTGGTTTAGAAACATCGTATGGGATATTAGTCAACACCGTGTCTTGGTGGTACACTTTGGCACTAGTTTTTACTCCTTTCTCACAAAAATGCATACTAGTGACGCCCGCATAAGAAACTCCCAGCCAAACCATCACAGATGAAGGGTGATGACCTCTTTGAATACGGGGAATGCTATTAGACGCTTCTTTACTATTGCGAGCGTACACTCTATCATTTTGTTTATTACAGTTTTCTTCTATGTCAAAAATTTTCTCGTCCGAAAACAGTATACAACGGTGCTTATTTTTAGCGTACTTCTTCAATAAAGCTTTAGATCTTTTAAGCCTTAAAGCTTTAAGCCGACCATTGAGAAGATGGCCAGTTTTTCGTTTATAAGCACGAAGTCTCAGGTCTTGATTAAGCACTCTTTTCACCGTGTTTTTGCTCAAACCCATCTGGAGGGCCATAACTTTTTGTTTCCTAGCGGGATTTCTGGCAATGCGTGCCCTAATTGCTTGTACAACCGCTGGAGTCCTAGCTGTACGCGGACGACCGCTTCTTTTCTTGTCATTTAAACTAGAGACCTCACTGTATCTTTCTATGGTACGATACACAAATCTTAGAGAGAATTTTAAATTTTCAAGTAGCTTAAAAATTTTAGTCGGCGAGTGACCACAACGATATAGTGCAATTATTGCGGTACGGCTATCTTTAAGCGTCCACTCCATGTTGAAGAAAACAGAAAATTGCAAAATTATACTACTCAAATATTTAATAAAGATTCGAAATTCAAATGCAGAACGGTTTTTGTTTTAGGAGTTCCAAATTTAAATTTTAAAGACCAGTGACAGAACTTATGAGCCGACTAGGTAGGTTATTTGACTAATTTTTGAAAATGGTTTTAATTTATTGTTTATGACTTAATAATTACACTACATTGATATTTCCGTGAAATTTCCTGTATTAAATATAAAAAAACAATGTTAAAGTTTATTTATTTTGAACGCGCCTTAAACGCTGTTTTTGCAAAGGAGCTAATCACGTGACACGTGTGACGTCACGCGCAAGTAAACTCAGTCAATGACCTTAGTTAATCTTATGGTTTATGTGCATTGAATTCATTATTTCACTGTAAAATGGTATATAAGTGGTGTATCGTGCCGCAATGTTCAAGTACGACTATAAAAAAACCAGACAAATCGTTTGTTTCCATTCCAACGAATCCCAAAAAAGAAAAATGTGTTTAAAACTAGCGCGAAGAGACCCAAAGAGCATTTTAGCGCATATAAATGTTTTTATGTGTGAAGACCACTTCGATGTAAGTAATATTTAACTGTAAATAAATATGGTAATTAAAGCAACGGATTTTGTTATTTAACGAAACAAGATCTAGGTTTTTAATGTATTACTACATAACCTCATAACATAGCTCTTTCAGCATTAGTAGGTAGTTGGTAACATACTTTTTCTTTCAAACTAAAGTGCAGTATGGAGATACTATTCTCGTCATCGTATTCTATATATACATCGTCGTCGTATTCGTATCATCGAAATCGAAATATTCGTAAATAAACAATTTCTACGTATACTCACACAGCTGTTTTTACATTTCTAAGTTCCACAGCATAGTAATCCGGATTATCTTTAAAGAAAAGTGCAACCATTAATGCGTCTATGTCTGGTAGGTTGCCGCTATCAGCTTTCACATATTTCGGCTCCATTTTGAGATTCTTATGAATATTGTGCTACTAGATATACGGATAAATCGGAATATATCAGAAAACTGTGGAACAATAACTAAAATTAACTAAATACAAATAAAACAGTTAAAACACTCAAGGCAATCAAGAATGTTTACCCGCGTGTGACGTCATCCGAGCGTTGACCAATCACAGAGCGTTCACGTCCCTGATGAAATTTCAAAAAATATTAAATTTTCTTTCGTTTATTTTCCAAAAATAAACAATTTACATTCAAATATAGTGAAATATACTTTATTAGTTTATTATCTTTCAGGATGACAGCAATTCGTTATATATTTTTAATGTTGTCAAATACCCTACCCTATTCCATGGTCCTTTCACAATAGCTAACATTTTTCTAGTTAACTTCAGATTGAGGTAGTTCGAATATTTTTTTAAATTTTGGTTTATTACAGAATAATGCCTCCCATATAAAAGTTTACCCGCGTGTGACGTCATCCGAGCGTTAACCAATCACAGAGCGTTCACGTCACTGATGAAATTTCAAAAAAATATTAAATTTTCTTTCGTTTATTTTCCAAAAAATAAACATAATTTACATTCAAATATAGTGAAATATAATTTATTAGTTTATTATCTTTCAGGATGACAGCAATTCGTTATATATTTTTAATGATGTCAAATACCCTACCCTATTCCATGGTCCTTTCACAATAGCTAAGATTTTTCTAGTTAACTTCAGATTGAGGTAGTTCGAATATTTTTTAAAATTTTGGTTTATTACAGAATAATGCCTCCCATATAAAAACAACTTTCAGTGCTTGGAGTAGCAAGTCCTAACTACCTCAAGTAGGTGGAAAAGTGTTAAAACAAGTATTTTTTGGTAAGATGACATTCTATTGAGCGTAAAACAACTTGAGAAAATATAAATACAATTGTACCATTATTTTTTATTTATTTATTTTAAACTTTATTGCACAAGAACAAGTACAAAACGCGGACTTAATGCCTTGAGGCATTCTCTACCAGTCAACCACTGGGCCAAACAGAAATTGTTAAGGTGGGTGCAGTGCGATGCGAAATTTTTTTTTTCTAAATATAAATTCTAATACTAACGCCAATATACAAACTAGTAATATTTATATTCTATAATACCTTTATAAACTACATAAATAAACAATATAAATACATATACAAATTTATCATATAATATACATAAATATATATTTGCATGTGCGGGGAAGGGAGGAGGGGGGGGGGGGTCCCACTAGACAGTATCTAGCAGGTGCTTGTAGAGCATTCGTTTGAAAGTCAGCTTGTTTGGGGCTTGTCTAATCGTTAGAGGGAGCGAATTCCAAAGACGGATTGCTTGAACAGCGAAAGAAGACGTGAGAAAACCGGTATGGTGAGGGAGAACAGAGAGTTTAAGAGAACGGGCAGCACGCAGCTCGCAGCCTGGGCGCGGGGTAATAAAGCTGAAGTTACATTTGAGATATTCTGGAGTGATGGGCTCAAATAGGATAGAGAAGAGTGAGGAGAGTATTCGAAAGGATCGGCGCTGACGTATGGGGAGCCACTTGAGCTGGCGGCGGTAGCTGGATATATGATCAAACTTTCGAATTCCAAAAATGAACCGTATTCCGTTGTTTACCAGTCGATAGAGTTTGTTGAGAGAATTTTGATCCATGTTGGTTGTGCACACATCAGCATAATCAATGAGCGGGAGGATGAGTGCTTGAACGAGCAATTTCTTTGTGCATACCGGAAGGAAGTTTTTGAACCGGTAGAGTGTGTGTAAGGTACAGGTGACCTTCCGACTGATCTCAGAAAGTTGCCCGACCCATGAGAGATGCCTGTCAATGATTAAACCGAGGTAGCGGTAGAGGTAGGTAGAGTAGAGAGAGACAGCATTGTAGCAGGTAGCGAGTGAAGATTATCAGAAAACGCTGTTCAACAAAATATAGGTACGGTGGAATATATGTGCCATTTTCAATCAAAAGGGTACTTATTGTCGATAGTCAATAAGGCGCCATTTCCATAGAGCTTCAATTTGAAATCAACCTTATTGATAACCGACAATGTGGTACCTTTTGGTTGAAAATGTCACATATAATGCTGAAACTCACAAACAACTTAACGTTATATTATGATTGTATTTTTATTATGTAGTTTGATATCCACAAATCATTAAAAAAAGCGCTAGTAGAAAATCCTCATTCATTCAAAAGTTTTACCATATCATGCATGACCAGATTTTTTCATGTCCATACTTTAGCTACTCATAATTTTGATAGTTCCATAGATTACAAGTGAATTATGTACAATAGGTAGATCACAGAGCTTCGATGATGTTTTAGATTTACAATCAAAATTTTCTGACAGTTCTGTAATGATATCCATTCTGTACTAGGTCAGCATAGGGACACAAAACTAAGCCCACGTCGGCATGTCTCGCCTCGCACGCGGCGCAGCGGTTCAAATGGTTGTAAGCAAAATCGATCGCGGCATTGTGCGGCAGCGGTAAGCAATTTTGTATGGAATCGCTGGCGGGAAACTCTAGTATGCTAGGCTTGTCTCAATAAGATTTTATATCCCTGAAAATCCCTGAAAGCCGAAAGGTCAGTAACGCGTGTTAACTTATATATTGAAGATCGATTCGTCAAATTCTGAGCGAGAGTATTAACAGGCTAGTTTTTAAAACTGAAATGGTCATTACGAGTACAAACAACAATACAAACCACAGCCTATTTAGTAAGTTTAAAAGCGTTCGCCTTCAAAACAAACTAAAGTCTATGCAAAAAGTACCAAATAAAACGGCACTTCTACAAAAAAGCATACTTGGAATGGCTCACAAAATATATAACAAGTTACCGGCGAATATAATTGCATGTAAAAACAAGAATAATGTTTTTAAAAAAAACCTAAAAGCTTTTCTTACCGAGAAAGCATATTACTCTATTATAGAATTTTTGACTGAATTACCTAATTAAGATTTACTGCATGACATAACCCTGTTTTGACTATTATTGTTTTTCTGTGATATTATGATTAGCGTGTATTTTTATTGAATTTGTATGCCAATAGGCACGACATAGTGATACTGAAATATGTATTTAACATCTTGTAACTTACCTATGTTGAACAAATAAATCTTTGAATCTTTGAATCTTTGAGTAGCTATAAATTAAACATAAGTACTCGCGACTATGTTGCTCGTTAATCTGCCTTCTATGGGAGAAATACTAAAGAATCGCAGCGGGAGTGAATCGCTATTGAATTGCCTTGTTTTTGTTCGAGTGATAGGTGAAACCGGAAGACTTACGAAGTCAACGCCCTCAGCTGTCCGGTTTTAAGGACTGTGACTAAGACCTGGGTAAGCTCACAATTGTTGAGTTCTATCGCACTTTTTTTATTTTTGATGGTATATCTATACCATCAAAATATCGGCACTATGTAGCGCAATGTCTTACAATAAAGTAGTATCATGTATTTACCACAGATAAAATTAAGTAAATATATTCAATTTGTAGCTTATTAAAGAGGCTAGCTAGGGAAAAAAGGAAGATGGAGGTGTCGTTGACGTGAAAGTACTAAAAAAAAAGAGATTTATTTTTTATTTTTTTTGTACAGCAATATATCCTATAATTGTCTACTTTATGCACAATATACGTGATGCTCGTCAAAATCGGCTGACTAGAAAAAAAAATATTGAAGAAAGATCATATTTCTTTTTTTTATAAAAAAACTATTAAGTTTTGGAGGGCTGAAATTTTGCATACTTGTTACTAATAGAAGCCACATCATCAAAAATAAAAATACAAGCCAAAACTCGCTGGGGGCAGATTCACTTAGCTTATCCTGGCATGGCCTTTGTACTTTTTGACACAAATGGTTAGTTAATCATTATTAATACTTATATAATAAAACTCGATCTTTACTAGACGGATCATGGTTATTGAGTAATATTAGTGTGGCGGTGTAGTGGTTTAGTTTACGTCATTGGCAATTGACCACGATTACAGTTTTTCGTTTACGCTAGCAAATTGAGTACATTTACTTGGTGCCAATACCCATACCCCCCAGCGATACTCTGGCCAGTGTCTTGGATCGTCTAAATTATCTATAGGTATAATGGTATTCAATAAGAAATACGTCGCTTTAGAACAACTTAAAGTACCTAAAGGCCTTAAAGCAAGTGAACATGACCACGATGCGTAATAAAGAGATTATTCGAATAATCATAATAGGTAAATATAGTGTATGTGTACTTAACACAACGTGTAATAAACGGACTGGGCTCTAGCCAGATAAGTGGTATCTGTAAGTGTTTAATGTGCGCTGGCTATGGTCTGTCGAGTGCCAACGTCGATGCACTCCACGCACGTTTTACTGGACAACAGCATTTATTCCCATCGCTGGCCTGTTTACGCATTGATTAGTGATACGTAAGTACAAAGTTCATACATTTCCTACTCGCACTTGCAGCAAATCTATGAACGCTTTTGTCATGCATCGATGTGTAAACAGAACTTAAAATACAGAGCGCATCGTGCGGAATCAGATTTTTTTTATTTCGGTCGCTCGAAGTTAAATAAGAGCAGTCGAAAATAATAGCATAAGAAAAATTATTATGATTAATTTTGCATGCACGTCCAAAATCGCCTCTCAATAAAATCGTATAACGCGGTTACGCATGTTTATTAAGACAATAGTGGACGGACGACTGCTTCTCCATACAAACGTATAGTCCCCATTTTCCTGGGTATTGATATTACCTACCTTACCTACCTATAGAAAATATTTTACACACTTTAATATATAATAAATAACCATAGCTATGCCCATACGTTAGATTTTTTTTTGGTGTTATAACAGTTAAGATCTTTTAAAGTTGTGTATGGAATTTATTTTTCGCTCCTAACTCTCCTCCTCCATCTAATTGTATAAAAAAATTCCATAATCTCAATATCCAGAGACGAAAATGGGGACTACCTTTGTATGGAGAGCCGGTCGTCCCCTTTCCTCTTAATGTTACTACAAGTATCGGAGAAGTCTGAGATCACAGTTACACTGGACAAACGGACAAAAAATTAAACTCACCTGCGCTCAGCATCAGGCAATATAAATTATACAGTTTTAGTCTTATATATAAATTTTACTGGCGTAGTACCACGACTCCGCGGTCAGGTCGTGGGTTTTGATAAAATCTGGCAACATCTATAAAAACCACATACATCACTATTATTTTCTCACAAAATGCTTCGAGATCAAATCTGAAGTGCTTGTTAAAACGGTGGAGAATTGTTTAAATTAGCGCCCGTGAAAAAGACATCAAAAATAAATGGCCATTACTCATTATGATTCAAGATTGTAACATTTACCTATTTATGGGCCGACAAAATACTGACGAGACAAATTTAATTTAAGCGTGATTTAAATATAATCACCTAAATGATAGTTCGCTTTTTAGGATTAGAAAGAACACCGCAGAAGTAAACATGCAGTTCTAAATCAGGTAAAATTCTCAAGTACCCAAATAATGATAAACAATCAAAGCTAGTAGAAATTAAATCATTATTAATATTCTGCATAAAGTGCCAGATAATAATCCTCCTGTTTACTCAGCGGAGTCATTTCTAATGCTAAAAAAACAAGTATAGGCATAGCCTAAAACATTAAATGAAAATGCTCAAATAAAAGAATGTTCATATAAAAGTTTGTGAACCTCTAGAACTAGAACTCACCTTCTAATGAACTTTTTGAACCCCCAGTCTTTGCCTTGAACAAATCTGTATGCGCGCTGTGACTCCATCGCCTTCGTCTCTTCCCGCTTCGCGTTTAATATTGAAAACTTAAACTTTGCTCGGACTTCTGATTTGTTACACGACACTAATAATAGATATAACGATAAGTAGTCTTTACTCTCTTCGTCGAGTCCTTTAGGGTTAACACGGAGACACCACTTTAACTTATCACTAGCACCGGCTGAGAATGTCGATGATTTTAACACTTCGCCCATCTCTTCTCTACAAAAACTAAAATTGTTTATTGTCCACATGTAACTGAATTTCACCACTTTGACCTGTAACAAGAACAAAGGAAACCATTAGTAGGCTTTATGCAAATTTGATCAAAACGAATAAAAGGTGCTTTTATTATTTATACTTGCAAAAGTTGAAAAAATAGGCATTTTGAGGCTTGGTAACAGTGACCTGACTGAACTGACAGGTCCGTTTCATTGGTAAACACACAAAACGCCCCATGCGTTTTGTCGGTAGATTCAATGTTCACGTATCGAACACGCCTCCAAGTGAGATGTACCGTCTATATCAACATAATAAATCATTTAAAATGGATCGTAAAACTATTTGCTGGATATTGTCCTTTGTTCGCGAGTCTCCTCGAATACTTTGGTATCGCTTTTGTATGCCGGGCGCGTGCGGTCATAACTACATGGTTAAATTGGTAGTATAGCCAAGCGATGGCTTTTCCGTGAGTTTTAGCGATATTGATATCATATTGGATAGGTTTACTATTTTTGTGACATACGTCACATACAGATGTCAAATGCTTCTTAAATTCGCTGTATAAAGGCATGTCATTAGTTTTAAGGTCGGGCGCATGTGCATACCTAACAGAAAACATCTCAAGCAAGAAGCTTTTATAACGGTACTTGGAGCGTTTCGTAAGGTGGCTTGGGGCCCATACAAAAAGTATAGTAAGTATGGCCCATACCATACCAGTCGGATCCGGGTAAAGGCTTGGAGCAAGGTGAAGGTCAGGAGGAATAGGTGAGAATTGGTCGCGGGCTCCGGCGGTGGTCGTTGCCCTCGACCGTTGGCTGCTTGCGGGCTTGCGGTGCTGTTGGGGTCTTCGCCCGGTCGCCGACCCGCTCCAAGGCCGCCCGCATCATCCCCGCGTTTGCGGACTCGCAGATAACGCCCATTTGCAGATTCCAACTCGTCCGGCCGCCTTATACGGCAGACGTGGACAGATTTATCGCCAGATTACTATTCTAACATGAGAGCAGGGACGTCTCGTTCTTTTTATCTGTATCCATACCTAACTAGCGTACTGTCATTTAAACGTACCTGCTTACTTTTTTCTTTAATACGCTTTCATCGGCAAAGTAGAACTATCTTTATGTGTAAGTTTTATTTGGAAAACGCGAGCCCCAAATTCCTATGGCGACAGGTAACTTTCCAACTTAGACAACAATTACGGGCTTCTAAATTAGAAATTTTGTCTCCGGCTTTCTCTCCTCTATAGGCAAGTTAATCGATTACTGACTGACGCGTATCTCATTGCGATGGTGGCGAATAAGTGTCATAATTAATAAGTTGCGTAATGTTGCTGATGTAATAGTAGGTAAATTCGAGGTTATTCTACTTAATATACTAATACACATAATATACTTGGGGATCGAGCTGCATGAGAAACTTGCTTTAAAACACATGGCGATAACACCGAGCAGTGCCCGTAAAATTACTAAAATTACTGATATTTGTGATGGACACTCATAATCTTATACCTAACATAATAGTATAATAGTCACTTATTTGCACTAATTTAATAATTTTTTGGGACACTCGATACAGTGTCTAGTGCGGAGATTTCTTGGCTATAGGTATTATAAGTAAGCATGATTTTAAAACCACACTACGAAAATGTTTGTACGTTGTTACGCAACTTGAAGGTAAACATTTTATTATTTATCACAAAATTTGGCCGTAAAATTTATGCTTGTCGATATGATTTATTAGTATATAGATAGCGCATGCTATCTTTTCCTAGCTAAAAGTTTTCTCCTTGAGCGCGTCACGTATGCAACGCGTCACTTCCGCGAGCCACGTTTCAGGGCTTCAGCTAGCCGTTCTATGTATTTACATCGGTGGTGAGCTGTCTGCAGGCACCAAGGTGATTCGTTCTGACATCAGTCAATAGCCATTATCTGTACATGTGTCTGTGGTTATATAAAACCTTCGACATAACGTGTACCAGGTCTAAGGTTGCGTTTCAGGGCCATATACTGAAGCGCTCATTGTTTCTTGCGATCAATAATAGCCACCTACTCGGATAACAACGCGTAAATTGATAACCATTAAATAATATAAAGAGATAAATTGAGCCTAGCGTTTAGCAATTGTCTCAACGGTCAGCCATGGATGTTCCAACCTCGACTGCCGTATCTATGCCTACGGAAACAATGAAATGTACTTGTAAATGTGGCTCAAGAACTTTACTGTTTCTTACTTTTAATACACATGATCGATAGTTAGATTTATGTCCAAATAAGTTCATACAAACTAACAAACATTGTATAAAATATATAAAACATAATTCCGTTAATAACGGTGAACAAAATGATGATCAAGAAGCCGAAATTGAACCAAGCTAGAGCGAAGACCTTAATAAGTGTACGTGCCGCCTCGTCGAGCATAATGCGGAGAACACCGTTATCATTCGCGAATCAAATAGATTTTTGGGTAAAAAGCATCAAAAAGGTAATACCAGGTCGGTAACTATGTCGTCGGAAGTAAACGGTCGTCCCAATTGTTTCGAGAGCTGTCACCGTCTAGCCAGAAAACTGAAAGCATCGATCCGAACATTACAAAGAGCTACATATACCTACTTTGTACGGGTTTCACTGCCTCGACTGCAAGTTCTATTCACAGTAAAATCAAATTAGACCATCCGACGTAGTCGTATTAGTGACGCGCAAGGTGCGACGTTACCGCCGAACCGCGAGCATCTCGAATGTGTGCCGGAACAAACATTTGCGTAAATGCCTCTGTCGGCACGTTTGAGTCCTCCGCAGTTATTCCACCCAAGCATATTGTTGATTTACGTGTCGTAAAAGTCGTATGAGTTATTAGCAATCACGTTTGGACTACTCTATTAATACTTAAATTTTGTAATATTGTAAGGTTTACTTTAATTTTGCAAGTTCGTGTCGATCGTCACGTTGAGCCGCAGCGTCTTTTCGCAACGTGAGCGAGCCATCATAACGATTCCATTATTGAACACGTAACGTACCTACTTGCGAGAAGGAGGAAGTGTTATTATATTGCCTTGTTGATTTACACATCATCGTTGGTACGTTAACATTTCAAGTTCAAAGATAATGGCCAACAATAGTTATTTGTTTTACAAGGGGACACGAGGGTTAAACAAAATTTTGCCACCGAGTGAAACACAAAAATTTTCAAGAAGAAAAGGAAAGGAATTTTACGCAAGGAAAATACTAACTGTAAAGCATCAAACAAAATGAAACCAAATCAAATCCAAATAAATAATAATAAATATTATAGGACATTCTTAGACAGATTGACTAAGTCCCACCATAGAGAGAGCCCAAGGAGGCTTGTGTTATGGGTACTCAGACAACGATATATATAATATATAAATACTTAAATACATAAAAAAGACCCATGACTCAGGAACAAATATCTGTGCTCCTCACACAAATAAATGCCCTTACCAGGATTCGAACCCAGGACCATCGGCTTCGCAGGCAGGGTCACTACCTACTAGGCCAGACCGATCGTCATGAACGTTATAAAATAATTATCATCCAAAATCATCATTTAAACATGAGCAAACAACTCAAAAAGAAAATGCAACATCCTTATCGGTTTTTAAGTACAAAGTAGCCTTTCCGAGTTGGTGTGGTGAAAACAATATTATCGCCGTGTCGTATTCGGACGGGCATGTTTACGGCGTTGAGTGTAGAGCAAGTTTTACGATCACTCCGCTTGATGTGCCCACCGGGAGTCTATTTCGATGGTCGTTCGAGGTTGACTTTGCTTATGACATAAGTGCTTAATTAGTTTTTTGCAACTTTACCCTTGCATGTGTTATAAATGGGTAATCGAGTTTGCTCTTATATTAGTTATAAAACACAAAGTGGCATAGGTATCCTATGTATACCTGTGCTTTAAACAATTTCATTCTTTTTTTTGAAAAAGGCAACCGCCTTCAAAAAACCAACTCACTGAAAAGCAAAAAAATTTTTTTTATATACCTACCCAAAAAAGTTATGAATACCTAATAATAAGCAAATTAATAACCATCCCGGGTAATTACTTAGTTTTTGAAGGCGGTGCCAAACCAAAATGTTAGAGAACCAAAATTTTAGGCAACGAAGAACGCTGCACTTACTTGCATAAAAAAGACATAAGTAATTAGTTTACTCTTTAATTTTAATTTAGTTCTTGCACTACTAACTACTCGTATTTTTTTTATTATCGCGAACAAACATACATACATACAAACATGCGGGTCAAACTGACAAACTTTTTTTGAAGGCGGTTAAAAACAACACAGTTTCCGAGGAGTAAGTAGGTACTTAGGTAAAATAAACTAAGCTGTTAAAGCTAGTAACTTTGAATTAATAATTAAACATTCAAAAATACGGACATCGATTCAGTACTTAATTTGGATGGTCAACGCAACGTGTCCATACACGGCATGTGACGCTGATGAAGTGCTAACATACATGCATTTGCATACAATCGAACGCAGTGCGGTTTTCGGACAACAGGACTGACGTAAAAGTCAACAAGGGTTCGGCCACAATCTACGTAATGTGTTTGCCTCTTGCCTTCTTTTTTACCCGAAGTTCACGTTGCTACTATGTCTGATGTACAATTATGCGCGTTGGATATTTAATGCATTTGGGGCTTGAGACTCTTGGGAGCCCAGATCCCTATTCCAATCTACTCTGAATTAGCACTTATTTATCTGAAACAATCTTGTACAACGCTGTAGCTTTATAAACTAAAGTTTTTAATGATTTCAGAACTCTGTTTAATTACGGGGCGGTGTAATTTGATAATAAATATTCAGACAGTATGATGATCATCGTGTTTTGTATTTAATGAAGCCAACTGACATGTCAATTGGATTTGCTGTGGAACGTAATTACAACACGTACCGAAATTTAGTTTCGGTGATATTTAAAGAAGACTTGTATAAAACAATGTAGGAAAAAGGCCTGTGATATTTGCGATTCAAGCAAAATTTTTGGGCCTCTGCTTGTATGCACCTAGTTTAACAACGTTTTCGTTGTGTTTTACGAACGCGAGATAACCTTAGGGATCGGTACGACACCTAATACATTATGTTAATACGGTAAACGTCTGATATACATATAATGTTTGCACATTACCTGTGTGAAGCACCAGTTCTCGGCGACGGGCGTGTTCCCGTCGTGCAGCGGGCTGGGCACGCGGCTGACCGCCATGCCGCCGGCGACGTTCGAGGACACGCGCGCCGACTGCGGAGCGGGCGCGCCGCCGCCGCCCGACCCTCCACCGCCGCACTCGCTGCCCGCGCCGAGCCTGCAACAACAATACATAACACATTATTTATTGATATTATGTAATCAAATTCAATGTCCTCATTGGGACTATTCAGGATATATGGGGTACTAAGGATATCCAATACATCAAATACATGGGCATTTAAGCAGAATATAGCACATATGGGCTAACGTGTACCGCTACACAGAGATATTAACTCCGAAGCCGAAGACAACGTAATTTATCCCTAGTGTTTTTTTTTTATGATAGAGATGATAACACATGTAGAATTGTATAACAAAATCTAATAAAATAGCAAATGAGCAATTTATCACAATAATGTGGATATTAAAATAATATATGGAAATGATAAAAGTACAGAACAAGTTTCAAAATTTTAGTTTATTTTAACGTTCAAGAAGGTAAAAAGTAATGGTACCATTTGATTCCATACATTTTATCTAAAATAAGATTGTATTGCAACTATATACATAAACGCAATATTTCACCGTCAAAGTCGCAATTTTCTTGTTTTCCATACTAGGATGGGTTCTCGGACGGTGACGTCACATTTACTTATCGTTTTGTTAGGACTGTTAGGAGCGTTTCGCAAGTGAAGTACGACTGAATATAATTTCTGACTTTAGTATTGCTTGATGCAATGGGTCCCATATAGACATTTGACCCTAAAAACAAACTTGATCGACTGATACTATTAATAGAAATTTCAAGCCTATAGTTACACCTAGTTAGTGTTATTGCGTTTTTAGCTATGCCATAAAGCATTTTGCTAGACCTACAATTTCGTACAGCAACGGTATCTAAGAGACTTGAATTTGATACTGTGCCCCCAATAACGAGCTACTTACCTATTTTAAAATTTTAGGGTTGATTTTTGTAATTTTGCATATAAGGAAACTGATTTCATTGGAAAATGAGAAATAAAAAAGACTTTTCAAGACTTTTTTCATAACGCAGAACAGGCATGTGTTACGTTACAGGTATGTTGGTGTAATATGTTTGCAAATACAGTACTATAAATACAGTCACCATTACTTAGATATAGCAATACATTGAGTGATACAAAATAAAGTCATTTTCCGCAAACGACGACCCGCTTAGGCGCTTACGCACAATGGAAATTAAATTGGCTTTGTGTTCGATATAAATATAATAAGTAATATAATAACTATTAGTGTACGAATGACCTAGCGGCCGAAAGGCAATACTGGCAACTTCTCATGGAATTGAATGCAAGGCGAAAATGTAGCAATGTTTGATATAAGCCAATCAACGATCGAGTCTCGCTCCCCAAAACTGGGACGCGAACACATTTAGGTACGAGTACCTATACGTGCGTTCAATGACTGTACAGAGAAAAAGCTTTTGGGTTTTAGTGTCGTCAAAAAATGTAGTGATATGTATGAAGTGGGACGTGTATTGTACGCGAGTGCCCTGTGCGACTTTCACGTTGGAGTTCGATTACCAAATACGCGTTTTAGAATCTGTGTCAGTTTCATCACCGCGCGACCAGCACCGCATCCGCTCGTGGTGGCAGGCCGCACCACTGTCGCTGCAGTGTGTGATGCGAGGAGGCCCAATGCATTCCGAAGAACCTCGACCGGCGACCACATCCTGCAACCGTCTTTGTGAAGCAGCAAAGGAAAGTAGCTTCTATCCACATGAATGTATGATTGCCTTATTCCAGTTATAATAAAAGTAAATTGAGTTTTACTGATATGAAAAGCAAAACAATATACATTAGTTAAATAAGTAAGTTATTTATCATCAGTCACATTAAAATAAACATTTAACAATTATCAGGAAATGAGTAACGTATTATTTGAAACGAGTACAGGTTAATGAATTGCATTTGCAACGAGTTTATAATTTAGATAGATATTAGATTGTAATTCATCACCGCCTCATGATAACAAGTTTCTAATGCTTGGAACACAATTTTTGACTTCGTAGCTTTGTTTGGACTAGTTAGGAGGTGAACATATCAAGTCCCCGGCCATAACTCTGGTGCCGTGCCGGGGTGGAGAGGGGGGTCTAAAGGTTCAATTTTTCGGTTTTTCGATTATATCTTGAAAACTGCGTCTGAGCGACATGGCCATTTATACAAAATGAAAAGTGATTTAATTTGTTACAAATTTTATTAAGTCAAGTTTTTCGATCTTGTATAGTTTTTGAGATATCCGCTCTTAAAGGATTATTTAGGGCTCTCATTTTTATCTTGATTATCTACATTAGTGAAGCTGTCGCCGCCGCTGCTGCCGGGTTTGGTATCGGTTTTGTTTAAATCGGGGGTGCTGAATTCATTTATGGTATCAACATTCACACCATTCCTACGTAAAAACAAAATTTAAAAAAAACCTTTTTTATACTCCTCTTCACGCATAAACCGCTAAACCGATTTCGTTGAAATTTGGTATAGAGATGGTTTGAGTCCCGGGACAGTAGGTACATAGAATAGTTTTTATAACCAAAATCATATTTTGAGGGTGTGAAAAGTGGGGTGGAAATTTGTATGGGGAACCAATAACCGCTGAACCGATTAAAATAGTATTTGGAATGCTCTAGATGTTTGATTTAGTTGAAAATGATACCAAACATGACTTCAAACCCAAACTGAACTGTTTATTAACCTCAGGAATTCAACTTCGGCGAAGAAGCTGAATTCCCCTCACAACAAATTTCACACCTTCAAAGTATGATTTTTGAGATAAAAACTTTTTATTATTTTATTTATTTACAAGAACGGTTTACACCAATTACAAATTATGTCCTGTCTCGGGACTTAAAAGATCTCTATACCAAATTTCAACTAAATCGGTTCATCGGTTTAAATGGTATGGTAAAAATTATAGGTATGAAGTAAATGCAATTACTTGGTAACACGTTCGAGCAGTAAAATTATGTCAAACATATAAAAGTGTTACAGCAGTGAACAAAAGTAGGGTAAGCGAATTAATCGGTGCGACCCAGAAAGACGAGAGACGAGTCTTGAGCGGCGGCGGCGGCGGTATTGCGAGAACTGCAAATTGATGCGTTTGCTGTACCATTTCAAAAATGGTATACCTATTCATATACATAATCTCGTCCGGTACCTTAATGCAAATGCATAAAGCAGAACCAGAACAAGGCTAATCTGAAGAGCAAATGTTAATGTATAATGTTATATGTGGCATTTCATAAAGAACATAATAGAATGATGTATTTTTGTGCATTTCATCAACTACTTTTGCTGTGTATTACAAATAGCTAGATTATAAATGCGCAGAAGCGCAATTAAAAATCCACGGAATCGCTGACGCGTGACCTGTCAAATGTTCAATCCTTTCGTGAGGCCCATTAACCCCGAAAAAGTGTGGAGCTCAGAGTTTAACGAGGCTTACAGTGCCTAGCACAACTAGATCGTAACGTAACTCCCGCGAGGCCGCCCGAATTGCCTCGATGACAATATCGGATGGGGCACAGCGCCCGATTACACAGATAGATAAGATATTGCACGCGCATTCCGAGGACGATCAACAATTTGCCACTGTGGCAAATGGAGCGGCCCGACCTACATTCGTTTCAGGCTAACCGCACCTATGGCGATTATGTGATTAACAATATCATAGCTACTCATCTTTGGCTTTGTTAGCCTGCTACCTAGATAGCGCCATTGTGCCCGACTGACTGCAAAACATTTTCAAATGATGTTATCTAGACTTGGTTATCTGAATATACTAGAATAGAATAACTCTTGTTTGCCTTTCAGCGATGATTGCGAAATAAGATATTGCGCAAGATGTTGATCAAGGAAATAGGTGCCCTCAATACTGCGGTTATACGAATAAATACGGGTTACCACATACCAGAGCCCATAAAACGACTATTATGATTTGTAATTAATTTGCTATAACAAATTCGTAAATCTGTAAGTACTTACTTATAAAAAATCAATTGAAGAGGAAAGTAGCCGTTCTTGTGGTCGACCACCCACTAGCGAGACCACCCTGACGGAAGCAAAAAAAGGACGAAAACGATACTAGTGACGAAAACGATTATTTCCAATTAGGTTATATTTTGAGCTAAGGGATTGATCCGGAAGATGGATGATATTTTTTATAATGCGTGAATCAAGATTTACGATATTCTCAAAGTGTTCTACGCATCAGTAGGTGCCTATAATTTAACTTATAAAAGAATTCGACTACAAAAGGATTCGAGTTTTCAAATATACATCAAAATATACTCTGATTAAAGACACACTCTGTTAGTGAAGTGAAGTATTTTAGTAGGGATTGTACTATAATTGTTTCAGTCACGTCTGATCTAAGATTGCGTTTGGTAAAGTCAACAACCCGTGGAAGCTTGGGCAATCTCAGCCGAAGGTAGGTAGGTACCGTATCATCGGTCTCTCGTGATCTTATTATAGATGTCATCCGACCTGCGCCCATCCTCTTCTAAATTTAAACCCACTCAGCGTCTACTAACTACACATATTTGTTTGAATAAGTAGAAAATTCAAACAACTTTAGTTGCAGCATTGAAACAGGTTAGTTTGATGGAGTATGTAATGAGTATTTTGTCACGTCGTCAATAGATTAATGCTCTTATAGTGTGCTTGGCCTGAAAAGGTTCGTACACGATGGTCATCGCTATTAATTTGCAATCAATAATAAAATGGCGGCCGCGAAAGACAATCGATTCGTAAGGACGTAGAACAATGGGCGTCCTGGCCGCATTGAAGTGAGTTAGTTCTTTAAAGCGTGCAGCGGCGGCAGCGGCGACGGGCGAGCCAAGGGGAGCGCAGCTGAGCAATGCCCTCTTAACGGCAACGACTCGCATGACTCAGACGCCCTGCGGACGACCCGGTTAGGGCCCTCAACTCCGAGTGGATGAGACTGTTTACACACAAAAACGATAATGATCATCGGGATTTGCTAAATTTAAATCACATCCATGAAAATAACAATTTTAAACTTATCATTAACATGTTATTCTCAAAAAGTTCCATAATATTTTATTTAGATTATATCAAAATATGTACATGTTTAAGTTAAACACGAAACATTATTTTTCACTTGCACTACTTGCAGTTTATTAAAAGCACAAAGGTGCATCTCCTTCGAGCTATCTCTTTTAGAGATTGTCTGTTTTTAGGGTTCCGTACGTAAAGGGTAAAAACGGGACCCTATTATAGTCATACTTGTTATGGCCATTTTTTGCCCGGATGCTGCACTTCATGATAAAAGCAAGCCGCTTTGCACAGTGCTAGTAGGGACCAAACTGAGTGATTTGACCCGCAGCAGCGCAAGTTTCACCCCTTAGGAACAGAGATGGCGCCACTTCTTTAAAAAATATTTCAAAAAATGCTACAAGCTAAACCACTGAACCGATTTAAATGTTTAATATCTCAAATGAAAGCTCATTATATACATTACTTTTAAAAAAATACTCAAAAATATATACTGATTACTTTCGACAAAAAACGGCATCTTAAGTTTTTTTTTTACTCGATTGATAGTTTTTACTTGGTTTCTCAAAAAAAATTTATGGAACATGAATAGCTTAATGCATGTATATATTACTGAATAAATAACAAGTATTATAAAAAAAACCCGACACCGATACCTCTCATACTTCACGAAATATAAAAGTTTGAATGTGAGTGTAAATTTCTTCAAAATATATTTCAAAAAATTGTACAAGCTTAACTATTTGACCGATTTCAATGTTTAATATCTCAAATAAAAGCTCATTACATACATTACTTATAAAAAAATACTCATAAAACATATACTGAACCCTTTTGGCAAAAAACGGCATCTTAAGTTTTTTTTCTTACTCGATTGATAGTTTTTACTTGATTTCTTAAAAAAAATATTATGGAACATGAATAGTTTAATAAACATATATATAGAACTGAGTATATAAAAGTATTACAAAAAAACCCGACACCCATACCTTTCATTCTTCACGAAATATTTAAGTTCAATTATGCACGTTCTTACAAATAAATCCTTTAAAAGAAATCTTCAACCGCAGTAAGTGCACTGATTTTAATATGAAATGTGTCATATGAAAATAAATCACCCAATTTATTTTAATAAATAAAAAAATTATAAATAAAAACTGAATAAAGTTTTTTCCTGGTGGTGAATTACAAAAAAATATAACAAATCTAAAATTAGGAATTATTTTTATTTAAAGTAACTACATTTGTAAACAAAAAACTTAAATGTCCTCTTCGGGTTCATATTTCATATTTATTAATTGCAACCATGGTTTTTTAGGTATTACAAATTCTTGGTAGTTCCACATGGACCCCGTGGGGGCATAGCAATATTACATGCATACTTAGGATCTAATCTTAAATCTATGTGTATAATATAAAAGTAGGTCAATTTAGTAGTTTTTATACATATAAGCCGAATTGAATCAGATAATTGTCAGTGTGTTAAATACAAAAATAAACGGGCAAATAATTATTATTAGGTGATGTTAAATTATATGGTTCACCGGTAGATGTAAAACTGAAAAAGAAAAGTCGTTTTGTTAAGTACTCGTACCATTCCAATACTACAAAATCACTGATCATACATGAACTGGTTGCTGTAAATTACTGTTGAATTATTTTTGTGCCTAGTTGATAACCATTAAACCTATAATTTTGTGCCAGACCTATAATTAGTGGTCAGCATGCAAAATAACCCTGGATTGAAAATTACATTAACTTACTTTTGATTTGTACAGCCACACTTGCATGATTTACACTGGGCTGTGCATGGCCAGCTGACGCGACGACACCCACAATGCATAGTTTCGCGGCCAGATTTGCAGCCACAATGGTCCAAGAGGCTTAATTGAGACCAAATCGCTGTAAATGCCGACCATTCCGGAGTCCAACTCTCTTTTTCCTCAGTCCATCCCCAAAAAGATGTACATGGTATGGAAACTTCTGGTTTCAGAGCGTTTCCCCATATATGGCCCTCTTGGTAAGCTGCTCGAAGTGCATGTTTATAGAGAGCAGCTGATGTAGGTGGCAGGGTTGGCAGGTTCTAATTTCTCGGCCAAATCAGATTTGTTCCCTGAACGACGCCCTCCATTGACTGACAACGAAGGTGGACAAATTTGGTTTTCGTACTGGAAGCATTCGTTCAGATCAAGCTGCCTTTCTCTGGCCACTATAAAAAGACGGGAAAATAGGAGTATGTCAACTTTTAAGTTTTTGATTTTGTCGGTTGTCAGGTGTGTAACTACATATTTTAATTTTAGTATAAAGTAACCCTAGATTTGTGTTATTGTTTGGCCAAATGGAACACATAAACGTAAATGAAGTTCACAAATATTTGTTTGCTTCAAAAAACAAGCTTGTGTCAAGCCTGCCACCTACATCAGCTGCTCTCTATAAACATGAACTTCGAGCCGCTTACCAAGCGGGCCATATATGGGGAAACGCTATGAAACCAGAAGTTTCCATACCATGTCCATCTTCTTGGGGATGGACTGAGGAAAAAGAGAGTTGGACTCCGGAATGGTCGGCAGTTACAGCGATTTGGTCGCAATTAAACCTCTTGGACCATTGTGGCTGCAAATCTGGCTGCGAAACTATGCGTTGTGAGTGTCGTCGCGTCAGCTTACCATGCACAGCCCAGTGTAAATCATGCAAAGGTGGCTGTACAAATCAAAAGTAAGTTAATGTAATTTTCAATCCAGAGTTATTTTGCATGCTGACCACTGATTATAGGTCTGGCACAAAATTATAGGTTTAATGGTAATCAACTAGGCACAAAAATAATTCAACAGTAAATCTACAGGCACATAAATTTTCCAACAGTAATCTACAGCAACCAGTTCATGTATGATCGGTGATTTTGTAGTATTGAAATGGTACGAGTACTTCTCAAAACGACTTTTTTTCAGTTCTACATCTACCGGTGAACCCGAAGAGGACATTTAAGTTTTTTGTTTACAAATGTAGTCACTTTAAATAAAAATAATTCCTAATTTTAGATTTGTTATATTTTTTTGTAATTCAGCACCAGGAAAAAACTTTATTCAGTTTTTATTTATTTATTTTTTATTTATTAAAATAAATTGGGTGATTTCTTTTCATATGACACATTTCATATTAAAATCAGTGCACTTACTGCAGTTGACGATTTCTTTTAAAGAATTTATTTGTAAGAACGTGCATAATTGAACTTAAATATTTCGTGAAGAATGAAAGGTATGGGTGTCGGGTTTTTTTGTAATACTTTTATATACTCAGTACTATATATATATTTATTAAACTATTCATGTTCCATAATTTTTTTTTTATGAAATCAATTAAAAACTATCAATCGAGTAAGAAAAAAAACTTAAGATGCCATTTTTTGCCGAAAGTATTCAGTATATGTTATTTGAATATTTTTTTATAAGTAGTATATATAATGAGCTTTTATTTGAGATATTAAACATTAAAATCGGTCGAATAGTTTAGCTTGTAGAATTATTTGGAATATATCTTGAAGAAATTTACACTCACATTCAAACTTTCATATTTCGAGAAGTATGAGAGATATCGGTGTCGGGTTTTTTTTTATAATACTTGTTATTTATTCAGTAATATATACATGCATTAAACTATTCATATTCCATACAATTTTTTTGAGAAATCAAGTAAAAACTATCAATCGAGTAAAAAAACTAACTTAAAATTCCTGTTTTATCAAAAGTATTGAGTATATATTTTTTGAGTATTTTTTATAAAGTAATGTATATAATGCGCTTTCATTTGAGATATTAAACATTTAAATCGGTTCATTGGTTTAGCTTGTAGAATTTTTTGAAATTTTTTTTAAAGAAGTGGCGCCATCTCTGTTCCTAAGGGGTGAAACTGCCGCTGCTGCGGGTCAAATCGCTCAGTTTGGTCCCTACTATCACTGTGCAAAGCGGCTTGCTTTTATCATGAAGTGCAGCATTTTGTTCATAACAAGTATGACTATTACTAAGACTCCGCTGTCCGTCTGTCTGTCCGTCACCAGGCTGTATCTCATGAACCGTGATAGCCAGACAGTTGAAATTTTCACAGATGATGTACTTCTGTTGCCGCCATAACAACAAATACTAAAAAGTACGGAACCCTCGGTGCGTGAGTCCGACTCGCACTTGGCCGGTTTTTTTACAATCATGAGTATCATGACTACTTCCTACCAGGTGGGGGTCACTTTGCTCAATTCAAACATTCTTGAAAAAAGATTCCAAGTATAACGTGTAACAGCAATTGAAGGGATGTTTACAAAAACAACATAACTAACGTTTTTGGCGGATTTGAGTTATTGGTATCATAGTGTTCGTCTAAAAAGGAGCTACAAGTGGTGCAAAAGATATAGTCCAAAAAAGAACCCCATTTGTCCAAAATCGTTCCCTAAACATATAGGTACCCAATTTACAAAAACTACATTACTACATTATTTTTTACAACAAGATTCAAGAACATAACTAATTATTTATTAACAAGTAATTATACAATATTGTGTTTTACTACTACTACTTATAAATAGAAATAATACAAACATGTACTAAATTATATTATTACAAAATTAAAACTAAAGTTAAACCTAGAAATAGAATAAAAAAACAGAACATAACTGTATTCACGAGTTCACGTAGAAAAACTTTCCTTCTAAATTTGTATTAGTTTGATATTCATTTACAGGACCTTGGGTTAACGTTGACTTTCGAAATAAGAAGAAAATGCCCAAGAGTTTGAATTTTAAACGTGCTTTTGCATCTTCACTTTCCTTAATAGCCTGAGCAAAAATATAAAATTGATAGATTTAGTCGTTGAAATTGTACACCTTTTATTACGTAATATTTAAATAACAAGCATTGGTTTCTATTAGCCCGTCTTCTCATCTTGCCTTTTAATAATGCGGTCGCGAGCGTGCGTTACCGGCAGAGATGGGCAAAATGTAATCGACTAACGATTAACGATTAAGATTACAAGAATTAATTGCGACTGACGATTGAAAACGACGATTGATCAATCTTAGTTGTATAGAGTGCAACTAATTTAGTTGCAACTAAATTAGTTGCCGATTGATTTCGGACAACTAAATTTTGTAATCGACTAATTAGTTAGACTATTTTCTCGCGACTAATGTTAGAAGCAAATTGAATAGAATACCTCGGTATGGCTATGTTGACAGACTGATTAGGACATCTTAACGGATGTTTAAAAATAAAATAGTCATGTATTACTTACGATATTTTGACCGTTTCTAAGGAGTGAGATCTGTTCTCACTATTATTTTGCTACAAAAGTAAGTAAGTTTAATGACCACACGTTAAAAACAAAATAGACCGCGTATATAATAAACAACATGCAGATGTGTCATTCAATAGAACGTGTTATTTTTAGAAGATGCGTCGGCACTTGCACCAAAATGCAACAAACAACTTCCAGTTCCAGGTAAGTGGGATTATCCCATTGTTTTGTCACCGCGTGACACTAAAAAGAGTTTTACTATTGTCAGAGACAGCAAAATATTGATAGTTTCTATGTCTAAGATTTACTCAGTATCGTATAATTCAAAGTATTAATAACTAGCTGTGCCCGCGGCTTCGCCTGCGTGGAATTCGGTCTGTGTCAGTAAGCGGCTAATTCACCCCTAATTTATCTCCCTGTCCCCGGGAGACGGAACTTAAAGTAAAGTTGACAAATGGATACGCTAGAGGACTGTAGTCCAGATAAAATATTTTACAATTAGGTACCTACCACCAAAGATAGATATAACTCCGTAATAGATGGATACAGTCTAAGGAAAAAACGTGCCTCGAAAATCACGAAAATTTGATTCTCGATCAGATGTCGCTACTACCTTTTGCCTACTCTCGTATAGAGGGCGTTAACGGTTTCGTTTGTTATTATTTAACAATTTTAACGCATATCAGTGAAAGAACATGGGTCAAAAAAATAAAAATAATTAATGCAAATAAAAAAGATCGTTTATCCATATTTAAATACATTTTATCGTATTTTAATAAATCTTCATTTTTAGTTTTAAAGTGTGTCGATAGATGGCAGTGTGGTTACAAAATTTACTATGACAGTACCGCTCTATAATATTACATCCTCTTTGCTACCACTAAATAAAATTACACTCCAAAAGGTTTTTGTTGCCCTTATTCAAATTTTTGACGTGATTTAAACGGCATAGAGTAGTAGGTGTATATCGAACGATACAGTACCATTTTTGTATTTTTACGTCCTTGACTGTACCTATCCAAATCGGGTACACTACATATTTCCGAAAAAATATTATTCCGAATTTTAGAATGTCGAATTTTATCATTCCGATTTTTAAATGCTCGACCCATCAAAATTCCGACTGTCATAATTACGAATGATGAAAATCACGAAGATTTATATTTCCGAAAACCCAAAAAGCCGAATTTTGTAAATTCCGAACTACATAATTTCGACTATAACAATTCCGATGGTGGCAAACACCGAATTTAACATTTACGATTTTCAAAATCACGCAGTCTCAATTTTTTTGGATAAAAACTACCCTACGTTCTTCCACGGGACTCAAACTATCTCTATACCAAATTTTATCTAAATCGGTTTAGCGGTTTAAGCGTAAAGAGAAATTAAAAAAAGTTTTTTTCATTTTTTTTGTGTTTTCACTCGGGAATGGTGTCATTTTGATATCATAAATGAATTCGGCATACCCGATTTATACAAAAACGATACCTAACTTGGCCTAGTAGCTAAAATGATATAGTTATCAAGATAAAGTTTTTAACCCCTTTTTCCATGGGGGATGAATTTTTAAAAACGCTGAAAAAAAATTCTTGCTTTTTAATATAATTAACGTTTTGCAAAGTTTTAAGTTCCTGACTTAAAATAAAATTTGCACCCCAAGACAAACTTTCATCCCCTTTTCAACCCCCTGAGGGGTTAAATTTCCAAAAACGTCAAAATTAGTTTTTTTGTAATCGTCTATCATACATTTCTAAGAAGTTTCAAAGCATTTGTAATGGATTCAAACTTTCAACCCCCTTTTAGGTGTTTCAAGAATTCGTCACCTAACCCTGTTAGGTGACGAATTCTTGAAAACGCTAAAATTACTTTTCCTGTATTATAATAATATGCCCATTATACAAAGTTTCAAGTAACGCACTCAAAAAAAAAATTGAACTCCATACAAACTTTCAACCTCTATTTCACCTCCTTATGGGATGAGTTTTCAAAAACGCTGAAATTAGTTTTCTTGTATTTCAATAATATATCTTCTTACGAAGTTTCAAATTGCTAGCTTAAAATAAATCTTGAACTCCATACAAACTTTCATCCCCCTTTTTAACCCCCTTAGGGGTAAAATTTCTCAAATTTTTATAGCCTATAACCTGGCCGTGGATTTTTTCGACAGATTAGTAAAGTTTGCATCAAAATCCGTTCAGCCGTTTTCATTTGTAGCGCGGTCAAATAAACAGACAAACAGATAAACAGACAAACAGATAAACAGACAAAAATTCTAAAAACTGTTGGAATGTGTTCTGTTATCGATTCTAAGTGTCCCCAGCCAATTTTTTTTCGAATATCTTCCATGTACAGACTTTCGACCCTCTTCCGCTTTATTATAAGTATAGATGCACCAACCTACTTTATTGTTTGCGATTTGTAAACAATACAGTTTTTCGCTATTTGTCGTTATTACCAATATATCGTTATAATAATATTATGGCATTATTTGCATTGTCATTCAAGCATTTCAAATTAAACGTGTATACATAATTTTAGCTCAATCGGATGAAGATATCTGCTTCAAAATAAGTCGCAAAATTCTACCCAAACTAACATAGTTACAACATACGAGTACCTCCGTATGTTACATACATACGTACTTGTAGTTACATATTGCAAGATAAAAAATGCAAAAACGGGCGACTACGTAGTTTTAATATAGATTTAATCGTGAAATTTAGTCGATTGAAACTAAAACTAATTTAGTTGTTAGTCGAACATTCTCACAACTAATTTAATCGCAACTAAATTAATCGCGATTAAAAAATGACGATTGATATTTTTAATCGATTGATTAGTTAACTAAAATATTAATCGATTAATGCCCATCTCTGGTTACCGGTAGTCTATTAAAGGATATGTGTAATACAAAATTACTATTTTTAGCAGTCCAAACTTTACGAAATTTACAAATAAGAGCGACAAAATCAGTGCTTTACGCACGTTTACCTAAACGACAATAAAATAAAAAAACATTACTAATTTATAGTGTCTGTTTTCAAAAAAATTATCTATCAAACGGCAAGATGAGAAGACGTGCTAATAGAAACCAGTACTTGTTATTTCTATTACGTAACAAAAGGTGTACAATTTCACCGACTAAATCTATTTTCCCCTCACTAGCTCGGAAAGCCGTCTTTTATCCTTTAAAACAAGCGGAGCAAAACGCATTTTATCCACTAGTGGGGAAAGTAATTTGACCCTGGAGCGTGTTCAAGTAGCTTTTGACGGATAACAAAACGTAAAACGCTCATAATAATATGGTTCGTTCGATATTAATTATCATTAAGACCTTAAAATTCCATAAGAAACATTTGTTTTTTTTTATATAATGATGTTGAATATAATTCTCAACGCACAAGTTGAGTCGATGCAATTTCAAAACGCATCGTCAGAAATGTCAACATTGTCAACAAAATTTTTACATAATGTTACTATATTGATGATGATTATAATGTGTACAAATAAAGACTTATTTTTTATGAGCTGTTTTTTTGGATGTTGCACTTTCCTCGCTATAGTGAGGTGAAAAGTTTTGTGTTACACACGGGTGCAATAGTTATTTGTTATACAAGGGTGCAAAGTTGTATTTTACCCGCGAGTGTTTTAACACACGAGAAGTAAAATACATTTGCACCCGTGTGTAACACAAAACTTTTCCCCTCCCTCACTATAGCGAGGAAAGTGCAACATTCACAGGCGTTAGATCATCTTCATCACTGGAATCACTAATTTTTTTACGGCAATACGATATTATAACAGAAAACTCTGGAAGTTGTGTATTTTTACGTATCGGAGTCGGCGACAAAAAATTTGTTGACAATGTTGACATTTCTGACTATGCGTTTTGAAATTGCATCGACTCAACTTGTGCGTTCAGAATTACATTCAACATCATTTAAAAAAACAAATGTTTCTTATGGAATTTAAGGTTTATGACTTAAAATCATTAAATAAAGCTAAATTTGGTATTTTTTATTAAATTCTCAAACCATTTATTTAATGATAATTAATATCGAACGAACCATTATTATGAGCGTTTTACGTTTTGTTATCTGTCAAAAGCTACTTAAACACGCTCCATCCAAGGTCAAATTACTTTCCCCACTACTGGATAAAATGCGTTTTTCCCCGCTTGTTTTAAAGGATAAAAGACGGCTTTCCGAGCTAGTGAGGGAAAAATAACTATTTTCGTTTCCCGTAAAATCATATCTATTAGTGTAGTTATATTGTTTTGGTAAACACCCCTTCAATTGTTTACTAAGTACATTTTTAAGAACACACCTATACAGTAGAGTGCAATATAATTGTACACAATTGTATATTTTTCATTGGGTTTTCCAGTTTTATAAGGATTTCTATGAGGAATGTATAAAGTATTCTCATCAGCCATAGAAAAAAGAATAGCACCTACAATAGAAGATAAACAGCCGATTGAACAAGCAGGATTCCGAAAAGGGTTCTCCACGATAGACCACATCCATGCAGTGGACCAAATAGTCGAAAAATATGTGGAAAAAAGTAAAGTCTTATACCTGTGTTTCATTGACTACATGAAAGCTTTCGATTCAATTAGCCACAATAGCATATGGGAAGCCCTACAACACCAAAAAGTTCACCAAACATACATAGACATACTGAAAAATATATACGAAAGAAGTACAAGTAGAGTGAAATTAGATAAAGTAGGAACTGCTATAAAAATAAAACGAGGAGTAAAGCAAGGCGACCCTTTATCACCCAAACTGTTCATATCTGTACTTCAACACATATTCGAAAAACTGGATTGGTCAAAAAAGGGAATTTTTATAGGTGGAAAGTATCTAAGCCACTTGAGGTTTGCAGATGATATCATAGTTATGTCTGAAAATCCGAAACAACTGCAAGAAATGATCAACGAACTCGACAATGTCAGCAAAAATATTGGTCTGGAACTGAATACATCAAAAACTAAAGTTATGAGCAACGGAGCCCAATATCCAATACATGTCAACGAAAGTGACCTAGAGTATGTGGAAGAATATATATACTTAGGAAAACAAATAACATTCAGAAAAAGTAGACATATTGAAGAAATAAACAGACGAGTTGGTATCACTTGGAAAAAGTACTGGAGTCATAAAGAAATTCTAAAATCAAACCTAGCAATGACATTGAAGCGCAAGGTACTTAACACTTGTATACTTCCCAGCCTCACCTACGGATGCCAAACATGGATCTACAACGCAAAGACAAAGAATAATATCCAGGTGTGTCAAAGGAGTATAGAGAGAAGTGTACTCAACATAAAACTTAGAGACAAGAAGAGATGCTCAGAAATAAGAAACACAACTAAAGTGATAGATGCACTCGACCACTCAAGATCCTTAAAATGGAAGTGGGCAGGCCACTTAGCCAGATTAGAAGACCAGAGATGGACCACAGTGGTGACAGAATGGCAGGGACCTCATGGAAAAAGACACAGAGGGAGACCAAATACCAGGTGGATAGATGATATTGTCCCAATAGCTGGACAAAGTTGGATGAAGAAAGCACAAAACAGAACACATTGGAAAAAGTTGGAGGAGGCCTATACCCAGAAGGGGTCCTTAAAAAAAATAATATATATATATATATATATAAGTAAAATGAATTGTATACTTAAGGAATAAAAGGCTCTATTATTATTATATATATGAGGAAGTAAATAATGGAATACGGTTTATTTTTGGAATTCGAAAGTTCGATCATACTAGGTATATCCAGCTACCGTCGCTAGCTCAAGTGGCTTCCCATACGTCAGCGCCGATCCTTTAGAATACTCTCCTCACTCTTCTCTATCCTATTCGAGCCCTCCATTTCAGAATATCTCAAATGTAACTTCAGCTTTATTACCCCCCGGCCAGGCTGCGAGCTGCGCGTTGCCCGTTCTCTTAAACTCTCTGTTCTCTCTCACCATACCGGTTTTCTCACGTCTTCTTTCGCTGTTCAAGCAATCCGTCTTTGGAATTCGCTCCCTCTAACGATTAGACAAGCCCCAAACGAGCTGACTTTCAAACGAATGCTCTACAAGCACCTGCTAGGTACTGTCTAGTGGGACCCCCCCCTTCACCGCACATCATCATCATCATCATGTCAGCCGATAGACGTCCACTGCTGGACATAGGCCTCCCCCGTGGCTCGCCACTCCCCGCACATGCAAAAATATATTTATGTATATTATATAATAAATTTGTATATGTATTTATATTGTTTATTTATGTAGTTTATAAAGGTATTATAGTATATAAATATTACTAGTTTGTTTATTGTATTGCGTTAGTATTAGAATTTATATTTAGAAATAGTACATTTCGATGCTAGTGCGGAAAGTATGTCATTACTTCACGAGTAACGAGATATCTTGCCACGAGCCGTAGGAGAGTGGCAAGACTCGGGACGAGTGAAGAATGACATATCCGCACGTGTATCGAACGACGTTTTTTAATACAGTTGCGAAAAAATAAGAAAAGCAACAAGTAAGGAATGGAATTCGAAACTTTTATATTATTAATTCTGTGACACTGACATCATTGACATTATGAAGAAGTGTTTTTCTAGCTTTTATTCGACTAGAATATATCTTGTTATTATTATTGAACCCACTTCAATGAAAGTTTTTTTTTCAAATGCATGTTCTATAAGACAGAAACAATTGTAAATATTAAAACATTGTACTATTATTACCTAAATATCGTTATTTACGATTATTTGTGTATCGTATATTTATAAAAACAATATCGAATGTTGCCTTTGAAAACTTAAAACATTCTTGCAGTAAGAAAATACGCCTCTTCTTTGACAGGCGTTCCGTTCCATTCAGACAACTTATTAAGAACGGTTTTTCAACATTAAAAAATAAACGTGTTAATACTTATAATGATGAAGAGGTAAGTAATAAAATATTAAATATGCATATTTTTCGTATTCTTACATTAACAGTTTTTATGTTGATTACGACGTTTAAAGGAAACTAATATTAACACTCATCAATAAGTAGTCATGAATTGGAACAAGTAAACATTTAATAAAATTGGAAAAGTAAAAAGCACTAGTTCGCGAAAACCAACTTTCCGCACGCTAAACAGCCACGAAAAGTAGCACTTTTTGAGCAACTGTATTAAAAAAAATTTTTCGCATCGCATTGCACCCACCTTAACTAATTTCTGTTTGGCCCAGTGGTTAACTGGTAGAGAATGCCTCAAGGCATTAAGTCCGCCTTTTGTACTTGTTCTTGTGCAATAAAGTTTAAAATAAATAAATAAATAATGTCATTAGGAAGTACCTAAATAAGCCGGTTGTCATGGTCTTTTTTACCTTTGATAATTATTATTTAAGCATAGTTTACAGTTAATTTTAAATTAATGTCAAGTAATTTAGAAGAATAATAACAAAAGTTCGAATATGACTGACCTAAAGTTATGATTTTCCCTCAATTTTCATTTCCTCATTGACTGCTATTTTATTGCACACAGCTGTACCTTCTTAAACCGCATATTCTCAAGTGTATTCTTAAGATTGTATAATTTGAGATAATATTAAGTACATGTACAGACAAAACATTCTGAAGCCAGAAATATGTCGGACCGTATTGATAAGTGGGCGCAGTTCGGCTTTGGCGAGCTCTCCATAGGTATGTTGTTAATAACAGCGCAAATTGTAGGTGTGACGTGCAGAATAATCAAACATACTATACGGCAAGGCTGCGGCGATCGTCACCGTCTCGAAGTTCGTAATGTGTAACAATAAGCACTCAATGTCAAAGCAAACAATACCACGTTTACATGAAAGCGAAAACAAACATTACCGCGGATTAACCTTTTTGCCGCCATTGACTTGAAGTCAACTACGTAGTACACATTTCGTGCCCCACACGCCACGACTTCATATCAAGTCGTGGTTTTGGTCAGGTTTGTTGACGTGCAATTTTTGACATGCCGTTGATGACACTTTATTACTTCATTAACGTGGCGGCGTAAAGGTTCAAACACCAAAGAACATTTGTCTCTCACGTGATACGTTCTTTTTGTTAACTGTTTCATTTAAATGCGTGACGGACACTGTTTATACTACCGAGTCATTTATACATATATTATCCACTATCCACTTATATGTACATGTTTGCAGAAATCAATTTAAGTATGTATGTTTATTTTATGTAGGTTTAACGCCTACTTAATTTTGATCAATATTTTGCAATAGGTATAACCTAAGTTACAATCAAAAGTTACTCCGAAATGTCCAGAATAAACCGCTTTATCGATAAGACCCCTTAAGCTTTGTTATAATTATTATTTTTACTATGTGATATTGAAATGTGTAATAATAGTTATTTACGATACAAGTGCGGAAAAGAGGAAATTCGAAACGAGTGGCGATAAATTAAGACACGACCGCAGGGAGTGTTTTAAATCGACACAAGTTGCGAATTACCTATTCGCACGTGTATCGTACAACGTTTTACAGTACATACGGCCTTTTAAACTTTCGACATATGCACGAAAAGTGCTCTTTTACGCACTAGTGCGAGAAAGTAGCACCATATGTACTGTAAATACCATTATAATGGTAAGACTAAAGTTCAACAAAACAGTGTACGGACGGAGGTTAGGTACACGTTACGCAGGATTCGCGCGCCCTTTAGCATGATATGCAAACGAGTTGGGAAGGTAAAGCTGAGAGTTTATGTTCCTATAATAGCTATGTTAATGAATATTGCACAGAGAGGGACAGGAACAGCTACATAGAAGAGCGCAGCCCGCCGCAAACGATCTACACCCACGATGTTGGGGGATCAGCTCGTAACAAAATGCGATCTCATTTCTCTTAGTTTACCCTCGGAAAAGACATCATAATCATAAACCTTTCTGAACGTTTACATTTTTATGAGACTTGGTTGGGACGTTTCATTCCGTGGCAGTTTTAAATCTATATGAAGTGACTGCACAATTTTGACAATAACATGCGCACTACCAATCGCCTACCGTCTCCGTCTGTACATACTACCAAATGCCTGAAAATGACAGTTGAATCTACATGAAATTCATGAACATGCTGCTGTTATTAAAGGGTTTTAAACGCTTGAGTCATAAACACTTGTAGTTTTATAATCTCATATGATATTTATTGAGGCAGACGTGGAAGATTAGCCCTACTCTATTGCCTCGGCATGGTACCTATGTCCGATGACCGTGTCCGGCGTGTTAGTTCGCATAGCCCGCAAATACGTGCAAGCGAACGCGGAACTAAAAACCACCTCTATTCGTCCGAGATGCGCGGACGCGCAAGGTGACCCGCGCCAGACAACAATCATTACCATTCACGTGTATAACTTATTGTAATTAATTCCATCGGTAGATAAAAGCCCATACAAATAATGTATTCACAAGTAATTGTAGTTGACGCGATAATTATCACGATAAGAGAGAGATAGACGGCTAATTGATAAAGATGGAACGAGGAAACGTTTAAGTGAAGTACAAAATTGAATAAATAGAGGAAAAATTGTAAATGTGACATGCAAGCAATGGCCATCCGTCATAGGAAAAATATGCCATTGGAGTTACATGTAACGAGACTATTTATCAGCATCAAGGTGACGATAGGAAAATTTATATATTTAGCAAAAACAGGAAATATATGCCCATCACATAAACACATCTGGTAAGTTTTTTGTCAATAGGAAATAATAAAACAAGCTTAGTTAAATATAACTGATTAAAAATCATACGGCAGTCGCGAGGTGAAAACAATGTGATACTATATTGTCGTTATCGGTTTGACATTGAGAGATAAAATAATCAATGTGTGGTACAGAGAATATGTCAATACATACTGTTGTTCATACTATTTATTTCTTATTTTTTTGCGCATTTGCAGACTACTCTATCACGTAGAAGACATGTAAATGGAAACCAAATTATTTTCGTAGTTTATCGTCTGGGGTTCGAATAGACACCGGATATCACTCCCAGATCCACTGAACCCTTGGCATGGATCCAAAATAAAATCGTACCCACAGGCGGTAATGCAAAAAATGGAACGTGCAAATGGATTCTCCATTGTTTTCCACTTTAGGACAAGTTTTATATCACATGGCCATTCAATAATGAATTACAAATACGTATTTGATAGCTAATCGATAAGTATAATCATAGAGTAACTTATACTAGAGCGGTACTGTCATAGTAAATTTTGTAACCCCAGTAAATTCACTGCCATCTGTCGACACACTTTAAAACTAAAAATGAAGATTTATAAAAATACGATAGAATGTATTTAAATATAGATAAATGATTTTTTTAATTTGCATTAATTATTTTTATGATTTTGACCCATGTTCTTTCACTGATATGCGTTAAAATTGTTAAATAACAAACGAAACCGTCAACGCTATCTATACGACTGTAGGCCAAAACTAGTAGCGCCCTCTGAACGAGAATCAAATTTTCTTGATTTTCGAGGCACGTTTTTTCCTTAGACTGTATCCATCTATTACGGAGTTATATCTATCTTTGGTATAATATATATATTATTAATCGCGATTACCTAAACACGACAAACATGTGAACGGAAATCCCAGTGTGACTGCGGCAGTATTACAGGAATTAAAACTCAGAACAGTCAGACATGTAGTCGATCTTTGTTGTAAAGTTGTTTGCGACACCTGGCTTATTGTGCATAAATACCATTGTGACGCGTTATAAATTGGTGTCTTTCACTTTATAATCATAGAGGAAGTGGGGCTCTCAATGTCAGTATCGAGCGACGTATGCGCTGAAAATCATGGCGTATAAAAGAATTGATGTGTTCTGGGCTGTTATTGCTTACTGGAGGTATCGCCTCAGGTAAAACCAGTACGATTGAGACCCTTGGTCGTAACCAAGGGTCTCAATATAATTAGTTGTTACTTGTTAGTCTTGTTACGTTTGTTAGTCTTGTTACGTATAGCGAGGATGAGTTATACTAGTGTTGTTGCTGAAGTGTAGCGCTGTGACCTCGCGTCACGACCGCTGCAGCTGCAGTGACCGCCGGCTTCGACATCAATTCGCAAGCGATAACGTTGTAATTAAAATAAAATAAAAAGAACTGAAATCGTTTACGTACTTCAACCAAGCCGAGCGTCCAGTTTGTTGGTTATACCTAGAAAGGAAACGAAAAGGTTGATAACGTGTTAATAAGTAACTACAATTAAAGGACGGCACACGGCTGGCTGGGAAGGTTGCGGGGAGGCCTAGGATCAAGGTTGGAGCGAGCTACTAGTGTATCATGGGCACTTCGGAGCGAGGATAAGCTGCTACGCGGAAGCAAACGCGAGGCCGAGGACGGACGGACCAATTCACTAACTGAATACGATCTGCTTGCCCGTTAAAAATGTTACACCCACACATTTTTTGTGCAAAAAATGTGAGCGTTAGAATGTAAGAATAGTAAATGGTGTAAAAATATCTTCTTATGCTAGAGTAGATATTGTTAAATATTTTGGCTTCTATATGGGTTATTATTTTCTACCGCGGAAGTATAATACTAATAGGATAGGAGGATACCTATACTTGTATTGTAAAGTAAAACACGTTAACTACAAAGAAAATTTGAATTCGAATGTTATCTTTTGATTAAGGTCGGAAGTAGCAGAGCTTGACATAAATCACTAACATCTGGCTAACATCATCACGAACGGTGTCTCGGCAAAAAAACTATTTTATGAAAAAATATAACGCACCTGCTGGTGTGTCGCTGGCTGAGATATATTATAGATACATAATAAACCATGCTAACGTATCTTAGGGCTGTCCAAATTGTATTACTGAGCTACATTACTTAAGTTTAATTAGGAAATGACTTCATAAGGCATAACTCGTAGGTACGATTAGTCATGTCTGATACAAATTGGATACGGTACCGTCCCTGTTTAACATGTTTTAAATACAAAGAGCAGTGTCAGCGGCTGCGAGACGATTATGCAACAGTAAGCCAAACGCACGTGACGGCAAGGTGGGCCGCATCGAAACCGACTCATAGACTGCCAGTCAAGAGTGTCAAGACTCCGCATCATGAAACAGTTACGAACACTCACACGAAACTATATATTATGCTATTTTATTTGTTAAATTCTATGCCGCGAGCTACACCACTCAGTTGTACCCTTCGCCCAAGTAATAAACATAAATATCTAATATACCTAATATGTACTTATGTTAATATTTGTAATATTCAAATCGTAAACGTAGCTATAGATGCAACTAAAATGAACGAAGCGCCCAATATCAGTGTCTGCGAATTAACTCATAGGCTCCGTTAGTTAAGTGATCTATGGATACGCTACATACACCACACTGCATCAAACGGCATCACATTAAGCAATCGCCCATTCGAAAGCAAAGACACCGATCGAAGCAGCGCGTGGAAACGCTAATCTAACTGGGACAGATTGATTTATAACTCAAACAAGAAACTGTGCCGCCGAGGCCCTGCAACGTGTTCCACATTGTTTCACTATTAATATGCAAACAGATCAACTGCTGCAAATTCAAGTAGGCGAGGTGCGCTAGTCTACGCATACTTCTTCTGCTTGTGATCCTGAATGTTAGCACCATTCGTTAATGTTAATGAATAAGACCGAATCATTTCGGCCTCAAGTTTTGTTACCCTATGAATAACTAGAGACGACCAAAACGATTGGCAAGACCTTGACTTCAGCCTATATAAATTTGCATGACCCTACTTCCTGAAGTACTGGCGAGGGTCGTCACTGTCGATTATATTTAATTCTATGTCACACTGTCTAAAGGTCATACCCATTTGCAGTTGAGACAAAAGAAATAGCTATTCTAATGTGCTATACTGTCGTAGTAGTATATATAGCAATAGTTTGTCTTTATAGTCCTCTTTTATTCTTAGTGTATGTTAACGAGTTTCCTAAAATTGTTGACGAGTTGTGCGTGTTGTTCGCGGATGATGCCACTATACTATTTTCAGGGGATATACACAACATACCTCATATGGAACAAAATATTAAATCAACCCTTAAAAAAGTAATAGATTGGCTTCACTCACTAAATCTTAAAGTCAACTTAGACTAAACTAAATATATCCAGTTTAGGAATTATAAAACAACTCTCATACTATTAAATATTACAGAAGGGGGAACGACAATAGAAGAAGTTAGTAATATACGTTTCCTGTGTGTTACTATTGATACTTTCCTTAACTGGAAAGAGCATATTGCACGAATTAATAATTTAATTTCTAGCCAATGTTATGCTTTGTCAATTTTATCGGGCACTTGCTCCGAAATCATAGTTAGAAACTCTTACTATGGCAATGTTTTTCCCCTGCTGACCTACGGAATTATTTTTTGGGGAAATTCTGTAGATGTGCAAAGTACTTTTCTTTTACAAAAGAGATGCGTACGTACTATATACCGTATTAATACCGAGGAATCACTTCGGAATGTATTTAAAGACAAACGGATAGTCACTCTTACGGGTATTTATGTACTTGAACTCTGTCTTTTCGTTAAGAATAATTTTGAATATTTCGCTAAAAAGTTTTCATTAAGAGACAATCTAAGAGAAAAGTACAAGTATAACCTAATATGTCCAAAGGCAAATAACACGTCGTAATGCAAAAGCGCCTTCTATACTTCCATACGTGTATTTAATGCCCTACCTAACTATATTAAAATTTTAAATGATAATAAATTTAAGTACCAGTTAAAAAGGTTTCTTACAGACAATGTATATTATAGTTTAAAGGAATTTTTCGAATCGATGGAAACGGCAAGTGATATGTATTAGATGCTAAGACCAGTTGTTACATGTATATAGTTGTTAATTATTTTTAAGGCTATAAATTGTACGCTCGAAACGAGCAACTGTTGATACCATTTGATATAATGAACATCTTTACGTACCTACACAGTTTACAATAAATGAATTACTTACTTACTTACTTAATTTTCCAATTACAGTAGTACTTATCATGCAGTAATGTATGTCCCAGCATTATTGACTGAATTCTTCAACGCTTGCCGAGTTCCGTATCGCTTAAATGTCTATTTCCTTACAAACGTGCCCTGTTGATATTTTTGAAATAAAAACGTAAATTCCCGGTAAATAATCGTGTAATGTAACTCCATGTTTAAAGTAGCTTTTATTCACTATATCAATAAGCGCTTTACCTACATGCAATTTGTTCAAATGCTACATGATGCTTAATTATGATGATTTATTGTGGGTGTTATGTTATTTCATTTAGATCTTCCGTTGACCCTGGCACATGTTAATGTGCCTGCGAATATCGTGCATGTCTGACGGCGCCTATAAGGAATGATTCGGACCTTCATAAGTGGTTTGGCAATTAAATAGAGGGCTAGTGCGTCGCCGAATGTGTCGACCCGCTAAGTGTGTAGCAAGCCTAACGACGCAAGCGCAGCAGCGGAGTCAGCAGCGACATCGAGCACGCGACCCGGTTCGCCGCTCGGGAAAGCATCGACAAAACTCGGTTGAGGCCGCACACAACGAGGCGAACGCACACTTTCGGTCTTCACATGCGAGCTGTGTTAATATATTGTAATGTACTAATCTAACTCAAATAATTTATGTATTGCACATGCAATTATTACAATTATACTATATATTTTTACCTATGACATAGTTATCCAATTTTCTATTTAAGATATCTTACTGTATTTTTGCCAGCGTGAACTGTGGTTAAGACAAAGGTCTGATATTGATTTAGCTTTGCAGGCTGTAGTCGATGAAGCAAAACATATGTTATTTAAGAGGTTGTTTATTTATGATGTATGTATTCAAGGTGGAGTTCAATATTTGAGGTTAGCGTTAAATTGGTATAATATAAATTTGTTCAGCTATGTACGTCCGCGACCTTGGATTTGACGCCCCCGTTCTACTTTCCAAAATCTTAATGCGTTAATCATTGTTTGTCAGGGAGCGATTATAGTATAGTAGGTTATTCATACGTGTTGATTCATAGTTTGAAATAATTTCAAGAAATTGGGGCACGTTGACTTCTTTATTAATCGTGCCTTGAATGCTATGTCAAATTAGGAATTATGGCACGGATAAGAGTTTTCATTAGCCATCATGTAAACTGGGCTTAAGTGTTTGAAATGATGTGGAATGAAGCTTGATTAAAGTTTGGGCGTTTAGTGTCGGTGGGCGTGAACTCGTGAAGCCACACGTGCGTTCGTCTTAACATTACGGCCGCTCAGTTTCGGGTCATGCGGCGCGGTAAGGGGCACAAGGTAAAAGATGGTGCATTGAAAGTGGCCTTAAGCCCAATAGCGATCTGTGGCCGCGTTGCTTCCTATTGGCGTCGAGGCGACAATGCCACCGGCTCCGGCTGCCGCGAAGGTGACGAAGCGGAGGTCGGTCCTCGCTCGACCACCGCGCCACCCTTCTAATGTTAGGTGAAAATCGGATTATGCAGCGGAAGTATTGGCTTGTTAAGTCAGTCAGACTAGCCGTGTGAATCCAAAGTTACGAAATTGCTTTTCATTGATGTAATGCAACGACTTTCACACATCGGTAGTTTCCGTTCGGGTGACTGGATAACTATATTAATTGAGCTAATTTACCCGCGTTGTGATGAAATAAATCTAAAGCCGAAAAAACTGTACGAGAAACAATAGAAATAAAATCGGTGACCCATTAGATTGGCCTAAATTAACCCTTGAAAGTAACTTCTGAATGTAAATGAATCGACCTTAAGCGTGGACAACTTTTCTTCGTAGTGTGAGCCAGTCTCGATAGTTAAAACCCATTAAATTTAGTATTACAATAATAACAGTAATAAATCAAAAAGTTACAAAATGCTGTAACAGTTTTTAACTAGGTGATATACTTACGGTTATAGAAGTTATCAAGATCAGTCATTAGTTCAATAGCAATAGTGGGAGCGTTTGTATTAATTTTCTTGTAAACAACAAAGCTGTAAAAAGTAATATAGCCGGTACATTTCAACCGAGGTAACATTTAATGATTAAATGAGATCAGGGAAGGTGGAAGTATAAGTACTAGAGTTTTACGAGTCAGTCGACCCTCGGTGACTACCGGCGGGAGGTAAAGAGGGCGCGCTAAGGGCGTAGGGATCGAGCGGGGGAGGACCCTGACACAGATCAGCGAAGCGCCGTGGAGGCCTCAAGATTCGGCTGCTATAACATCGATTCCTCATACCATACCGTGTTACGCATAAAATGGGTCAACCGCTCTCCGGCAGCGAAGCGTTGGAGTACGTGCAATGTCCCCGTTCCAAATTGCTCCTTCGGCAAATTAACGCCTCACGCTATTGTAACGACCACGATACAACTCGGCCACGGATAACTTTACGTACTTATCAAGACTGACATTAAAGGCTAACAAAACTATTTATATAATGATTAATATAATCCTCGCGGATGGTGTTTTAAAAGGTTGTACAAGCTGTCTGAGAGACCGAATATTAAGAATTAATTAAAATATTCATTGTTTCAATGTAACTGAATTACCGACCACCAAAAATAGAAATTATTCTTTGCTATCTTGTGAAAATGTTGAATGGCGCACGTTCCGACTAATTTGATGGCTTAACACCGACGATCCTCAGTGGAAAGGAGGTGTAGTGTCGCAACGCCGCGGCCCGGCCGTCGTTACCAAGCTGAAAGTGCCCGGTGAAACTGACGAGACCGGGTCACGTAAGTACGTTCTCTCGATTCGTACGCTGCAATATGCGCAAATGGCTTTTTAATAAATGCATTAGTCTAACAAATACCTTGTAAAACATACAAGGTTTATTAGATGGTTGGCAAGACATTCCTAGATGGTTAAAGAAGCGTGTCGGCGTACAGATTTTCTTTGCGTAGAGAAAACCTACAAACAATATTCAACAATATTCAAGCAAGGATTTGACCGCTATCTCGCCCGCTAACTAATGTGTCTTAACTGAGAGCTCGTCTAAAGTACAACTTGATCTAATAGATCCTTAACAACTTTGTGTAAACGAAAATTACACTACACTGGTTGGCACGCAGCGATGAGTTGTGTAAGCGTTGTAAATAACATCCCTAACGAGATGCCACGTAATGTATATAATGGCGTAGTCTATACTAGAAGGACTCCTGAATTTTCAAAACCATACCACTAGTTGTTACATAGCGGTTCGCTTTGTGGGTTTTCGCATATTTACATCAAAACGCTTGATTACCTATCACCTTGGCCTTTGTGCATCGACGAAGTTCTTTCGAATGACAATAAGTGTATCGAAACAGCCATGGCATTTACTGAATAGACTAAACGGTGTCGAGACCAAGCCTAACGAGCCGTACGAAGACGCATAGATGTTGGTGAAACAATAATCGAGATCAGCAGAGAACGATGCTTAGCTTTGCATCGAGAAGAAATAGGAAAGTGTTTTCCGTTCGTAGAGTTAAGTACGTGAATAATATATTTATTTGTAGGATGGACTGCAGTGAATCAGTATTTTAGAACGTGACATTGTGCTGATCATTTTTGCTGCCTTCAAGGAAAACAATCGTTTGTCTCTATAGATTTTTATTCAGATAAACTTGGTTAGTTCATGGGTTGTTACCTATTTTCGCAAATACGTATACGTAAGGTACGCACGTTTCAGAGAATGCATGATAACCGCCCACCATGAGAAATACGCTTGCGTCATTATTTAATCAGTAGCGGTAGTGTATCGCCGGCTTAAATACACAAGAAGCTACGAGTTTTTAAATAGCCTTGGCCTTGCAAAACGGCATACACAACGATATAATAAAGCCACTGCTGGGAGTAAACATGTACTACTTAGGCCTTAGGGCCCTTACGTACTAGCGGTTAACCGGTTAATCACGATAGCACCTTTCGGGTACATTTTGGCGCGCCTTAGATATCTTGCATTGACACTAACAAATAACAATGTAGTTATTTACAATTGGGTATAATCCTAAGGACGTTAAGTTATACGGAGTACTTTCGAATTGTTTATAGAGATCGAACACAGTGTAAACTGCGTTCGCAACACAGTGTAAACTGTATCTTATCGAAGTGGCATAAGGTGGTATTCGGTGAAGCTGCGTTGGTCGCATCGGCTTGTTCTATTTTCCAAGTTAATATTGAACTCTCGTCGGAGCGAGTGTGGGAGTATTTCGAATATTTCGATTGGAAACGCGACAAGCGTTTTGTAAAATAAAAACGCAACCGCGATATAAATAAACTTACACATCGGTAACGTTGTTTTTCTTCGTTTTAGGTACATGTCAATGTGCTCAATGTTATGAATACAGTGATATGTGTACTTAATTAACATAAGAACAAAACTGAGGCTTCATTATAACGTGTCCACTTTGAACTAAGCATTGAGAGTAGCAGATTCATGACATAATTAGAACTTGGATTATGGCCAGTGGCAGAACAAGCTTATTTCAGTAAACGTTCTATGTAACAGACAGTAGACAAAATGCCACGGCGCCAAAGCCCAGTTTAGTTATCGCATTCAGCGAACATGGAACAAGACTCGCATACCGAGTGGAACGTTCAAAGTCACCATTATATATAGTACGCTCTTTAGTTTTACAGTTGAATGTTACACTGGTTCGCCTCAGCGTTCCACTCGATAAGCAAAGGGAACGATCGGCCAGGAGCAGAAAACGCGGGCGGGACTGGCCGCAATCTCTCGCTCTGTAAACTCGCACTGCCCTCAGATAAATTCAATACTCTTGCGAAATGTTCTCGTAAAATATGCTGCTTTATAATCCGCTTGGGATTGCTCGCTTAACCTAGTTAGTAGGTAAGTAAGTATAAGTACTTACAGGAACGGCTCCAACAGTGGTGCTCTCATTGTATATATTGTAATAACTATAAAGATAGGTAGAAGGTAGCAAGGTGTTTGGGGCCAGTCAATAGAAATGGACGCCGCTCCGTAATGCTTATTTACATGAAGACTCCCGTGAAATGAGTTCACACTTATCAGTTGTTATTATTGATAAGTAGGCTCGTTTGGTCGTAGATGGTAATTAATGAGGTAAGTAAATAAATTAAAGCGCTACAGGTCGATAAGTGAAACAAGCGATATCTGTAAAGAATGTGGTGTAAGTCAGTAGCTGTCGCTAGAGCTCATCTTGGCGAGAGTTGCAAGGCGGAGAGATCATAAAATTGCAGCGTTTCTCTTGTTTACACACATTCAATCCGCAAGAGTTCGATGGAACTATGTATGTATGTCGTCCATTTGTATCGACTCTTAGAGTGAATAAGTGTGGAATAAGTACATTCGTGGTATATGTATAATTATGTACCTATAGGACTGCAGACGTTGGGGCATCGAGCCGGAAGCCCCCGCGACTCAACGATATTTCTTGCACTTTCCGTTGTGTTGTGTGAGGCAAACGACCCCTGGAAGGCGAATCCCCATGCGCGGGTAAGCTTGCAAATGTTTCCTTTAGGGATAGGGCTTTCTGTAGCTTATACGAAGAATAGCTTCCTCTCAAAATCGTCAGTCATTGAGATTGATATTCAGAAGGTTGTGAATAACAACAAAGGAAATAACCTTAAGCAAAAGGTACAAAACTTAAAAAAAGCCTCATGGACACGAGCGAGCGCTTTCCGGACGGAGCTACCTGCTCAGGGATATGCGAGTCCTCGCTTTTTATTATATCATTTTGGAGAGGCAAGAGCGTTAAAATGTTTTGGTTTAATCTTAACATTATATCAGGCTTTGAGATCAAAACAGATACTAAGTACAAATAAGAAATTCCACATGTTTTGTGAATATGCTGGACTTCAAAGTAATAAATAAACATTCAACATAAACATAATATCGACATCAGATGTAAGTGGGCGAAGTAACAGTGGGGTAAACTATTTAGGGTTACCTACCTTGACGAACGAGGGTGCTAAAGAATAAAGAGAAAACGTCGATGTCGTTACACGAGGGCGAATGTCAGGGGAGAAATAAGCCTCTACAAACGCCGTATCAAAATAATAACAAGTTAAGTAACGTCAGGCAAGTTAAAAACGAATTAAAATGTTAATCACGTCAGTCATTAACTGATACTAATGGTAATTGTTTGTAAAAGTGAGTCGATTTCTAAGCTGCTCCCTCTACCGCCAGTTCAGCTTACACAACAAGGAAAGTTAAATACGTGTGGGGGCACACTAACTTTCGCCCATTGTAATGTTATAAATGAAATCAACACACCATCATTCACAAAAAGTACTCATTCGATAACAGAATTATAAACACACTTCAAATAGACAATAAATGTAAACAACGAACATACACAAACTTTTTGTATGATATATTCGTACCTATTTGCGAAATGTTCAGAACCAAACGTTATGCCAACCGAAAAGACGAAATCCTTCGACGAACATGGTCAAATAAAAGTAGTTCCGCGTTGACTCCACCAACCAAAATAGCTCACCTGGCTAAGGCCATTATTCGTTCGTATAATCCAATTTTCCAAAACGGTGGCACCACTTCGAGATCACAATTCACCACGGCAATGTTTAAAACGTAAGATAGTTAGTATAAAATGTAATAGTTGCGAGTTGTATCACGTTTGACAGTTACACTTCACCACATGGTTGGGAGGTCGCGCGCGACAGCGTGACAGATGTGCGTTGCGCTCGACGACTGACGGGCGACTGCCGACTGGCAGTTGCGAGCGGCTAGGGAGGCGACTCCTCTGGCGCGGAGAGTGGAGGCGCTCTGGCGAGGGCGGAGCAGTCTGAGCACCCGACGACCGGCGCCCGCGGGACAGCTGCGCAACACCGACCCTTTTTCTGTTACCATCTTCATTGTCACCGATTTTCATAATTTCGCGCCCCGCGTTTATAGGAAGATAATGTAGAGCGACAGTCGTCAATTCTCCTTGTAGAGTGTTTCCAAGTTTATGATCAACAAACCATTACTGTTTTACTACCAAACGCTCTTGACCCCATTTCCGTCTAATTTATTGGGGATTTAGAAGGATCAAAATCATCCAGACTTTCCGATAAAAATAGACTATGAATAAGATTACGACTATGTAGTTTTTCAAGAAAAGTGTAGATGTGTTTGATCTAAGTGTTGAGCTAAATTAAGTGGTTATTATTGTTAAAATGAAATAAATGTCATATACATATTACGAAAAAGTGCCCCAGGCTGGAATCGAACCAGCGTCCACTGCTATCGCGGCAGGTGCCTGTACCATTCGGCCACCGGGCCACAGCGGCATAGGTCGATTTATTTATTTTTTATTAGTATATGACATTTATTACAGTTTATAATTTAATGTAGTGTTTCTACTTGAAATAAAAACATATTAAAATATTTTCAGAAAATAAATTAATTTGTTCTAACACTTCTAACGGCTATTAATGTTATTAAAATATAGGTATATATTTTAATAACATTTATAACCATATAGGTAAAAAAGAATGAATTAGTTATGTCATTATGCCTCTACGAAATGGTGACAAAGCGAAGTCGGTAACTTATTGACTCAATTCAAGTACGTAGTAAAATTGAATATAATTTTCGGTTCGACACCGCGCATCGCGTTCAGTTGCAGGTTGGTTCAGTGCACGAAGGGAGAAGTTGTTGCCCCCGTGCAGAGCCTTGAGCCACCCGCACCCCACTCGTCGAAACGAAACCCGCTTACAACGCACCGGCTTACATACGCGTCTAATATGTGGACAGTAAACACTACACAATACATATTACACCATATAGGTTTGAAGCAGGTATGTTTGCAAAATAAACATAGGTACAATACATGAACATAGCAATACGCAAAGATCTCAATAAGTAAACAAACAATAATGACATTCGCATGTGCTTGCTGCCTGGCTTTAAACATAATATGATATATCTAGTAAGTAAAAGTAAATAAAAACGAAGACCTTTATGTAAAGTCCTTTTGAGATCTTTAGGCACAATTGGTGACATAAACTTATTGCTACATATAGTTTAGTAAACACTCGATCGATATAAGTAGACATGCGGCCCTTTATTCATTAGTTAAGCGAATCGTCCACGGAGTCGTTGCACAGTCATAACGCGTGCATTGGCTGCGCCGCGAGGGTATATCAAAGTCATCGAGTCGTCTCCCTATGTGACGTCTCAAGCAGTCGACCTTGGTCCGAGCCTTCAGGGTTAACCGCGCGAGAAGAAAACGCCCCTTTCGACCTTGGAGTCCTCCCGCTTTATCTGCTGATTCCAGCTTGTTCTATTTAAGAATTTAACCGAATTGTGCGTTTTGATACAGATCAAGTAAGATTTTCTTGCTTGCTGTAGACGCGATTGCGCTCCAAATGCACTTACACTAAAACTATCAACGTGCTACGGATAAAAAACAAAGTTATAATAATACTTTAAATATTTGGCAACACAATGAGTAGATTGAAATAAGAATAATAATTGAAATAAGTAGCTAAAATGTATCTACTTGTCAAGGTATCTTATATACTCTGTCTCTAACTGAAATATTCATAAATTAATATACGTGCGCAGTATGCGATTCCTGCGCGACAAGTTAGACCTAACTAGTAATAGTAGTAATTCATGAAATAAAACTCTAACTAGTAATTACCTAATTACTACTTAAGGTAGTACATAATGTACCTAATTATAGCGGTACAAATTTAATTTGGAGTGAGATAAGCCTGCTTTTGGTACCTGGAGTCGCGACTTGGCACGGGATTTAACTGGTAATTTACGAGAACATTGAATGACACAACGTTAGATCTATTCTGGTTTCCCTTGTGCTGGGCATCCTAGTGTAAGCACAGTTAAAATTTATGTGCGCACCACTACCGCGTGATGTAATTATAGTGAAATCATAGTAATTCACGACTGTAGGTCTAGGTAAATAAAACGCGTTTTAATGTCAATTTACTAAATTTTCAAGTAAACAAAATTTATTAATAGTAATTTAATACCAAATCTCAAGGTGTTGATTGTATAATATTAGCAGTCGTATAAATGTAATATATTAATTTAATCCTTGTTTTCATTGTGAAAAATCAGTCACTCCAAAAAATAGGACGCATTATAGAGCATTTACACCCCAGGCCAAAAGTATGGAAACAACGTTGTTTTCTTTAATAACTCATGTTTCAATCTTTGTTGTATATATTTGTAAACTAAGACTTACATTAGGCAAACCCAAAAGATTAAAAATACACGCTTAATATCAAAACATCCTAAAATATTGTCAAAAAGCTAAAAAAATAAAGTAGGAAAAGGTTACATAATTATACCTACCCTTTAATTACATGACAAAATGTTTAATTTGGCAACTATCACAGCCAGAGTAATTTACTTTTAAAATGTTCTATTAATATTTTTACCAAATTGTCAATGAGTAGTATAAAATCCATCGCTTAAAAGATCACACTTTTCTATTGAAATACAAGCTTGTTTCCATATTTTTGGTCTGGGGTGTATTACTCATGCATAATCTATATATAAAAACGTAAAAGTCCTGACTGACTGACTCACTTAAATCAACGCCCAGCCCAAACCGTTGGACCTAGAGAGCTGAATATTTCACAATAGGTAGCTTTTATGACGTTAGTATCCACTATGAAGGGGTTTTTTCAAAATTCATCCCCTAAGGTGTTGAAAAAGGGGTTGAAAGTTTGTATGGAGATCATATTTTTTTTTGAGTGCGGGACTTGAAACTTCGTATAAAGGCATATTATTAAAATTCAAGAAAAGTGATTTAAGCGTTTTTAAAAATTCATTTCCTAAATGGGTTAAAATAGGGTTGAAAGTTTTAATCCATTACAAATACTTTGAAACTTCCTAGAAAGGCATAATAGCCGATTACAAAAAAAAAAAACGTTTTTGGAAATTCAACCCCTTAAGGGGGTTAAAAAGAGGATGAAAGTTTGTCTTGGGGCTCAAATTTTATAATATTAGATTATATCGGGAACAATTTTTTTCAGTTAGGGTCTTAAAACTTCGTAGTTTGTGAAAGACAAATTTCATGCGTTGTATAATTATTAACAAATGATTAACCGTCCCTACTGATATCTTTTGCTGCATAATGTTCTATATTATGCTCATGTAGAATATATAACCACCAACATACAAATCCACGCGTACGAAGTCGCGGGCAACAGCTAGTTATGTATATGTGCCTAATGACAAAGCATTCGACCGCTGATTGTACGCAAAATAAATCCAGACCAATCTCGCAAATTAAACTACGTATGATTCACCAAAGAATGCATATTCTGCTGCTAATATTTTTTAGGGTTCCGTACCCAAAGGGTAAAAACGGGACCCTATTACTAAGACTCCACTGTCCGTCTATCTGTCACCAGGCTGCAGTATCTCATGAACCGCTAGCTCATCTCATGATAGCTAGACCGTTAAATTTTCACAGAAGATGTATTTCTGTTGCCGCTATAACAACAAATACTAAAAAGTAAGGAACCGTAAGTTCGACTCGTGCTTGTCCGTTTTTTTTTAATTACGTTTTCTAATTAGTGTATAGTTTATAAACTAAGAAAATAAATATTCTTGCCCCATTTGAAAAATAAATATGCAACCTCTTTGTTGATAAAGAATAAATAATAGGGAATAATTTTAACTTCCTTCCACCATCGAACGACCACTGACAACTGCCATTAAATACGTCACAACCTCACATCAAATTTGATTATTTTCTCACACTACGCCACACTTTAATTTAAAAACTTCTTCGACTTTAAGGTCTTCTTTCGGTGCATTATTTATTGTTTTAAAATACTTTTGTCAAAGAGGGATATAATAAGATAGAGCGGTACTGTCATAGTAAATTTTGTAACCACAGAAAATTCACTGCCATCTATCGATACACTTTAAAACTAAAAATGAAGATTTATAAAAATACGATATAATGTATTTAAATATGGATAAATGATATTTTTATTTGCATTAATTATTTTTATATGATTTGACTCATGTCCTTTCACTGATATGCGTTAAAATTGTTAAATAACAAACGAAACCGTCAACGCCATCTATACGACAATAGGCCAAAGCTAGTGGCGCCTTCTAATCGAGAATCAAATTTTCTTGATTTTCGAGGCACGTTTTTTCCTTAGACTGTATCCATCTATTACGGAGTTATATCTATCTTTGCTTTTGTTGTTCAAAAGACCTAGATATGTTTTTAGTATTTATGATTTCATGATTCAACAGCAATTAAAGCGTTAAAAACATTATAAATAACAACCACTTGGCCGTTTTATCGGACATGTTCGCGTGAACACACAAGTAGGTACTTTATATAGTACAAAGAGTTTATTGTGGTAGATTTAGGGCGCGGCGAGCGTCACAAGCGCATGTGACCCAGGTCGCAGCGGCAAGGGCAGTGGGGCGTAGGCCCCCGCGAACCCACTGCACCTCTGTTCCTAATTTTTTAATTGATATGAATATGTAACGATTGGAGCAACAGTTTGGCTGTATAAGAGGTCCTTATATGAATGAATAAAAATAAAAATACTTTTTAAACTTGGAAGGGTAGTTGACGCTACTACCCTTCCAAGCACGACGCACAGCAATTATAACAAAATTAAAATAATACACCCACACGGTCATCGGTAATAGTGACTTGGGACGAATGAGATTTAACCACGTGTATTTTTGCGGTTGTGACTAAATAAAACGAATGAATAACTAAATAAAAGCCACCAGAATAAATTGTGACAACCTTTCATATTCAGTCAGTTTTCATAAATACACCCGATGATGATTTTCCGATCGTCCATTTTACAAAATTTTATGTAAATTCGCACTTAAGCCCGGTTCACATTTGTGGAGCGTGCATAAGACAAATGTGAACGCAACCATATCAAATGTATGAAACCGATATGGGTCACGAGTCACGACATAACACAACACGTCACGTCAGACAAATGTGAACCGGGCTTTAAACGACTGAGGGTGAATCATAAACTGACATCTCTAAGATTACTAGAGCACTAAATATTCAGGAATCCCGTCCGGGTCTGCCAAGGAAGATTTAACATGTTTAATATCTTCCGATGCAGAAGGTATATCGCTGTATCGGAAGTCTGAAGTTTCTTAAGTGCACGAAGAAGAGTTATTGCAGCAACGGCCGTCTTTAAGTGAGAGTCTGACAATCGACTTTATGTAACCACCTTTTACATCAGGCGAGGTTACAATCTCTATAGATGAGTCGAATTGGTGTTTCTTGTTAAATACGTGTTGGTATGCAGAAATAGTTGTGGTTTTGAGAAATTGAATGATTAGTGCGCTGTGTAGGTTTAAGTCGTTTTCATTAAACTGATAGCTGCATCATGCAGCTTCTTAATACGGTCCCATCCGGAAGAAAACACGAAACTTAGCATGCACGTAGCTTTTATATATGTGATTCAATATTGAAAGAGGAACACGTTAAAAAACCTCCCCCCCCTCCCTCCTCTTTTGTGTCCCCAATCACAGTGTTTTTAATTTTATTTTTAAAACGGCTAAAGCTACGACAAAACCGTCAAGGGATAAAATGTTCTTTATAAAATTAGATAATTTTATAAGTTGTTATTTTGGTATTTGGTACATAAAGATGTAAAGAGAGAGTTTCGTATACAGGGTGACCTTATCCATTGGACAAACCCTCAAGTTCCACGTAGGGTTAGTTCTCAGGAACGCTCTAAAGTTAATATTTTTTTAATAAGAACAAAAGATAAAAAAATATTTTTTCAAACAAAAGTTATTTCCAATAATCGGCAACAAAAAGAGAAATACTGTATTAATCATTGGCAGTGATTTTGACAATTTGTTCGAAAATATGCGGCAATGATGGCATTTGTCAAAAGTCAGAATCTTATTAGTGTCATAAATAAAAACATGATATAAAGGATATTCACAGTCATATTGTATAATATTTGGACTAATCCATTTAGCCATATTTTCAATTTAGAGCAGTTCAAAGTCAACTCTGAATTGTGAAATATTTGATCATTTTCTAATAATTTGTTAAACCAACTAGTGAAAATGTTAGACTATGTTATATATTTGTAATCTACTCACAATGCCCTTTCATTTGGTACCCCACATGGTATGTTTAAAAGAAAAAAGTTAAAAACTTTGTACTGCCGATTTTGTGACGTCACAGTTATCCCCCCCACACTTAGAAAGTGACAAGTTCTTATTTCGTACTCAGTAGACTCTACCGAACACAACCATACCACTTGTCGGTAGCATACTGTACAGTCACATCGAATGGTGTTTTAGGCCATCTGGCCGCTGTACTAAAAGTAAACAATAATAATTTGATAATTTCTTCGTAACCGCTACACCGGTTGTTATGATACTATGTATACCTACTGGTTCTAAATACCCTAATGCATATGTACATTTCGGCTTTGTCCAATGGCTAGGGACACCCTGTATATATTATCTTTATGGTTACATAAACCAAATGGACCGTTAATAACAAGATTTTTATCAATGTGAGTTGGTGGTGTGAATGATGATAAAAAATCAGGCAAGTGGCAACCAGTCTACAAAACCCAAAGCAAAGCAACACTGGATAACAATCCAAGGTAACTAAGGGACTATAGCGACCCGCTCCGGCTTTGCACGGGTTACACTAAACCTTAACAAATTATGCACCTAAACCTTCCTCAAGAATCACAATTGATAGGTGAAAACCGCATGAAAATCCGTTCAGTAGTCTTTGAGTTTATCGCGAACATAAGTATATACACACAAACAGACAGACGCGGAGGGACTTTGTTTTATAAGGTGTAGTGATTATAGGAGTAAACGGCAGAGATGGGCATTAATCGATTAATCTTTTAGTTAACTAATCAATCGATTAAAAATATCAATCGTCATTTTTTAATCGCGATTAATTTAGTTGCGATTAAATTAGTTGTGAGAATGTTCGACTAACAACTAAATTAGTTTTAGTTTCAATCGACTAAATTTCACGATTAAATCTATATTAAAACTACGTAGTCGCTCGTTTTTGCATTTTTTATCTTGCAATATGTAACAACAAGTACGTATGTATGTAACATACGGAGGTACTCGTATGTTGTAACTATGTTAGTTTGGGTAGAATTTTGTGACTTATTTTGAAGCAGATATCTTCATCCGATTGAGCTAAAATTATGTATACACGTTTAATTTGAAATGCTTGAATGACAATGCAAATAATGCCATAATATTATTATAACGATATATTGGTAATAACGACAAATAGCGAAAAACTGCATTGTTTACAAATCGCAAACAATAAAGTAGGTTGGTGCATTATTAATACTTTGAATTATACGATACTGAGTAAATCTTAGACATAGAAACTATCAATATTTTGCTGTCTCTGACAATAGTAAAACTCTTTTTAGTGTCACGCGGTGACAAAACAATGGGATAATCCTACTTACCTGGAACTGGAAGTTGTTTGTTGCATTTTGGTGCAAGGGCCGACGCATCTTCTAAAAATAACACGTTCTATTGAATGACACATCTGCATGTTGTTTATTATCTACGCGGTCTATTTTGTTTTCAACGTGTGGTCATTAAACTTACTTACTTTAGTAGCAAAATAATAGTGAGAACAGATCTCACTCCTTAGAAACGGTCAAAATATCGTAAGTAATACATGACTAATATTGTCTTCGGTTACCGCGATAGTTACTCATGAAATAAAACTATGAAAATGGATTATATCGCGTATATTGAATTTATAATACATCCCGACGTTTCGAACCCTTTACAGCGTTCGTGGTCAACAGGTGACTGAGGAAAAATTACAAAGTGCAAAAATACTCACATACTAAAATAATGAACAATCATAGACTATAACTCATAAACTTTAAGGCTGGTTTTGCATGTACAACCAGCCTTAAAGTTTATAGTCTATGATTGTTCATTATTTTAGTATGTGGGAACCACGAACGCTGTAAAGGGTTCGAAACGTCGGGATGTATTATAAATTCAATATACGCGATATAATCCGTTTTCATAGTTTTATTTCATAATACATGACTATTTTATTTTTAAACATCCGTTAAGATGTCCTAATCAGTCTGTCAACATAGTCATACCGAGGTATTCTATTCAATTTGCTTCTAACATTAGTCGCGAGAAAATAGTCTAACTAATTAGTCGATTACAAAATTTAGTTGTCCGAAATCAATCGGCAACTAATTTAGTTGCAACTAAATTAGTTGCACTCTATACAACTAAGATTGATCAATCGTCGTTTTCAATCGTCAGTCGCAATTAATTCTTGTAATCTTAATCGTTAATCGTTAGTCGATTACATTTTGCCCATCTCTGGTAAACGGCAGTGGGAAGTCATAATCATAGGTGTCTAGAATAATGCTGTCACTGTATTGGTATCGCTTGATTAGAAGATTTTTTTGTACCTTAATAGATTAAACCCAATACGTCGTAATTACCCAGTCGTCCACTATCGTCTTAAAACCTGCTCGAAATACCTTTCAGTAATGATAAAAGCTTTATAGCTAATAAGGCCCTGCATTTCATAGTGTTTGAGATATGCCTAAAATTTTATCCGTCATAACGATGCGTACGATAGTATGTGGATTACCTACGCACGGGACACTTGCTACCGAAGTTACTGGTTGCCAGTATTCAAAGTATGAAAGGAGGAAGGGAAAATGTGGAGAAAATCGTTACTGTACAAGAAATGCATAGTGACGACATTATGAAACGCTACACTATCACCTAATTCAGCCACCGGAAGCTTGGTAGTCCAGTTCAACTTCAACCTATGACTTATTCAAGATGTTTATGCAAGCAAAATAAACTATGAACTATAACCATTAGGCCTGCATTAAAACGGCCCAGTGATAGTTTTTAGAAACGGCCACATGCACACCGAGATCCGCTCGCGCCCACTTTCCACGATTAACTTTCTCATTCACAATGCGATTTGACCTTTCCTTTCCATAGCACTTACTTTAAATAAGGGTCAATTGAAATTTCAATGTAAACCATTGATTGTGTCTATTAGACGGCCGATTGTTAGCAATGCTTTCAAACAGGTATGGCTGTATGATTTAAAACGCGGTTGATTTTATGCAAGACATGCATATGTAATGTCAATACGACAATATCCCACGCTTTTAAACAAGCATACCTAATGCTTTCAGTTATTTGTAAACTTACTCATTAATAGAATCAGCAAATAAGGATAAATTTATAAGGCAAGATGTTAACATCAACAATTGCAGTATCCGTTGCGTTGAGTACCAAACTAGGATGAGTCTACATTCCACACGCGTTTGTGTGTGTGTGTGTGTGTGTGTGAGTGTGTAAATGATTGAATAAATTTAAAATAATCTTAAAAATGCGAGGAACTGCGTAGTTTCTTTTTAGGAAAATAAGCTTTTGCCATAACAAGCATGCAATTTTTATTATTATAATATAACAGCGAAGCGTAACTTTTATAAATATAGTATACAGAACAGACAACAGTATACAGAAATTAATTAAATAGATGAACATAAAGTTAAAAATAAAGCAAGGTCAGAGTTGAAAGTCATAGAATACGGGGTTCCACAGGGAAGTATTCTTGGACCACTTTTGTTTATAATATATACAGGGTGACATTAAATTGGTGATACAAAACACTTGATTGTGGCTCAGTTAATGCCCAATAGTAAACTACAGTAACTCCGTTGTTAAAATTAGCTGTATTTAATTATCGCTAATTTTCTAATAAAACAAATAATTAAAGTCCCGAAGTGTGGATACCCCACGTTAAATACCTAACTGTCATACCTGTCACTCGATGTTTTCAATGTAACTTAATAATTATCGATATCACCATTAGTGACACTCGTGTAACTAAAGCCCAGTCCAGACGGACGGGAGAATTGTGGTGACATTTAAGTGCTCTAAATTAAAAAATAATGCCCCTAAACGCGCCTACTGGCGTCACAAATCTCCATTGTATCGGTCATAATCTTACAATCGAAGAAAAGGGGAATCGGCGGGCCAAATTGGCGTTTGCATCCACACCACCTGATTTGATCAGACAATTTAATCAGATTAGCACAAAATTGTTCCCGTCGGACTGGCCTTAAGCTGTTTAGTCTTATGTATACATTTATGGTAATAATAAGCGAATCAATTTAAATTAAATTATTTATTAATGTACGTAATCTACCGAATGTAACAGAATCTTAAAATACCAACGTTTCAATAAGTAGTGTGCACCTACTTTACCTAAACGTATTTTAAGATGTGTGCAAATGCCCACCGCCTTCCTGGACACGAAGTCTAATTCATATGATTGATTTTGAGTCTGCATTGGCTTTCACAGAATTGAACACCTCAATTATCTTTTGGCGAAGTTCATAGACGGTATTTGATTCCCGTGCGTACACTCTCCTTTTAATTTCGCCCCGCAAAGGATGTCGAGTCGGCCATGCGAAGATTGGGACTTCGAAACGGCTTTGCGACTGGGCCGTTTCGTCCAATCCATCTGTCAGGGAACTCTTGCTCCAAATGATTTCGCACACTTAGAGCAAACTGCGCTGGTGCACCATCTTGCCGGAAATGAGGATTCTCCAAATTTTGCTCCGGCACTTCTTGTAGCAGAATCGTCAACACCTTTCTCGAGAATAATTTTATCTTAAATTTTATTGTAAAACCGAAATCTTGCATAAAATCTTATTTTCTTTGACAAGTGACAAGTACTAATCAAAACACGTTTACATCATAAACTGTGGCAGGTGATTGATAACCAAAGAGGAAAATGTTCATTTGAAATCATTTAACCTTTTCTTTGTTTATCATTATGTTAGGATAACCATGTGAAGCCTAAAAAACGGGATAAAATAAAAGAATTCAATAAATTACTTTTGATTATTTTTAAAGCATCAAACTTAATTGAGGGGCTTAGTTTAGGGAAGATGTATGTAAAACATTGATTTTGTATCACCAATTTAATGTCACCCTGTATAAATGACCTACCTCGAGTTATAAATGACCAAATGATCTTGTTTGCGGACGATTCGACAATGATAATAAAAGGTGACAAAAATAAGGACTATGAAAATACTATTAATAATTCGCTTAAAACTGTTAGAGACTGGATGGGTGAAAACGACCTAGTAATAAATTTAGAATAAACAAAATGCATGCAATTTCACCTCCAAAAGTCAGGGTCCTCGGATGATGTTGTGGTCAAATATAAAGAACAAAATATAAAACACGTAAATGAAATTAAATTTCTTGGCATTCAAAAAGATAGTAATGTGGGATGGAGAGGGCACATATGTAATCTGTGTAAAAAAATAAACCAGTATGTCTATGTCATAAGAAGACTGACAGAAACGCTTTCGCAGCAGTCAGCTCTCACTGCTTATCACGCTTATGTATCCTCTAATCTCAGATACGGAATTATACACTGGGGCAATGCTGCTGATTGTGATATCATGCCTTTATTTAAAGCCCAAAAGAAAATTGTACGAGCTATGTTTAAATTTAACCAAATGACAAGCTGTAGACCTTTGTTTAAGAAATTAAGCCTGTTACCACTCCATTCTATGTATATTTACGAAGCATGTGTAATTGTAAAACAATATATGGACCGATTCACTGTACATGTAAATACTCATCCTCGCCCAGCTACAAATACGCTAAAAATTCTTCCCCCAGGAAATTGTATTTCAAAAACAAGCTTTTATACAAATACCATCTACACAATGGCCCCTAAATTGTTAAACAAATTACCGGATCTGCTCAGAAATGAACAGCTGTCGACATTTAAGATTAGGTTAAAAAATTATTAAAAGATAAATGTTATTACAATATTGATGAATTTCTGATGGACACTTTGACAAATGAATGATTGACTTATATAATTACAAATTAATCATTATTTATTTTAAATTATTAATTACAACTTATTGATTATTTTTATTTTAAATATAGTGACATTTCTAATAATATTGCATGCGCTAGGTAACCAAAATCATTGTACGTCGCAAGACATATTACAGAGAACAAACTGTTTATAACACCTGTATTCATTACCTGTACCTAATGCACAATTGATGAATAAATGATTCTAAATAGTTGGTCAAGCAAATCTTGTCAGTAGGAAAAGGCGCGAAATTCAAATTTTCTATTGGACAATATCCCTTCGCCTACATTTTTTTTTAAATTTTCCGCCTTTTTCTACTGAAAAGATTTGCTTGACCAACTATAATAGTACATTTCGATGCTAGTGTGGAAAAGTATGAGAATGACATTTCCGCACGTGTATCGAACGACGTTTTTTAATACAGTTGCGAAAAAATAAGAAAAGCAACAAGTAAGGAACGGAATTCGAAACTTTTATATTATTAATTCTGTGACATCATTGACATTGACATTATGAAGAAGTGTTTTTGTAGCTTTTATTCGACTAGAATAGATTTTGTTATTATTATTGAACCAACTTCAATGAAAGATTTTTTTTTCAAATGCATGTTATATAAGACAGAAACAATTGTAAATATTAAAACATTGTACTATTATTACCTTAATAACGTTATTTATGATTATTTGTGTATCGTATATTTATAAAAACATTATCGAATGTTGCCTTTGGAAACTTAAACATTCTTGCAGTAAGAAAATACGCCTCTTCTTTGACAGGCGTTCCGTTCCATTCAGACAATTTATTAAGAACGGTTTTTCAACATTAAAAAATAAACGCGTTGTAATACTTATAATGATGAAGAGGTAAGTAATAAAATATGAAATATGCATATTTTCGTATTCTTACATTAACAGTAGGTTTTTATGTTGATTACGACGTTAAAAGGAAACTAATATTAACACTCATCAATAAGTAGTCATGAATTGGAACAAGTAAAAATTTAAAAAAATTGGAAAAGTAAAAAGCACTAGTTCGCGAAAACCAACTTTCCGCACGCTAAACAGCCACGAAAAGTAGCACTTTTGGAGCAACTGTATTAAAAAATACATTGTATAATCATGAGTATGACATAACTAACAAATAAAATAAATAAGTTATTTTTGTAAAGCCTGTAAAATATAACAGGTAAGGTTTTTTTGTGGGCAACTGTTTTAAATTCAATATGATTGGGCGAGCACGAAATTTAGAAATCTTCTATAAGAAAGGATTCATTTCGTCAGCATTGCGAGATTGATTTTAATTGATCCTTACTTTCTTCAGAAACGGGCAAGTTTGAACTCCGGCTTCAATACTGTTACACAATATTTTATCAAAAGTTACTGTTACTTTAATTGCGATTTAAATTTCTGGTTACCAGCCTAATGGAAACCCTTACACGTATTTGCAGGCTATGTAACCAACAAAAGACAAGCCAACCAAATAAGCGGACGGAAAGGAGACAAATAAGCGGATTATATAGAGCATTAAGTTTAGTGTTTACAAAGATAACACATCCTTTTTTACAGACAGATTAAATAGTAGATTACCGTTGTAGACTATAACTGCAGTATTAGCTAAACGTTTCTGCGACGGTGCTGGCATATATCTTCTAACAAATCTAACATACAAGTTTACACACAATTTAGCTAGATCCCAACAAGGCCTAGTCATGTCATGGGTTCTAGGCGGGAATTTCAAATTGGATTTCGAATGTTTGTATGGAAAATGGTATTCTTAACAAAAACTTATTGTTGTTCAGTATTAGGTACCATTCGGCTTTAAGCAACTGTTGGTGTGCCATCAATAAGCGAGTGTGGAGCGCCCTTTAGGCGTGCACATTTTAGATACCTAGTCGTTGATTTTTCGTCGTTCAAAAGTAACACAAGAGTAACACTTTCTCAGCATGAACTAATTGGCCGATTCGATTAACCGAAACTTGGACTATGTTTGCTGTGGTTATTGTGGTTTATAGGTATTATCTATTCGGTTGTTCATTCAATGACACAAGGTTTAAGACGCCTTAAGAACAGTTGAGAAAAAAAATATTTTCATGTTTTCAGGCGAAAAGTTCCAACCAATTTTCCAATTCCCTGATCAACGTCCGCCGATCACAACCGCAGCTGCGATCCCGGATTGACGTGTAATGAGAATGAGGACAATTGTTCGCGTGCCAATCTGGTACGGATCGCCGAGTGTAGAGTACCCTTTAGGCGTGCTGGATTCTGGTCGTTGATAAAAGTGGATCGAACTATTCAAACAAACCAGCATTTCCTCGTTATGAATTAGGACATGTTTAACAGGGGTCGGCGGGCCTCTATTGACCGATATTAGAACTGTGTTAAGTGTGCTTAAGACGCTGTATATATTGTTATGTAATAGTAGGTACATGCGATGCCAGAAATACTTAGTCCGTCTAAGGCAACTCTGCACCGATTTGGAGAGAACAAAGTGTAGTGTCATTACAAACGTCTTATTTTCATAGACATTTTACATTTCCACACTTTGCTATTGCAGTTACCATGGACTCGATTCTACTTAACAGTAGTTTTTTTTTATTATTTATCTATCTTTTTTATTTTCGCTATGATCAGGCATCGGTGTCAAAAATAGGACATTACGGAAGTACGGTTAGATCAAAATGAATAACGGGATATGTATATCACTACACATACATACATCATTGAATATGCACAGTATAAAAAATCTATGACAAACACTGGTATCACTGGTAAAAAAATATTATTCTCTCACGATCAATTATTGACGCCGCGACACCAACCGTTTAATTATCGTGTAATGGATATCAATTTCGGTAGGTTTTTCGGTACCGGCTCGGCGGCTCTCGCCAGCGCCACTCTCGCGGGTGAGAAAGCTCCCGGCCAGCGTGCGCCGGCGCCGGTGAAACAGCGCTAAAGTAGATTACCTCATTTAGACTCTTCATTATGATATTTATGATACAAGGGGTCACCGCAGAGGCGCGCACAACTCAGTCGCATCACTATTCTATATTGCCAAATGTAATTTTCGATCTATGTGCGAGAAAGTCGTAAACGTGGATGCAATTAAAATAGCCGCTGTGTTGTTAGATACTAATATATTAGTGCGTCATAAATAGTGACCACAAGAAGTCACATACTCCATTTAGAGAGTTCGTGATCTGTGAGCGTCACGCACGCTTTTACATGATAGCACAAACTTTCAAAAACTCCCTACAAGTAACCTGCATCGCAGTGAAAGTACTTGCACCGGCTGATCAAAATATTCACCACTAAACCAATCAATGCGAGTAGAAAACGTAAAATAACGCAAACAAGTACTATATTCATACATGCAAAGTTATGCATATAAATACGGTAATAGTTTTTTTAATAGTTGTGTAGCATAAAGATTAAAGACAAAAGGCGGAACGCTCCAGTGAAAGTGCATCGCGGTTGTTGCGCTTGCGAATCACATTCAGAGCATTTTTCAGCCGCGCGGAGAGTGGGAGAGAAACGTAAGAAAGCGCCAGCGAAGGCATAGTAAAATTTGAAAGCGCTACACAATAGCGCGTTGTCGAAATTGGAAAGTTGAGCGCGTCGATTGCATAAGAGCTCTTACGGGCGGCGTGACGCTGTCGAAAGGTACTGGTGTGACGTCACCGGCACGAAAGTGCATCGGCCACGCGCCCCTCCCGGCGCGCTACACGTGCGCTGCACTGCTTCCTGCATCGGAGGACTTTCTATTGGGAAACCGCCGCGCTCTCCAACGCCAGCGGGGTTGCCAGGTGAAGCGTATCGTATTCTGTATCATAACTGAATAAGGTACGAGGTACGATAGTTTTCAAACATTAGTGATGCCATTTTAGACGACTAGTACTAAATTTTTTTTCAGGAATACACTCAAAATTTTTTTGGCTAAGTAACGTCGCGATACAAAATCTGTCTTAATTTTTCGTTCATTTTCATGCGTAAAATGTTTAAAATTCCCTCCAACACAAACTTCAACAAGTCGTTTGGCACCGGCACAAAATTCTAATGTTTCTTCAAAACGGTAAATACCGACTTTTTAAACATAGTAAAATCCGCTATTTTGCTTAAAATTGTAAATTCTTCTTTTTATACAGTACCGGTCATTTGTTTTCGGTACAAATGAGTACTTTTGTGCCATATTTTTTTGTAGTTCGGATATTGAAATTTGTTTCCAACTGATCCGTTATTGTTTCCAGAGATGTGTTTGATTATTGATTGAGTATTCTAAATTTCGCCGTAAAATACAACTTCAAAATTATGAATACACTTTTTCGGAAAAAGGAAGAACACCTAATCACATACAAAACATCTACAGCCAGAACACAAATAGACTACATCCTAGCGTCAAGTTCGATGAGAAAGTACTATAAAGACTGTAAAATAATACCAGGAGAGGCTCTAACTACACAGCATAGATTATTACTAGCCACAATGGAATTACCAAAACCTATCCGAGTACACATGGATCGAACCGAGCGCATAAAATGGAAAGAACTTCACAGCAGTAAAGGGACCCAGTTGCTCAACAAGATTGGTACATACCTGCAGACCGATGCATATGCCCACAAACCTGCTGACAGGATGTGGTCAGACTTTGAATGTTTCTGCCAAAGTAACTCACGCCTCATATTAGGGGTCGCCCGAGGAGGACTGGCAACTAACAAAGACACTACCTGGTGGAGCAATGATGTCCAGCATATAATCAAAGCAAAACGCGACGCATTTAAGACATGGCAGAAATCTGATCTCGAGGAGGACCGCGAAAAGTACAAAGCCATGAAATCGATTGCAAAATCAGCAGTGGCACAGGCACGGGCCTACTCGCGACAGAACTTCTACGAGAGACTGGAAAACGCACCCACGGAAAGCGCCATTTTTAAAATCGCTTGGCAGCGGCACAAATCTTCGCTTGACATAAAGTGCAATAAGTACATCAAGGACAGCTTAGGTAAACTCTTAACTTCTAATGAAGACATAAATGGGAGATGGCGAACATACTATGATCATTTGTTAAATGAAGAGTTCCCTAGCGAAGAGTTGCCAATATTATCACCTACAGAGGGCCCACTCGATCGCATTCAGCCACAAGAAATAGCAAAGGCATTACTTAAGATGGAATTGCACAAAGCCCTTGGTCCTGATGAAGTGCCAGCGGACATCTGGAAATTGCTACAAAAGACTGCCCTACCCTGGCTTACGGCACTTTTCAATAAAATTCTGTCTGAGGGTACAATACCAACCTCGTGGCGATCAAGCTTCCTCTGCCCCATATATAAGAATAAGGGTGATGTGGCAGAGTGTAACAACTACAGAGGGATCAAATTAACGTCGCATACGCTGAAACTGTGGGAACGAGTAGTAAGTGCCCGTCTGACGACGTTAACTAGCACGACGCAAAACCAGTTCGGTTTCACAGCGGGTAGGTCAACAACAGAAGCCATCCAAACCATCCGCGTCTTAATGGAGAAATGTCGAATGAACAAGGAAAACCTGTACTTCGCGTTTATAGACCTAGAAAAGGCATTCGACAGGGTCCCAAGAAGGTTAGTTTGGCAAGCAATGCGAGCCCAGAATGTACCCGAGAACTACATATCCTTAGTCCGGGATATGTACGAAGGAGTTACGACGCAAATTAGAAGTCCCGCTGGCGTCACAGATCCATTCCAGGTGAAAGTAGGTGTCCATCAGGGTTCGGCATTGAGCCCCCTACTGTTCAACCTGATCATGGATTACAAAACGAGACATCTCCAATCAGAAATCCCTTGGTGCATGTTGTATGCAGACGACATCGTATTGATCGCAAAGTCGGCATCGGAGCTACAACAAACTTTTAACAAGTGGTACACAGAACTCGAAAGGCATGGACTCCGAATTAGTCGCACAAAAACAGAATATATGGAATGCGATCTGGGTGGCACAGAAGAATTAAACTGCAAGATACAGATCGACAATGCAACGCTTCCAACCGTTACCCGCTTTAAGTACTTAGGATCCATGCTAACATCTGATACTCGCATAGAAGAGGATGTAAATCACCGCGTAAACACAGCATGGCTGAAATGGCGCTCCCTCTCTGGAGTTCTATGTGACCCTAAAATGCCAATTAAAACCAAGGGCAAAGTATATAAAACGGCCGTGAGACCTGCCATGTTATACGGCGCGGAATGCTGGACAGCCCTTAGCAAGCACGAACAGCAACTGCACACGGCAGAAATGAAGATGCTGAGATGGGCTGGAGGAGTTACGCGCATAGATAGGGTAAGGAATGAACATATCCGGGGTTCATTCAAAGTGGCTCCAGTAACAGAAAAACTCCGAGAAAGTAGGCTCCGCTGGTATGGACATGTTATGCGCCGCGACGATACCTACTCTGTGAAGACTGTACTTAACATCAATACAGGGCCTAGAGGAAGAGGCAGACCACCAGCCACTTGGTGGTCAACCGTCGAAAAGGATTTGAAAGCCCAGAAGCTTGCACCAGTGACAACCCGGGATAGAATATCCTGGCGCCGATGCACAAGGAGGCCCGACCCCAGATGAACTGGGATAGAGGCAGGAAGAAGAAGAAGAGATGTGTTTGATTAGTCAGACACAATTTACGTACATTTCTAAACAACTCATTCCCTAAAATCTTATACTCGTAGGCATGACGGGTTAGAATTAGAACCACATCGAATTGCGTCGGTGGGAACAGCCGACGTGTCCGACGTGTGTGCGTATGACTCCATATTACCTGCCTAAAGTTGTTTCAGTTTCTCAGCTTAAGGTATTAACCGACAAAGCTCTGAGCATTGTACGTTTAAAGTGGCAAGGCCATATATATCGCCCAGCATTTGCCGTCATTCCTATAAGATATTAGGGAATGAGTTGTTTAGAAATGTATGTACATTGTCTGACTAATCAAATACATCTCTGAAAACAATAACGGATCAGTTGGAAACAAATTACGACATCCGAACTGCAATAAAATATCGCACAAAAGTACTCTGTGATACAGAAAACAAAGGGTGGTGCGGTACTGTAAAATTTTTTGGTTAAGGTTTTTCATGTGGAACGATAATTTTAAATCGTCTGTACGATAATCCACTTGCAGCAGCCTGGCAACCCGACTCTCCACCGCCGGTTGGGAAATTCGACTCTCACGCGACGCAACACGAAACGAGATGCATCTGATTGAGTAATGACGCAGCCAACATTACAGTGCCATGGGCTTGCGTAACAGCACTAAGTACACCATGGCGGCTTGCATCCCGTGTCCGTTCAGGTGACTTCACAAAGATAATAGTGATGTGAACATGGTGTTTAATACCTACTTACACAGCACTCCCGCTCTCGGCTGGTTCGTCAATATTCTGAAACAATAAAAAAATGTAGTGTAAATAAATATTATAAGGACAATCCTACACAAATCGACCTGTGGGACACCAAGGCTTGTGTTGTGGGTATTAGACGACGATAAATATAATATATACCTAGGTATTAATAAATATTCTTATATACCTACGTATAAAACATCCATAACTCAGGAACCAATATTTGTGATAAACACAAATAAATGCCCTTACCAGGATTCGAACCCGGGACCTCCTGCTTCAGTCACTAGTGTCACTACAGACTGGGCTAGGAGTTGGAGGCTAGGAGGGCCGTACTGAAATGTAAAAGCTCACATAACATTGAACGGGCCTAAAATAATATTTAAACTATCACACATAGTTGGCGGCGAACGAGGTAGATAACGAACTTGGACGATTACATTATCATTAATAACTGAAACTATTAGGGCCTGTTCACTACTACCCGGATTTAACATAATGTAATGTAATTTTAAAACACATTTTTGTAGACAAAAAGGTCAAAGCGATGCTACTTTGTGTCAGTTAAAACTGCCAAAACGAATGTGGTCAACCAGGCGATGCATTAACAGTGTAACTTTAGAAAGGCCAAGTTCCAATTCATTAGCAAGCTCTTCTTGTTGTGTTCTCCGTCGGTTTCTAAAAATCTCTCGCTGAAGAATTTTCGTGTTACGTTGCGATATGAACGGCCTTTATGAAGCAGAAGGCCTGTTATGATTCGGTAATTTTTATCACTTATCGATGTGGATAGGAAATCGGTTAATTCTTGCACCCAAACTTGAATAAACGCGGCGAATATTAATCGACGGCGATAAAAATAGCCGAGCTGCATTCAATATAGGTATCTAAATGACCTTAACACAATAATGACAATACGTTTAAATGCTAACAAAATCTGTCGAGGTATCAGTAATTATAAAATTGATGTCACGATAATAGGTAGAGTTTGTGCTCATTACCAGCTTGGAATCAATATAAGCCGCCTTGACATTATTTGCTTTTACAGGCCGACGGATGAGTGTGTCAACTACAATGTGTTACAGTCATAACATTCTAGGATAAAAGTTAACAACAGCAGTTATCTGTCGATAGAACTACACCGAAATAAAAATGTGCCTTTACAAATGTGTGTCATCAGATATATCGGAGCGGCCAAGGTGTTCAGAAATATCTAAACAAAGCTTTTATCGTATTAATAAAACAATTTCTGATCAGCACATCATGCCTGAATAGGCATAGAAATATCAAGTATTACCTATAACTATGACTAGATTCTTATGACCTATCAGCATGCAAAAATAATAAAGTTCCGACCTTATACTACATTATACTCAATTTAATAAATATGCGGCATATAGTCTAAAAAATCTTTCACAGAGTAAAAAGCATTTTGTACCAAAAAGTCCAACAAATATTTCCTAAATAGAGGCATATCAGATTCTCTTATTAAATTGGGTAGCTTGTTATACAATTTGGGTGCCATGCCATAAACACTTTTTGCACGCAAGGCTGTTTTTGATTGCTGATATGAGATTTTGTGTCCCTGTCGCGCACTATTATAAGCAGGAAATTGATTAATATTTAATTTGACATACATAGCAATTTCATAAATATATAAACATGGCACAGTTAAAATTTTCAAATTAATAAAATATGGCTTGCATGAGTCAGGTATCTTTAGTCCACAAGCAGAACGCAGACACTTCTTTTGAGCCAGAAACACCAGTTCTCGATCAGTTGAGTTACTCCAGAACATGATACCATAACGCAATGTAGCTGTTACATATGCGTGATAGGCAGTAAGTACCTCAGTCCGACTTGCAACTTTATTTAAATTATACAATGCATATGAAAAACTATTTAACTTCTTACATATAGTGTCAATCTGGGTTTTCCACGTCAGTTTATTATCTAAATTTATTCCTAAAAATTTCGTATTATCAGTTTCCTCAATTATATAATTATTATATGTCACAGTTATATTATCAATCATGTTGTTCGTTCTTTGGTAAAAATTCATAATTTTTGTTTTTTCTAAATTTATATGTAGATTATTGCAATTTAACCAGTTTATTATTAATTCCAAAGTATTACTTATATTGACTTCGACTGTCTGTGGATCTTCTCCAGTCAATTGGGTAGTCAACAGGTGGCAGATCATGTATATAAATGAGGAATAATAATGGGCCCAAAAAATATATATTATAGCTCCACTTCTTATAACATAATTTATATGTATAATACTTAGTATTTAAATAAAATGTGATATTAAATCACCGTTAATATTATATATTCCATTGTATAGATCTCACACTTGGCCGTTTTTATTTAAAAAAACCCAATACTAGCGATAGCATAATCGATGTTCCTGTAAAAAAACCTCATAAATAAATATTTCCTCAAATAGGTACAGATTAAGATTTGAGGTAGTGTGACGTGAGGATGGAGAAAACTAGGAACAATAACAATACGAGACGACAAATGCTTGCTTTCTTGACGCGAGCGTTCTAATTGAGCTCTACACGACTTTCGCCTTTTATTTTTTCAGTACAGTTCTTTCAATCATACTTTTGCAGTATCGACCACACATTATTTAAGTAAAAGTACATATACTATATATCCGCGTAAAATCGAATGTGAACACGTGTTATTATTGTAGCGTTTCTTAATAAGTATAACCGTTATTGTAATAACAAATTGAGATTAAGTATAATGCAATGAAAACGTGATTATACAAATTTTGCAAAAAAAAACCGGACAAGTGCGAGTTGTACTCGCCCACCGAGGGTTCCGTACTTTTTAGTACTTGTTGTTATAGCGACCACAGAAATACATCATCTGTGAAAATTTCAGCTGTCTAGCTATCACGTTTCATGAGATACAGCCTGGTGACAAACAGACGGACAGTGGAGTATCACTAAGACCCGGGTCCCGTTTTTACCCTTTGGGTACGGAACCCTAAAAACAAGCGTTACTGAGTACGCAAAAGTTGTTGTTGATAAATAATAAACAAAATGTACAATCATAATTTATTGACTTCGAAAGCAGCAGAGGATACGTTGTAAAATGTCAACCAAAAATCTATATGTAATTTGATGTAATGTAAAAAAACTGACTACTTACTAAAAGAGTAATACATATTTTATTATTTATCACATCACTCAACCATAATTTTGCAGTGGATACGATGGTCAGATTAATTAGTCCGTTGGATGACTCTCTGTGACAAAAGGTATTTTTAGCAATATGCCGAAGTCGTGAATATTCAGTGGCAGCGATTACAATTGACCAATAAGTGTGTGAAAAAATGAGGTTTTGAGGCGGGAGTGTCCTACATTTTGACATCGTTCGCACTTCAATATGTACTATATCGGACAGCAATAGAGTATACAATACAATGCAACATGGTCGAAAAGTCTTGACACGTTTTATTAAAACGATTTAATCTCTACACAAATATTTATAGAGTCGATATTTCTGTATAACGCAACGTCGTTTGCAAACTAGGCTGAAGAGAACGCACAAATACCCGTACATCACCCAAGATTCATTAACTCATCGTCACGAGAGGTTGATTTGCGATATTGAATCATATTTGTACAAAGCTTTAGATCTATAATATTGTGGAAAGGAATGGCGATATCTCATGTTAATAAATGGTGTTACGCACGTTACATAAAGCGTAG